>NW_021604781.1:1765770-1853481 GCF_004785775.1 Grammomys surdaster | reverse complement strand
TGTATGTATAATGTGCATGGTGTTTGCTCGCATGCATGTCTGTGCACTGTATACATGCAGTGCCTGTGGAGGCCGGAAGAGGGCGTCTGATCCCCTGGAACTGGAGTTACAGATGGATGTGAGCCACCATGTGGGTGTTGGGAACGGAAAAAGGTTCTTGGGAAGAGCAGCCAGTGCTCTTAACCACTAAGCCATCTCCCCAGCCCACATTTATTTTATTTTTATTTGTATGTATGTGTCTCTGTGTGGGTATAAGCAGAAGGAGGCATTGGTCACCCGGAGCTGGAATTACATGTGGTATAAGTGCCTGATCTGGGTGGTGGGGGTGGAACTCAGGTCCTCTGCAAGAGCAGCCAGAGCTCTTAATCCCCTCCCACCCCTTCTCAAAACCCGCCACCAGCTCCAAACAAGTGTTTGACATAGGAGGCACTGGGAGACATTTAGAATCCCAACAGTAACAATGAGGGGTTGATTCCTAATGGGAATAATCTCATTTTGTGGGAAACTTTATTTCTCATCTCTCCCCCCCACACACACATCTATCCCTCGCCTCCCTCCTCCAGTGCTGGGAACAAATCAGCTTTGTTTATGCTTGGCAAATACTACAGCGGTTCTCAACCTTCTTGATACAGTTCCTCATGCTGTGGGGGCCCCCAACCATGACATTATTTTGTTGTTACTTCATAAGTATAATTTTGCTACTATTATGAACCATAATGTAAATATCTGAAATGCAGGATACCTGATATGTGACCCCTGGGAAAAAGTTCTTCAACTCCCAAAGGGTCATGACTGATAGGTTGAAAACCACTTCTCTACTCTCTCTCTCTCTCTCTCTCTCTCTCTCTCTCTCTTTCTCTCTCTCTTTCTCTGTCACCTTTTACAAGAGGGAAATCACTGGACAAGGCCAACAAAGAGCCCACAGCAATGTCTGTGATAGCGTGGACTTGGAACCAACAAGTCCATGTCTCTCTGTGGACAGCATTCTTGCTTAAAGTGAACTGCACCTTGAATCGCTCAGGGCTCAGTGCTAAGAATCGACCCTGAGGAGAAGCAGAGCAGAAGAACAGTGTTCAACTTCCCAGTTCCTAGTCATGTGAGGTTCTAGTGGAATTTTTGTCTAAAACTTTTCAGTCTGGAGAGAAAAAATTGGTTAAAACAGAAGGGGTCAGAGAGACAGCTCAGTTCGTAAGAATATTTCCTGCTCTTGCAGAGGTCTTTGGTTCACTGTCCAGCACCCACACCAGGCTGTTCACAACTGCCTATACCTTCAATTCTAGGGAATCAGATGCCTCCCCTGGTCTCTGCAGATATCAGTATGTACAATAGTGCACACATACACTTAGGCTCACACATATACACATCAAAAAATTGAATTATTTTTCTTTTCTTTTCTTTTTTTTTTGGTTTTCCGAGACAGGGTTTCTCTGTGTAGCCCTGGCTGTCCTGGAACTCACTCTGTAGACCAGGCTGGGCTCGAACTCAGAAATCTACCTGCCTCTGCCTCCCAAGTACTGGGATTAAAGGTGTGTGCCACCACTGCCCTGCAAAAAAATTAAATCTTTAAAAAAGGAAAAACCTTTCCTTTCTGCTCCACTAGAACTGTCGGTTAAACCTACAGCACTGTCTGTAAAATAAGAGCTGCATTATTATCTAAGGCCGTGGTATTTATTCGACCCAGTGTAAATGAAATGCCTTTCACTGGTCCTTGGTAGGATTTAGTCTCTCACACAAATTTCTATGGGGAGTTTCAGAAAAGAGAGCTAGACAGAGACTAAATGCCAGAAGAATCCATCTGTCCCTGGCGTTAACTACAGCCCAATTGGCAATAGAACATCATGTCTGCAGCCGAGGTGTATGCTGGTTGGCAGGTCTCTGATTTCGTGCTGAGGGACTACTGTGTTCAATATGATAAGGCTGATGTCAGAGCATGCCGTGTCCATCTCAGCCTCTGGGAGGTGCTTTTATGAATGAAATATTGACCTCCAAACTCCAACGAGCCATATGGAGTTAAAGGGATGACCATTATAATCAGAAAGAAACCAATGGGAGCCTGTGAGCTACAGTTTGAAGAAACCCTTGCTTTCCAGTAATTTAGGTTTCATGTCTCTTTGTGTTTTTAAAGAACACCTCCCCCCTCGGGTAGGAAGGGGTGCATTCTCTCTCCTGCCAGTGAGTAATCTCTTTGGCTTCTCTTGCTGTGGTACCAGGCTCCTCTGGACAGGGGCTCACAGAAACGAAGCAACCACTAGGACTGCTCAGTCTGAGATGTCAAAATCCTCTGAAGATATTTGCATGGGTTTGGACCAGTTTTCCCATAGGAAACAAAAGATGATTTAATGTATTATAGATGACAAAATCAGAGGAAAAGGTCTTCTTCCATTGTCTGTGGCAAGTGCGGTGGTTTGAAGGAGAAATGTCTCCCATAGGCTCACATATTTAAGTGCTTAGCCCTGGGTTGGCGGAAGTGTTTGAGGAGGGTTAGGGGTGGAGCCTTGCTGGAGGATGTACGTCACTGGGGGTGGGGCTTTGAGCGTCTGCAGCTTTGCCTTATTTCCAGCTCACTCTCCGTTTCATGGGTACAGCTAAGGATGTGAGCTTTCAGCTCCCAACGCCTTCCATCCTGCCTGCTATTTGCTATGTGCCTCTTTTGCCATAAGATTCTCTGGTACCATAAGCCAAAGTAAAATTTGCCTTCCATAAGCTGTGTTTTGTGTGTTTCATTTGTTTGCTTTTGTCATGGTATTTCATCATAGCAACAGAAAGAATAACTAATTTAACAAGCTTCTGCTTGACGATCATTCTCGTTTGGCTGGAACCTCGGGTACAGCCCCTTAGACCACAGCATACTACCTTCTGCCCCCCTCCGCAGAGATAGGATTCTGGCTCTTCCATGGAGGAGGCTGTCAGTTTGCCCATCAAACAGCCCCACTTGTTTGACAAAACGACTGTTTCCTGGAGCAGGATTCCATGCTGGAGTCGGCTTGCTACTCAGCAGGGCTGGGTGCAGAGGCACCAAGGGTGGAAAGCTGTCTCTCAGATGAGCAAAGATGGAGTTACAGGCCTTACATTTTAGCCACCTGCCAGACGCAATTAACTAGAGCTTTGGCAATTTGCTTAGAGAAGATGTATTTTGAATGGGGCATCACGTGCTTATATTTTCTCATTAAACTCAAACCAAATTAAACCCCCATTTAACCCCATCCCAGACATGCGTCCTCATTAGAGGAGGCAGAGGGAGCCAGCCTGAGCTTACACCCTCCAACACCCTTCTGCTAGCTTCTTTTTCTAACAGCCAGGAGCACCCCACCCCCACCCCCACATCACCCTGCCTATTTCCTAGACGCTAGCCCAGGGCAGGCAGCAGACTGTATTGGAGCTTCCAAGTGGACTCCGTCTCTTTCCCAGTGTGGCCTTTTCTTCAGCTTGAGAGGTGGGTGGCCACGAGGACCCCATCTCCCCTACATCATCTCTACTCAGCACAGGATCTCCTATATCAGAGACCGAGTTCCCCCCACCCCGGGGCCTCATTCTGTTTGTGTAGACTATCATCTGCTGCAGGGAGGGTGGAGCTGGCTGGGTGGCTGGGTGGTTAAGGAGATGTACTACAAAGTGGCAGGCTGAATGATCTCTACCTGTTCAAACTCCTCGTGGTGGTGGTGGTGGTGGTGGTGGTGGTGTGCTGTGCCTGCCACTCACCTGGCAAGGATGGATTTTTTTTAAAAAATGGAGAAAGAGAGTTTGAAGAGTCACAGCAATGCACTCCTCAAGGAAGACAAGGGTCTCCTGCTCATGCTTCATGCAACAGAATTCCAGTGGCTTACTTAACCTTAAGGTTCTGTCTTCTTACCTATAAGAAGGGGATAGGAATGGCCATCTGGAAGGGTAATGGAGTCGGGATACATTACGCATTCAAGGTAGTGGCTGGTACAGAGCTAGGCCCACGTGCATGTTTGCGTAGCTCCTCTGTCCGTAAAGAATACACGAAGAACAGATGACAGGTAAGGGGCAAGGATAAAACTGCAATCTTAGGTAAGTTCTCACTGAGAAGATAATCTTGACCGGATCCGGAAGGATGAGAGATCTGCAGGGCAAGCATTCCAGGCACAGGGTGCAGAGAGAGCCAGAATGAGGCTGGTGAGTGAGCTTAACCCCAAGCCTGATTCCTCAAGTGACCCAGGCTCTGCTCACCTGCTCCTGGTGCTGGCAGCGCATGCGCAGCAGCTGGTCCTGGTGCTCCGCCTGCAAACGTGCGCTCTCGGCCTGGAACTGCTGCTGCAGCCGCTCCTGCAGCTCCTGCACCTCGGCCTGCTGCTGCCAGCCCAACCTCCTCAGCTCCTCCTCGAACCGCCGCTCCAGCGCCTCCTTCTCCTTCTGCAGCTTCTCACACTTGGCGGTGTTGAAGGCTGCAGGGAACACAGAGAAGCTTCCTTCAGCACTGTGGGGGGCAGACGCTGTGATCACCCACCACAAGCCCTCCTGAAGCTTTCAAAAATAAAACTGAAATAGGAACCACTGGGCCAAGAGAGTAACTCAGCGGTAGAGTGCTTGGCTTGGCATGCATGAGGCCCTCCCAGCACCAAAATCTGATTAAAGAAGTAAACAAATAAAATAAGCCGTAGGCAGGGGATCTCCGCGAGTTTGAGGCCAGCTTCATTTACATAACAAATTCCACACCATCCAGGGCTACATAGTGAGGCCCTGTCTCAAAAACAAGTAAACAGAGAAATTAATAAACTACAGACACCTCAAAACCTAGTTTAGTACAATATATTGTCATAAAAGACTCTTCACCTGAACCATTAAGATGTTCATTGGCTGTCCCACTGTGTCTCAATTCCCTAGTGTGTATGAGCTGCTTACCCACAAGGCCAGGTCACTCAGGAGATCCGTGACACAATGGTGCCACCCAGTGCTCAAAGCTGTGGAAATTGCCCCAGCCGAGATTCAATGTTTTCCTACCGACATTTATTTCCAAGACTTGCTGGTACAAACAATATAAATATAATAAAACAAGCATGGACACTCATGTGCCAGGTCACTTTTCATTAAAATGAATTCCTGGGACTGGAAATTCCATGACTTTTAAGACTATGGGTGTCTCCATCCAGTGGTTGATGCTTTAACTATCAGTCAGTGATTAATTAATCTGTGACCAGCAGGGGGCAGCATGGTGCTTGAAAATGTTCTGAGGGGATGGGGGAACACACTGCCTGATGAGGACAATTCCTTTTGGTGAAAATGTTGAGGTAAAGTAAAAGGAATGGCTGAAAGCGGAGTCTGAGATGTTCACAGAGGGAGAATAAGCTACCAGCAGCCAGCCTGTCCTGTCACATGGCAGACACACCCAGTAGCAATTCTAGAGCACTGTGGCTGCATGAAAGCTGACTCTGAGAAAATAGGAGTTGACACTTGTATTCTTGTCTCACCTAGATACAGATTGCTGTTCCCAACAGCCCTACTATGTGTCGAGTAGTTAGCAAAGAGCAGGAAGTGTAACTAACTAGTCCAAGGTGAAGGCCAGGTCCTCTATGGCAGAGCCAGGAGCTCGGACAACCTCCATCACAATGTCTCCGAGGCAAGACCAGGCTTGGGCAACATCAGCCTCTCAAACTCATCTGAGTCCTCTGAGCTTAATATCAGTCAAAGAGGGACATCGGGTGCACTGCACGTTCAGACCTTGTCATGGTTTGTATCAGAAATATCTCCCACAGGCTCAGGTTTTGCATAGTATTCTCTGTCTAGTTATGCTATTTTGGAAGGCTGTAGAGTCTTTAGGAGGTGGCAGAAGCCAGTCACCAGGTGTCACTGAAAGCTGTATCTGACCTCCCCTTCCTGTCTTGGCATCATGTGGCTCTCATCATGAGCTGGGTCATCCCAGAGCTTTGCGTTATACTCACTATAGAAGAAGACATTTTGCTTTATTTGTTCATTTCCACTTTACAACTTTCATGGGTATAGGTGTTTTTCCTGCATGTATGTCTGTGTAACACTGAGTGCCTGGGGCTTGCAGAAGCCAGAAGAGGCATCCGGTCCCCTAGAGCTAGTTACAGAAAGTTATGAGCTGTCATGTGGGCACAGGGAAATGAACCCAGGTCCTCTGCAAGAGCAGTCAGTGCTCTTAACAGCTGAGCTGTCTTTCCAGTCCTAGGTGTGCCATTTTGTTAGAATTTCCTTGCAAAAACACCCCCAAGGAGAGAAAGCTTCAATCACAGAGAAACACATTATCCACTTATGGGACCTGCGTCTCAGAGATGCTGGTGGAACAGTAACAAGCCTGTTGTTCTTGTATTTCAGAAAAAGAGGGATAAAGAGATATATGAAAGAGCAGACATAAAGATAAAAACCCAAATTCACTTAAAGTCTCTCGATAGTCATGAATGCTTTGTGCCGCTTAATGTATTCTTTAAGAGGAACAAGGGAATGAGTGGATGGTGACCCGTCCTGTGAGAGACAGTAACTATGGTGTAGGACAGGGAGGTTACAGACATGATTCACAGGCAAAGGGGGAAGAAGGAAACTGATTCAAGGTGGCTTTACGCTTCTGAAAAGAGAAACTATGCTGATAAGAACTGGTAACACAACATGCACACTCAGGAAGGGTTTTTACAGATGTCTGTCTCTTCATGGAGCCTGCTCCTTCACCTTGTCCATTTAATGTGTGTGTCCGGCCTTTTAAAGGCATCTTGATGGCATCAACAATACATAACTAACTCCCTAGGACTTTCTGTGCCCAGATTCTTTGGAAGGGCAGCCAATGGTTCTGTGTGGCAGAAGTGTTTGATTATTTAACCATGATGATTTGCTCTGTAAATGACCCAGGTCATATCCATGTCCAGATAGAATGTACCCACTGGGTTTTAGAAAACAAGCTTCCTGGATCCAGTCTGCAATGGTTTGTATATGCTTGGCCCAGGGAGTGAAACTATAGGAGGTGTGGCCTTGCTGGAGTAGGTGTGTCGCTCTGGGCGTGGGCTTTACGACCCTCATCCTAGCTGCCTGGAAGCCAGTATTCTGTTAGCAGCCTTCAGATGAAGATGTAAAACTCTCAGCTCCACATCTGCCTGGATCCTGCCATGTTCCTGCCTTGATGATAATGGACTGACCCTCTGAACCTGTAAGCCAGCCCCAATTAAATGTTGTCCTTATAAGAGTTGCCTTGCTCATGGTGTCCGTTCACAGCAGTAAAACCCTCACTAAGACAGAAGTTAACTAAGACACAGTCATTCGCAATGCTTCACAGTTTACAGAGCCCCTACTCCACCATATGCCACCAATTTAGTCTACCCCATGGCTCCCGTGGACCCACTCCCAATTTACACTAGGTGCTCAAGGAGGCTGAGCAGTTGCTAGAGAGTATATTACTGTTTATTGAAGGTAACAGGCTCTCAGTCTTGCTCGTTTTTCCAGGCTGGTCAGTTCAAAGTACAGCATGGGGCTTGGGAAACTCCTCTCTGACATGAGGCGTGTGTGTGCATTCGTGTGTGCGTGTGTGTGTGTGCATGTGTTTCTGTATGTTTACTGTCTTTCGTTTTCCATGGAATGAAGGATTTGCATTTTTAAATCTGCAAAACCTAGTTTTACCTGAGAGGCACAAATTTCCCCATCAACTAAGCAAAACGTCCCTATCCCTTCAAACATATCAAAGAACAAAGCAGACCACATAGAACAGTTCCCTAACAGTTCCGTTAGACACATACATGGAAGAAACAAGGTATCCAGGTATCCAGGCAGTTAACAACAGCTCGAGTGGACATGTGTGCATACACGTTATGTTGGGTAGGGGTATATATGTATACAATTGGTTCTTATAATTAATTATATATATGCATATATGATTTAATACATATTGTCAATCTTTAGAGATTTATTTTTACTTCTAACTCTGTGTGTGTGTGAGTGTGTCTGATCCCCTGCAGCTGAAGCTGGTTGTGAGGTACCATATGGGTGCTGGGAATCTAGCTGTGGCCCTCTGTAAGAACAGTGCATGTTTTTCACAGCTGAGTCATCTCTCCAGCCCTGAGTGTGTACATTTTTTTTACAACCAACAGTCTGACCAATATTAACATTATTCATCCTAACAGAAATGTCCACTCAATACCCTGTCTGAACTTCCACTGGGCTGCCAGGATCCCTCACTTAGAGCAATAGCGCCTCTTAATTTAAACAAAGCCAGGATGCTACTTCTTGCAGAGTGCAGGGAACGCTGCTGAACAAGATAGACTTTCTCCTGGGTAGCAAGCCTGGGGCAAAGGTATTCAATGAACCCTCTCAGTCACGATGCCTGGGGCACACTCATCTTCAGATGGTGACTGTTCTGGCTGGTGGATTCACATCCAGACTGCAAGACTAAACAGAACAGCCCCCTACTGCAGTCATCATTGTGGGGGGTTCTTCTGGGAAACCCACTTCCTGCCAACATGCAAATGGCTCTAACTTCCAGTCACAGTGACCAAATTGACACTGAGAAGCTCTAACTGTCAAATGAGACATCTTATGGGGGGTGGGACCAGGATTTAGTTGTGTGCTGATTTTTGTTTGGTTGTTTTGTTCTGTCAATTTGACACAAGGATGGAGTCATTTTGGAATCTAGCATCTCAGTTGAAGAACTGCCTCCATCAAACTGACATGTGGGAAATCTTTGAGGCATTTTCTTGCTTCATAATTGATGGGGGAGGAATAGGCCCACTGTGGGCGGTGCCATCCCTAATGCAGGTGGGCCTGGGCTTATAAAAAAGCAAACTGAGCAAGCCATGGGGAGCAAGACAGTGAGAACCATTCAGATCCCCCCTCTAGGCTCCTGCTTGAGCTCCTGCCTTGGCTGGAATCAGGAAGTATAAGCCAGATCAACTCTCTCCTCCCCAAATTGTTTTGGCCAGTCTTTAATCACATCCACAGAAAAGTAGGATGAATGGACTCAGATTGCTGACATCCAGCATGGCGTCTAGCTGGATCAAAGCCACCCTTCACTAAGGTCAAGTACAAGGTGCAGCTGAAGAGCTTTAGAATGTGAGGCTAGGAAGAAGGATAACTAAGGAGAAAAGCAGGACCACATGGAGTCCAGGTGATGAATCCCTCTCATACCATGAACATCTCCACAGAAGATGTGTTAAACATAGAGATGTAACAGGATTTTATAAATATCAGAAAGGATGTGCTGCCACATGGAATAAATCAGTGTCTAAAAAATAGTATAGTGGTGCGTGTGTGTGTGTGTGTGTGTGTGATAGAAGCCGTAATGTGTTTTCCATGGCAACCACGTCTCTGGCGCATATAATGGGAATTGGTAAGTTCAATATAACTGTGCATGGGGAAGCACCTGTTTGGGAGAGAAACCAAAATGACTTTGGAAATGACATTTCCTAGAATAAAATTTAATCGGAGTGGCTGAGGTCATTGATTTGAATTTTTCCCATCTCATTTTCCTGTAAGAGGGGCAGGATTCCCAGACCTTGTCACGCTGGGCGGTGCAGCCTGCAAGGGTGCAGCCTTTGTCTTTCTGAAGCTCTATCAACAAGCTCAAATTGCAGACAGCAGACAAGACCTTTGGGAGCAAAACACACTCCCCATACCACCCTCTGATTACTTACGGAGCGGTTAGTATATTTTAGGTGTCTTCCCAAATTTTGTGGGGGCAGATTGAATGGGAAGATTCAATTATGCTGACTGGAGAATTCTGCAACACAAATTTTGATGTGTTCTGTTTTTACTTTCTAAATTACTTTTTGTCTCCCTTGACCGACATGCTCTCTGGAAGTATGTTGTTAAGGGGCTGGTAAGATGGCGTGCAAAGGACCTTAGTTCAGCTTCCAGCACCCTTGTTAGGTAGCTTACAATTGCTCTATGGGGAACTGGATAGGATGCCTTTGACATCTGTGGGCATCCGCCCTCATGTGCACGTACCCATACTCAGCCACACATCTTGGGATTCTTCATGCGAGTGGGGGTCCTCCCTTAAGCTACAGTAGGGAATACCCAACTACATCTCCCCCACTGCCCCAAACACTCCTCCACCTAGTTCAGATTCAGATCAAAACTGACTTCTTCAGGGTGCTGATTGACTGTCAACATTCACTGCCCATAATACACATCTGCGAGATTAAAAACCTACCCAGGACTTGTTCTCTAATACTCTGTTTCTGCTGCCCAGAGAGACATGACAGGTGATTCCAGGCATTAGAGCAGAGAACCACGCAGAAATGCTGATTCTGTCAGGGTGTCAAACCAAGGCTGAGGGTGGCAGATGGGGGCTTATTAACAGCTACTGGTAGAATTTGGGACAGAAATTTCAGGAGTGATTGCGGATGGCCAATCCTATCCTAGAATCTGTAACATTTGAGCTATTCTCACTTTTTGGCAAAGTCGGCATTTTTAGAAATGTCACCTCCCCAGCCCCCTGTCTTTCTTTCTGGTCTCCGCCTCCTGTGACTCCGTAGGACCCAACGAATAAGTAGTATAAATAACATAAAGAACGACATGGCTGCTACTGAGGGCCCTGGTCCCTTCAGGAGTCATGTCTGAAGGCTTTGCTTTCTTTTTAAAGTGGGAGTAACTGCAGACCACAGAGCTAGAGTTTATGGGCTGACAACGGATCCCCTCATTCCCCTCTGCCTTTCTTCTGTCACAAAGGCGATCTCCACAGTGGAGTGAGAATTTGCCCAGGGAGCAAAGTGTCCCCTGGGATGTGCTGGGGTGAATGGACCAGCACAGTGCTCCCAGGGACTTGTGCTTTGTCTCATACAGGGTTTGTTTTCCCTCCTATTTGGCAGATGAATCCTGCTTCTATTCTTAGCACTAATGCAGAAATCAAGTGACTTAAACCTAAACCTAAACTGAGTACAAATCCGGCTGCATTTAGACATTTCCGGAGATTGCTAAAGGCGGTGGCACGCCCAATCCAAGCGCATCAGATGGCCTGCCCTCAACCCAAAGCCTGCTCATGGGAGGCCAGACTCTCTGGGGAGACATTCGACCTGCAGAGGAGATCTCTGCTCTCTGTCATTATGTACTAGCTGCTGTGCCTCAGCAGAGCTCCTCATCAGCAGCTTCTGGAACTGGCTGATGAAGAAGAATCTGAGGGTCAGAGGTCAAGCCAACTCTTCCTACTAGTCACCAGAACTCCCAGTGTCTGGAACCAGCGCAAACATACTCATGAGAAGCACATTCACAGCCTGGCTTCCAAATCTTGGGGTACCAGCTTGATATCATTTACATGGAAACTCCACAGAGAATCAAATCCCACAGAGTTTTCCTCACACCTAAGGATAGTGTGTGTCTGTTCATGGTGTGTGTCCTAACAGCTTACTGACTAGGGAAGTTGTTTATTTTGTAAATTTGGTATGAGCTAGAGTCATCTGGGAAGGGAAAACTGAGAAAATGCCTTCATCAGACTGGCCTGTGGGCATTTTCTTGATTAATGACTGACATAGGAGTGCCTAGCCCACTGTGGGCGGTGCCATCCTTAGGCAGACAGACCTAAGCTGTATAAGAAAGGTACCAAACATAATCCTGGAAACAAATCAGTGAGCAATAGTTCTCCATGGGCTCTGCTTTGGTTCTTGCCTTGAGTTCCTGCCCTGACTTCTCTCAGTGAAGGGCTATAAGCTGGAAGATGTAACAAGCCCTCTCCTTCTCAGTTTGCTTTTGGTTATGGCGTTTATCACAGCAACAGAAAGTCAACCAGGATGGTGGCTATTTGTAAAACCTAGCACAAATAGAGGTCAGGGGAGGCAAGTTTTTTAAGTTTGTTTGTTTGCATTTCATTTAAGGAAACTTCAAGGTACATTGCACACTGGTCAGGCTGGTCCACTCTGAATGAAGAAGGGTTTATCAGTAACTTCAGTTCCTGGATTCCCAAAGATCCATCTTCATACTCCAACCTCTTAGCCAGGGAGGGGAGTGGTGCTAAGCCTGCCAGTGAGCTACTGCAGCCAACCGAGGGGCCCTGTAGGATCTCTTCAAAGCTCTAAGGTCACCTCAGTGTTGGGAAACACTTGTTTGTTCCCTGACATCTGCCTGGCACTAGTCATACTTCACACTTCTCCATGATAGCGTATCTTGTGAGCCCTGGGTTCAGCTGTTTCTCTGATAAAAAGCACACAGTGATAATCACTGCGAAAGAGGGCCCAGAGGGTGTGGTATTATCCAACTTGACTGTAAGGTTGGAAAACTGGCCCACCAACAGCCCAAACATCTCTCTCCCAAGTAACTACGACTGTTTAAAGGAGGCCAGTGAGTCATTAGGACACACAAAGTTTCATTTAAGTCATGTCTGCTTGCCAAGTGTCACTGTGAAGGATCTATTTGAGTTCTATGAATCAGAACTTTCTGAAACTCTATCCCTATCTCTATCTACCCGAGTTGCCTCCACCATACCTAGTAAGGAATTATCTTGGGAGACTGGGTTGCGATTGAAGGTTTGCAGCTGTCCTCATGCCCTGTCACCCGGGAACTGGCCTGCAGGACAGGGTGGCCCAGACTCAGGGGCTCAGGGGCTGAGTGACGTGGAGGAGGGAAATCTTGGCAGTTAGAGTTGGAGAAGAAATGCCTTTTGATAATGTAGACTCGATCTGGCCATGGAAGAATGTTCTTTTAGAGACCATGGCAGGTCACCTGTGGGGAGGTCTCTCGGAAGTGTCAGCACAACAGTAACTGTCATCTGGGGAGCCCAGGGCTCCTTCAGGGAGTGCCCAACAATACCTCTTCAATGGGTAATAAAACCAGCTCTTGACCAGAGCAAGGGCACCCTCTGTTGCCCATGCAGGGGCTGCAGCTGATAGTCTATGCAGTAAGACCCTGTAGTAGCAAATTGGAAGCGAAGTTGATGACTTCAAGGAAAGAGATTCAATCTCCATGGAAACGGTGACAACAAAATCAGAGGGTGACATTTTTTCAGCAGGGAGCCTGAAGGGAACAGGGAGACTGTCACTTTTCCTTCTTTGGTGGCTGCTTGTCTAACAGCTTCAGTACCAATCCCATGAGCCTCAGGTTCTTGGGAGTATCCCTCACAAGGTTAGCCAGGGCTGGCCTTGCTGGCCTTGCTCAGTTAAACGTATGTCTGGGTTAGTCCTCCAGCTCTTGGGGTGGGGAACCCAGCTGCTGTGGGTCCCATGGAGGTAACATAAGCATAGAACAGTGCTATTTGTCATGTTATCAAAGGGTCCAGCTGTCTTTGGAGAGGAGAAATAACCACTTCTGAGCCATTTCAATGAGAAAGGAAGCCACAGAGCTCACAGAAGAGAGATAATACAATAAAAAGGAGAATGGGAAAGCTACGGCTGAGGCCTACTACCCTGTCCGTCCCTGCTCACCTGAGAATCCATGGCTCCTAGAAAAGGCTAGACTGCCCCAGACAATCTGTGTGACCAGCCACCTGCCAAGGATGGCCTGATGGGTCAAGTTCTTTTACTTAGTGGAGGAAATCACGCCTGCACAGGCAGACGGGCTTCCAAGGTCACAAGAGGTAGAGGGGAATGCTGGCTTGTAACAGAACAACAGGCCAATGGGAAAAGGCCATGTCTAGACTTTGCTAACTCGTTTCTGGGGACATGGAATAGTGGGTCTGCATCAAGAAGGGAGTGCGTAGGAGGGCCTCGTGACACTGGCCTGTAAGTCTAGTAGCTCGGAAAACTGAGGTAAAACAGTCACTCATTTCAGGCCAGTCTGGGCTGCAGAGTAAGTTCAAGATCAGCCTGGGTAACTTAATGGAAACTCAATGGGAACATGTCTCAGATAAAACATTTTTACAATGTCTATAGCTTAGTGGTCTAGTGGCTGCTTAGCATTAACAAAGCACTCAGTTAACCCCTAGTTTTGGAGAAAAACGAAGTAAAAGGAATGGTGGAGAGTACCGTTTGTCAGTACCTTCCCTAGAGGGAAGCCTGCCTCCTATCACTTCCCAGGGGCCTGGGGATTGTCCTTATTTTGGCAAAGTCTCTGAATGTACTAGACCATCCCATGAGCTAAAGATTACACATTTCAATATGATCCCTCATGATTTCGATCCAACCCTTTTTGGGATGACGGTGTTCTCATGGCAAAGTGCACATAGCTATAGGAAGCCACGTAACAGGCATTTCATATAACCCAGAATAGCTCAGCTCTGGAGGTGCCTAGAGGGAGGGACACTTGTCACAGCCCATGATAGAGACTGATGTGTGTGCGGCCATCTGTGAAGAACAGTCAAGACCTGATTAGTCTCAATGCTAACTTTGAGAAGCTGTCTCTGTAACAACAGACCTGTAAGAATTATGGTTCCCTGTGAGTCTCTAGCGGTCTACCACTGTGCTGGAAGGATGCTTGCTTCACTGGTCTAGACAGGTTTGATTTGGCTTATTACAGGAAACACAGTGGCTTTTGTTACACCTTCAAGATATCAGGGGGCTGGGGGGGGGAGAAAGACATTCTTCTTAGTCTTTGTCAGAACGCAGTCCAAGAATAGAGTCCTTCGAGGGGGAATTCTGAGTGCTTGTGGGAAAACAAGACAAGAGTCTTGTGACTTCAGTTTCTTCAAGAAACGTGAATTGTTCTTGGCCTGCTTTCCTGCTCCTCCCAGGTGTAGCAGATAGGAGTGAGTTTACTTTAGATTATTCATTACAACTGGATAGTATTTGTTCATATGTCTTTATGAAAAAAACATGTTTTTGACATCTGCAGCTTGTCCTTGTGATTATATATAGCTTGAACTCATGAGTTTATACATGTGACTTTTTTTAACCCTCAGAGTATAAATTGTCTGATGTTCTGAATAAAGCCAGCTATTGAATGGACTGCTTCAATTTTAGGTTTCTTTCTCCCAGGTCCCGCCACATCTAGAGTGGTAAATGGTCTTCGTGGTAGGTGCCTTACTTACCAACTTCATCCCTGATGTTGGCAAGTTCAATTGACAGCTCTTTTTCTTTCGCAAGGGCCCTTTCGCTCTGAAAAAAAAAAAGACAATAAGATTCGCCTAGTTTTGTGCTACAAAAGCATAATCACATGTTTAATAAATAAATCACTTTAACCAAGTAAGTCTAGCCCTGAAGGTGAGAACCATATTCCTTATATAAAACATAACAGAACCAAGCCAGACGCATCCATTTGTGTCATTAATATACAATAACACCCACAGCCATCTTTTCTCTGAATCACACTGTTACAACATCCTGGAATAATTCTAACTATGTCTGTGTACTTCACATGAATGTACTAGTATACATTACTATACACTACAGATTCCCACTTGATTTTTTATGATAGTAAGCGATTCTTCCTCATGAAAAAGCACATCATAATATATATCCACACATGCTTGTTTTTCACACATGCAATTATTCCCTTAAGTTTACTCTTTTGTTCATTACTGGTTAATTATCTAATGAATAATGAAAATCAGGGCAGAAGCCTTGGTGTGAAACATTTCTGTCTGTCATAACATCTGACAGCAAGGTTTCTATGAGTTTTGATCCACTCTGGGCATTGCTAGAGGTAATAGGAGGTACTGTATGCTAGAAGTATTATTTAGAGCAAAAAAGCTACTTGTAACTCAATGACTGCTTGTTTTTATATCAATTATATCCTGTGACATAAAATAGTTAAGAACATGAAGACATACTACATATGCAATCTGCATTTACGAGTCACCACAGATGGAGTCTTCAGATTTCACTGCTAATAATAAGGAAATACTACTCATAAATTGGAGATGTGAACTCTTTAGATAAAGTCCCACCAATCAACAGAACGTACACACAATGCAAACTGAGTTCCAGAGGGATTTTCTTTCGCTAAAATGTAGACCAAACACCTAACACAGGTATCTTTGAGGCCTTGTGGTTATTGAATGTTGTCTATATAAACCCTGCATGTTCAATGTCCTACGAAGGTTCATGTGTTAGAGAGGCTTGATCCCCCAACCTGGAGGTACCATGAATCTTTAAGAGATGGGGGGGGTCTCATGGGAAGTCTGTAAGTCACTGGGAGTGCGCCCTTTAAGAAGCCTGTGGAATCCTGGCTTCTTCCTCCTCCCGGCCATGAGGCAGCAGTTTTTTCTGCCTCAAGGTCCTCACTGGTGCCATCTAGTACGCCCTCCCGAGTCCAAAGCAATGGTCCATCTGATTGAAGATTAGGACGTCCGAAAGTGAGCACTAACTACTCTTTCCTGTTTCTAAGTTAATCTTGTCAATTATAGTTATAGTGTTGGAGGCTGGTACAATGCTCCTTCATTACTGACCACCCTGGCTTTTGTGGTTACTTTTTTCTGTCAACTTGACTAGAGTTATCTGGGAAGAAGGAACCTCAACTGGGGAATTATTTCCTTCAGACTGTGTGTGTCTGTGGGGACATTCTCTTGATTGATGTGGAAGGGCCTAGGCTACTGTAGGTGGTACTGTCCCTGGGAAACATGGTCTTGTGTTGTCTGAGATTGTAAACTGAGCAGGCCGTGGGGAACAAGCCAATACGCAGTGTTTCTCTACGGTTCCTGACTTAACTTTGCTCAGTGATGGAGTGACCGATCGGGACATGTGGGCCAAATAAACTCTGTCCTCCTCCAGTCACTACTGGACATTGTTTATCACAGCAGCAGAGAGCCAACCAGGACAGTGGCTACCTGAAAAACTAGTGAAAACAGAAGGAAAAGATGGTGCCTTCATCCCATTTAAGGTACTGTGAGGTTTAATAATGCACACAGGTCAGGTTGGTTCAATCTCCAAATAAAGACACGCTCATGAGAAGTCTCAGTTCCTGGACTCCCAAAGATCCACTCTACAACAGACCATGACAAGACCGTGTAAGCCAAATTAAACCTTTTCCTCCCCGAGTTGGTTTCAGTCAGTAGCTTGTGGTTTTTTTGTTTGTTTGTTTTTTAATTACAACAAAAACTGAAACAGAACAGTGCCTCTCACGGACCTGTGTTCTGTGGGAGTAGAGGAAGTTTGCACAATTGTGCTTGTGAGTGATCTGCATTTAGACCAGTGGTTTTTAACCTGTGGGTCAAGATCCTTTGGGGAGTCCAATGACCCTTTCACAGGGACCTGAGACCATTGGAAAGCACAAATATTATATTACAATTCATTACAGTAGCAAAATTACAGTTGTGAAGTAGCAACAAGAATAATGTCATGGTTGGCGGACACCACAACATGAGGAACTCTATGGGTTGCAGCATTAGGAAGGTTGAGAACCGCTGATCTCTACTAAGGTAGGAAGGGCTGACTGTGGGCTCCTGGGAGAGCCTCGGCTCATCCGAGGGTAATGCTCTACTTGAATGAGACTCTGTTGTCACAAGTAGAAAGCTGGAGAAGTAGCTTGGTGGCCCAGTACTGTTTAGCATCAGCAAGTTCATGGCATAGGTATCAATACCTCTTCCATAATCAAGAGAAGAAGGGGCCATCTCTGAGAGTGTGGACCCTTGTCAGCTGCTAACCCTGTCTTTGTGTCGTTTTCCAGACTCACAGCTCTGAGACATAAACTTCTGTAGCTTGAGACATTTTGCTACATCAGTACAAATCAATGAAGGCTCTCCAGGTCGTTCATGAAACTCGGTCATTTCTTCAGCCCACAGCAGTTTTGTTTTCTCTGAATTCAGGCAGCAATCATACCACAGAGTGTACAACTTCCTAGTCCTCAGAAGACTCCACTTCAAATGCCATGGCTACCTCATGGGGTTGCAACAGGGGTTAAACGAGTTAGCAGATGTAATACAGTGATAGTGCTCGCATAAGTGGTAGGTGGTGTTGTAGACCCATGGTTTCCTTTGGTTTTATTTGTAACTATCAAACAGATCCCAGGATATTTGTTTTTGGCATGAGTACACCTGCATGTCAGAAGACAGCATCAGACTCCTTTATAGATGGCTGTAAGCTACCATATGGATGCTGGGAATTGAACTCAGGACCTCTAGAAAAGCAGCCAATACTCTTAACTGCTGATCCATCTTTCTAGCACCAGGACTTTTTTTAAAAAAAAAAAAAAAACAAAACAAAACAAAATAAAACCAAAACAAAAAAAAAACAAACTTGTTCTAACTGTAACCTATAGTGGCCACTTGACAACCATCTTGTACCAATCTAGTACTTTGGAGAGGGGTCATTTCAGTAGTTGCTTTGTAAAAGAAAACTAGTGAGAAAACTACTATGTCAAGGACAATTTGGAAAGGTCACAACCATAGCTTTGCAAATCCAGCCAGAGAACTCAGATCGTAAGTGCATCTCATCAGTCAAGGGATAGCATGAGAAAGGCGCCTGTCAATGATGACTCACACAGCATCAGGTAGCGAGCGAATGATCAAACTGCCAAAACCTACCCGGTCCAACTTCAGACCCAAAACTAGTGCTTTCCTCGGCTTCCCACTGTAGCAGGCGCCTGATGGATACAACATCGTCCAGTGGTGGGATGCCCCAGACACAGCAAACATCTCTGGACCTTCCAGGTGACTGGCAGGAAGGAAATGGACCCCAGAAGGAAAATAGCCAAGCTTTCAAACGTTCTAGATAGGGATTATTTGCTCTTCAATAAAGGTTGCTGATGCTAAGTTCTGCCAAACATTTTCTATTAGCCTCGCATAGAATAATTGCCTCCTTTCCCCATTCTACTTCAAACACTGCCATCCCTCTGTATCTGTAGGAGCTGATAACAAGAACCCTCCCAACCAGGATACCCAAATCCATGTCCTTTATATAAAACAATGCCACGTGCACAGAGATCCCATTCCGATTTCCCTAGAGCCAGGGTTCTCAACATTCCTACTGCTGTGACCCTTTAATTCAGTTCCTCATGTTGTGGTGACCCCCCAACCATAAACTTATTCTTGTTGCTACTTCATAACTATAATTTGCTACTGTTATGAAATCTAAAATAAATAATATGCGGTATATCTGACATGCAATCCCCAAAGGGGTCTCGACTCACAGGCTGAGAATCAATGTCCTAGACTTTAAAACCACCTCTCCATTGGCTCTAGTCTTGAATATGGTGTAAATTCATTGTGAATAGTTGCTACTTTGTACTATTCAGGGAACAATCGTAAAAAAAAAAAAAAAAAAAAACAACCAAAAGACCAAAACACCATGTGTTTTCATTATTGATTTTGGATGCATAGACTGAGTTGATCAACTACCACATGGTTGTAGAAATTACAGATTCCGAGGCTTACCTGTGAATGAGCCCTGGACTTTTTTCTATTTATGGAGAGGCAACAGGGACTCTGTGGTTGTGATGAAGGGACCAGCTGCCTTAGAAATGGAAAACCCAGGTGTTTCAACCCAGGGCCCAATTATCAAACACAACACACACCAAGGTTGTCCCCACCTCTCCCCACATAGGTGTGACCTCAAGAGCCAAGTTGGACATGGGTTGGATCTAGTACTCTTGGTCATGTAACTTCCCACATCTGACTGGAGGAGAGGCAGCCAGCTGCCACTGGATCTGGCTCTGTGAAAAATTCTCTAGTTGTAGCCCCTGACCCCCTCACCGCCACCTCCATCCTGACAGCTTGTACTACCCGTGTTTGTCCTTGAAATTAACTTACAGATTATATGTTGAGACATTTCCAGTGTTTGGTGCCTCTTCAGCTCGGCCTTGTGGGCTTATAACTCTAGATAGGGTAGCTATTTGCTTTTCCCCTGTCAATTTTAGACGGACTGTTCTGATGTCCCTGGATACATTCCTGCTGAAGATGTTGGCTCTGCTCAGCCTTAGCTTGCCAAGGCCAACCTGGCTGCTCTGCTTGTTCTGGTAAGATCCTTTTTTCCTTAAGTGCTTGATTTTGAAATGACATCAACCCTTCTGACTTATGCACCAAGTGAACCACTATGCGTTTCCTGAAAGCCAAGCCAGAATGACGTCATGACAGCTGCAGTGGGCAGCGTCAATCGAGGTGACTTAGAACCAGCATTGTCTAGGTGAACACCAAGGACCACTTCCACTGGTTTTCAATTTGCTGTGCATGTTCCCCGACCCACTGTGGAACCACAGAGGCCAGCAGAAGACCTGATCTTGAGGGTCCTTAGGCTCTGGTGATTTAAGGGTCCTTCTGCATGATTTCAAGTTACTCTTCACACCGTTCCCTGGATGATGGCTAGCTGGGAGGATTGGGATAGGAGGGGGTCAGACTAGCACATTCCTAAATGGGGATTGTGTGGAAAATTCCTAACTGGTGCCAAGCACTCGAATGCCTGTGTTCACTCAAGAGAGCTAAATATAGATGCATCACCATCCACACTGTCCTGGTGACAGAGTCCAGGCACTTCAGAGCCCACGAAGGCCATTCCTCTCCGGTGACTGTTTAGTCTAAGACAGGCTTCCCTTCAAATGGGAACTTGTGGGGCACTCCTGTTCTTTCCAAGTCAGTGTTCACCACTTCTTAGCTCCATCTCTCATTTGCTTACGTACCTCTCCTTCGTAGTCCTGGCTTTCCTGTTATTCAGTGTGGTACGTAATCTTAAATGTAGAATCCAAGATGATCAGGGACCAGGAAATACCCAATTCACCCTCCTTCTCCATTCCTGAACATAGGTGCCATAGAAGGTCTGCCCCCTGGAGCCTGCCAGTCTTTGAAGGCTTTGCTCCCCATGCCACAGACTCCTGAGAATTTGGCCGTCTTTCTTTCCTAGCTAGATACACCTGGTAGAGCACAGACACCACTCATTCCTGCAACATCAAGCAACTGGACGAGTGGCCAAGCCTCAAGCTAGTCTGCCACACTCTGTTACCTTAACCTGCTTAGTCCGGTGTTATCTGTTCAGATGGCTGACACTACCTCATGGACCTGGGGGTAATAGGAAGTGAAAACTTCTCTCCTGGTTAACATCACATGTGTGACTCCACACTAAGGCATCGGCCAGCCCCGTCCCTTCTTGAATGAGCAGCCAATCCATAAAACTAAAGTTGCATCCCAGTATCTACAGTGAATCTAGAAATAGAAAGCCCATATACTACCAGACACTACTGTGTGCCTACTGTGTGCCAGGCAAATGGCAGTTTGGCCTCCAAGAAACCAGTATCTCAGTGTATGCCAATACACTAGCAATTGCAGAAGAGTATAAGACAGCCCAGGAGGTTAGGATGTCTTGGAGATTTTAACTGAGGCCAGAGGAGAAACAAAAAAGGGTCTGTGACAGGAACATCTTAGGCAGAGGCCAAAAGAAACAGTGATACAAAATGGCACCAGGGGCTTCTGGGAACCTTTGTCACCCTACCAGACGAATCCGTAGTCTTTTTTCTTTGTACTTCTGATCCTGTTCTGTGATACTCACTGGGAGAATTCTTGTTTGTCTGTAAGAAATACTGAGGACAAATGATGAAAATTTATTGCAGCCTGAGTGTGTGTGTGTGTGTGTCCATTTATCTGTTTATCTGTGTATGCCCAAGGACTCTTAATAATCTTTGCTATATTTTTAAAAATGAAATACCTATATAATATTTACTTATGTGTACATGTGTGCATACGTGTGTGTGAATGCAGGTGCCTTCGGAGGCCAGAAGCATCAGATCCCCTGGAGCTGGAATCACAAGCAGTTGTGAGCCACCTGAAGTAGGTGCTGGGAAGTAAACCTAGGTCTTCTGCAAGAAGGGCCAAGTGCTTTTAACTCAGCCATTTCCACAGCCTTTCTCCATAGTTCTAGCCTGATCTGTATAAGTGCTAATCACAGGCATCAGCCATATGACGTGGACCACGATGTTCCCAAGGAATTAAGCAAGAACTAGGACAACTCAGGAACAATGGTATACCTGTAATCCCAGGATTTGGGAGG
Organism: Grammomys surdaster; assembly: GCF_004785775.1. Lineage (NCBI taxonomy): Eukaryota > Metazoa > Chordata > Mammalia > Rodentia > Muridae > Grammomys > Grammomys surdaster. The sequence goes on along the minus strand of NW_021604781.1, from coordinate 1,831,750 downwards.
CAGAGGCAGATGTTGCAGGTTCCAGTCCAGCTTGGGCTATACAGTAAGACCCTGCCTCAGAGAACAAAGAGGGGAGGGATCTTTCCTAGTATTCTGGTATTTGAGGAAATAACTGGGTCCTTTCTACTGTGAATTAAATTTCATACACGGCACACTTACACACTAAGCTGCAAAGAAGTTGGGAGCTCTCCCCTGAAACAATACTGCCTCATACCCGTAAGTCTGGCTTAACTTGGTAAAATGTGTCACACTGGGGAGAGATTTTCCTTGGCATCTTCAGGTGAGCCAGTCACAGATCACGTGTATCTCTGCAGTAATTTCCGTGGCTTTCTGTGCACAGACCATTCATTTTCAGTGTGAATATTAAAAAAAAAGATGTGGCCAGATTTATAATAGAGATCTGGGATGGGATCCCTAGAGCTATGGGGCAATCTTTAGTTTTCTTTCTGCTACAGGTTTAAGATAGTGCTGACACAGTATGTGAGATAATCAATAAGTCTCATTTCTTTCTCTGTGTCTAATTAACACAAAGCTACAGTGTGTTTGTATAACGACCCAGTTTTCTACTCTGAAATGAAATTTAACAACAACAACATCAACAACCTCATTCAACACAAAGTACTGCTTGTATTTAATACCTTTCCATACACTCGGATGTCTAATTGTGTCAACAAAGTAGTCAAACCTGTATTAAAAGAAACTGGAGTGACTGAACTTAAAAGGTCGGTCCAGTCTTTGTCCCTGTGCATGCTGGGAGAATCACTAGTTAAAAGAAACATCTTGTTTACCCGGGAGACGGTGGCTAATGAGGGAGTATCATCCTAGCAGGAAGATAACAAGGGTATCCACATCTGGATGGCTAACAAGCAACTGGAAACAGAGACGGATGAGGCCAAGAAGCAGGAATGTTAATCAAACATGCAAGGCAGGAACATCCTAGGGTGCAAGCAGCAGAAAGAGAAGGAGCCAGCATAGAGAGTTTAAGTACATTTGTGTTGAATTTAAGACACTTTTTGGCTCTTTGTGGATTCTCCTTCCTTTAGTCTACCTTCCCCAAAGTATGAGCAGCACAGTCAGATTGCATCTCTGCTAAAAACACAAACAAGCAAGCAAACGAACAACAAAACCAAACACAGCCTTCCCCCAAATAAAATGAAACCCAAAGCCAGAACCAAACAACAGCAACAAAACCCTGGCAGAACCACACTCTTCCACTAATACAAGTTAAGAAAATTAAGTCTGGCTTCCAGGCTGGAGAGTTCTCTGCAATCTCTGTATTGTATTTTCCACGGAGTTTACTGCAAGTGAGAACTAACCTCTTGTGCTTCATCACACCGAGCAAATGCACTTTCCTGGTGAACTCTTTGCTTGTAGCTCCATCCCTACGCCATGTCAGTTTAACAAAACCCCACCCCATCCTTATGCATAAGTCAAAAACTCCACCCCATTCCCCCAGGAGCTGCCCAGATTCTTTCCCAGCTTGTTTCCCAGTCAAGCAGTGGCCAGAACCTTCATCTAATTATCCTCCAGTCTGTAACTGGTGTTTAATTGCTCTGTGTGTGTCATGGGTGTCTATACAACCTGTGATTTCTCGGGAAAATGTGGAAGCACAAGGGAATTAGTAACTGTAAAAGGCTGGTCAGGTTTCTAAATCATTCTCTGTTAGTCTGCAGCAACCAGGCATGGAGGACAGCAGTGATACAGACGGCTAATTGGATCGTTTGAGGTAAGCGGGAAGATAACAGGCATGGAGAGCTCTGAAAGACTTGTTTAGTTTTGTTTTACACACATGGGTGTGTATTTAACTGTATGTATGTATGTATGTATGCATACATGTTCAGTACAGTACAGTGCAGTGCCTGAGGAGGTCAGAAAAGGGCACTGGATCTACTGAAACCACAGTCACAGATGGTTGTGTGTCACCCTGTGGGTGCTGGGAATTGAACCCAGGTCCTTTGTAGAGCAGCCAGTACTCTACCACTGGGCCACCTCTCCAGCCCCAAGAGGGATAGTTTTTAAAAAATACTTTTTTGCTTAGCTATTTTGTTTTCCTTTTGTTCTCTAGGAAGATTACACAGTTTCTCCTGGTGCATCATGGGAGAGAGACATTTCCAGGTGCTACTTTTCTACCCTCCTTTCGGAAATGACTTACAAAGTTACTTTCAGATCTCATTATTTTAAAAAAGAACATCTTAGCTACTGTGTAATCAAACTGAAAAAACTGTTATCTCTTAAGTTCAAATGTCCTCTCTCATGGTTAAGTGATGAAGTCGGAAAGGTTTGGAGGGACAACAAGCTGGACTGGAGCTATCAGGAAAACTTTCTGATGACTTTTACTTCACCTAACACTTCAAACTGTGTTGATGCTGGACGGTGAGCACCAAGAGAAGGCGGGGCTTACTGTGGGAAGACTAACAGAGGGCGGGGCTTACTGTGGGATTTACTGAGACTCACAGCCAGCTGTGAAAGCTCAAAGCCTGAGGCAGAATGAAATCCTATACCAATTTTCCTAGTCACCCTGCTTGCAGCAAAAGCTATAGAGTGAAGGAGGGACTTGAGGACACTTTTTTGTGAAGTTACACTGAAAAGCAAGCAACAACAAAACAACGCCTGCTCTTATTTTTAAAAGGAATCCCTCATTACTTTAAAAGGCACCTAAATATGCAGCCATTAAACCCTATGGTGGAAAACTATTCTGAAACATGGGAAAAAAAATCAAGAATTATGGGTGTGAGAATAATGAAAAAGTCTATTAACGGAGTTTAACGTTTTACATTTTTATCACAGAAAACTGAAGTACTGAATTTGGGTTTCAAAGCTAAAACAAGCGGCAGCTCCTCAAACGTCACGCTTCTAGAGAGATGAACAACAAATTATTTTTCAAAATCCTTAAATACAATAGTAATATAAGGAAGGTTATTATTTTAGCAATTTGATCTAACAGAAAACAAGGGCAGACTCACTTTAAGAACTCTTATCCTCAAACAAAATATCTGATATCTTCCTCTCTCTCTCTCTCTCTCTCTCTCTCTCTCTCTCTCTCTCTCTCTCTCCCTCCCTCTCTCTCTCTCTCTCTCCCTCTCTCTCCCTCTCTCCCTCCCCCCCACCCCGCACTATGTAGTCCAGGCCAACCTACAACTGGCTTGGTAAACTAGGCTGACCATAAAACCACAGAGATCTACCTGCCCCTGCCCCTGCCCCTGCCTCCTGAGTGCTGGGATTAACGGCGTGCACCATGACACCTGGACATTCTTTATTCTAAGAGATTAAAAGATTATATATATATTTGTTGTGTGCATGTATGTGTGTATACATACATACATATATATTGGAGATAGGGTCTTCTTATGCGGCCACTGTGGCCTTGAGTTCTCAGCCTACCCACCTTACCCACCTCACCTGAGGAGCTGAGATGACAGGCTCCATCTCTGTGCCTGGCTTTATTCCTGGACAGTGTGGACCTAGGTTTAGGAGTACCAACTTTACAATATTACTGCGCATGTGGCTTTTCTTTCCCTTTAGCAAACTACTTCTACAAAGCTCTTTGACACCCCCCCCCCAGCCACATCTCTTGGAAAGGAGTAGCTCTGGTGGTGAATGTATAGATGCTTCCTGTATGTTGATTTCTTGAAAGCACATGCACACACACACACACACACATGCACACAACTTAAGTTCTGACTTCAGCCAACAAAAGCCAAATTCCCTGAAATGCCTGCACCAGAACAAAAGTGAGCTTCAAGGGTCAGTTTAGTTTTCTGAGATGGTGTGATCCCACAGGAGGTCAGGGTTCATGAGCAGAACCGACAGAGATGATCCCCAGGGACTGCCCTGTAATGAGTTTTAAATTAAACCATATATTTCTCTCTCACCTGGTCACACACTAGACCCTGAGCTATCTCCTAGTTGATGCCACGTGGGTAAAAGAAGGCAATTTCAGGCTTCCTGTGCCCCATGAGATTCCATTTCATGCCTCTTTGATGAAATATATATCACAGAGAATAGTTCTTGATAGTAGTTATCTAGAGATGGAATTAAAAACATTATAGCCCTCAGGAAGTAGCCAGACCGGGCAAGCATCGGCAGCAAAGTCAGACTTTGTGTTGAGTCACTATACAGAGTCCATTTCGATTCTCTGGCTGTGAATCTTCTTTCTAGTGAACCCTCAGATTCCCTGGCTCATCAGGTGTTGGTCCCCATGTCACCCCTTTGTGACAGGAAACTCACAGAACAAACTAGAACCCTGTGCCTTCTTCTCTCACATGGGCAATCGGGAGAGATGCTCTTTACATCCAGAAAGATAAACTTTCAAAGTTCCAGTTTGGCTTAGTGAAAGCATTTTGCCTAGCTGACCCATATCCCTCTCACACTAGAACATCTTAGGTTTCCCAGGTATAGAAAATGCACTAAGAACCTTCCCAAGATTCCCCGGCAGTGTGAATTTCAAGACCTTCCTACTATGTCTGCAAAATGCAACAGTTTTATCTGAGCCTGCAGGAACATAACATTATGTAAGGCTCTGCAGAGCCCGGGAGAATAAACGCTTTTCTGTAAGGACCACTCACGATCCAGCACCCTGGAAGGAGAATCCGGAGCTTCCTGCTCACCAACAAAGCACACAGGCATGCGAGAGAGGCGGGGGCCAGAGGTGGTTGCTCACACCTTCTCTGCCCAGACCAAGGAGGGGGATGGGGGGTAGAAGAGAGGAAAGGCCAAGTACCGTTTTATCCAGGCACTGAAGGCAGATATAAGGCTTGCAGCACTGGTGGCCCATCCCGGCAGGCTGGCTCTGTAGCACCTGCATTCAACGAGTCGTTTGCGGTCCCTAAGCCGAGGTGCTGGCTCCCAAAGGGACGCCCCCGGGAGCTGTCACAACTTCCATGTGGTCTCCCGACTACCTTATTTCTCCTGATAACTTAGGCGATTGCAGAGAGGAGGACTCGGGAGGAGAGGGCGGGGCGGCTGGCAAATCCTCCTACGAGGGAGGGGCGGGAGTGGGGCGGGAGTGGGGCGGGAGCCGGGCAGGCGGCGCAGCGGCAGCAGCAGCAGAAGCAGTAAAACCCAGGGCCACCTAGTTTCCGGGAATCCTCAGACCCTGGCGAATGAACTGTCGCCTAACTACCTAGCCTTTGACAGTGGTATCTCCCTGAGCAGACAGCCGGGCTGCTCTGAATACAGCACTGTCTCCGTATGCGCAGACATGCCTAGAGAGGACTCAGCGCACACACAAAAGGAGACCCTCAGGGACCCAGGGGTGGAGGGTGGGCCGAGGCGTGCCAGCCCTGGCCTCCTGTCTCACCAAGGAGTAAATACATTTATAAATACGACCAATGACAGGGTCTCTCTGCCCACTCCGCTGCCAACAGGAGGGCTCTTGGCTCGTGTGCAAATCCTCATGCCCTCAACAATTGTCTGAGCCTCGTTTGAAATTATCTCTACATGTAAAATATAATTGTTATGCCTGTAAGATCACCGCCCTACACAAAACATTCAAGTATCTTTACTACTTAAGAGTTAAACTGGCATAGGGGCAGCAAAATGGCCTAAAAGTCTTAGGGAGTTTGAACTTCCCAGTCAACTTGTAATTTGTAATTCAAAAAGAAAGAGGCAAAAGTTTTCTTCAAGAGAAAAACAAAAGAGGAGACCTCATATTTTAAAATGTATTTATGCAACCTTGAAAATAAAATATGGAGATATTTACAAGGCCAGCTTTTCAGTAGAGAAGCTACTGAAAAGTCACTGCGAGCGACCCTAAAACGTATCATCAAGAAAAACTCAAAATTACAGAATTGAAAAGGCGGCTTAAGAACACTTGATGCTCTTCCAGAAGACCTGAGTTCTGTTCCTCGAACCTGCGTGGGGCGGCTCACAGCTACCTGTAACTGCAGGTCTGAAGGGACCTGCCTATTGTGGGATGCTCTCCTCTGGACCCCGGGTAAGGCACAGACCACACCTGAACACCTAATGTCCAAGCACAAGCCAAATGCAATCAGATCCTTTATTAATCGAGGCAGAGAGACAAGGTGGTTGATTCTGAATAGGGCAGAAGCATCAGCAAATAGCTTTGCAGGTGCTAATTTTAAGAGGGAAAGGGTGAGTTCTATGTTAGAATGAGCTAGGGCACGTTGCTAAGTTCTGGTCGGCTATTTTAGTTATTAGGTTAGTCAAAATAATGGACTCTGATTGCTGGACCTTGGTGTTTTGATAGTTGGACCTTGGTGGTCAACCTCAGCAATGAATCGGTGGCCATATAAGGCAATAGGCCTTGGTGGTGAGCTAAGGAACAGTTGAGCAGGGGGAGAAGGGTAAAGGGCAAGACCTGCGAGCGGCATGTTTGCTATGCTTTGGCCTGTGTTTGCCATGGTCCGGCCTGCTAGACCCCTTTAAGATCCAGGGGGTAAAATGTCCTTTCTGCAGGCATGGTATCCACATGGCATGTAAAACACACACACACACACACACACGCATGCACATGTACATACACACACTCGCATAGCTATAAAATGTTGTCTTAGAGATACACTCGGCCTCAGCAGACAACGCTCATGGAGTAGGAAGTGAGAAGACGAGATCATTTCCACTCTGAGTCTCTCCGCTTGTGTTTTCTTATTAGGAACACTTTCTAGTTTGCTTTCAAATGAAACATCCATGGGAAAGGCAGGGACCATGCACAGCCCAGGCTATGTGGGGTGGGGAGCCGGGTGTGATGGTCTGAATGGTTCCAAGAGGCTCATATATCTGAAAGCCTGTGCCACAGATGGTGGAACTGTTTGGGAAGGATTAGCAGGTGTGGCCTTGCTGGAGGCAGTGTCACTTGAGAGTACACACTGAGGTTTCAAATGCCCATTCCAGGCCTAGTCTCACATAGTCTCTGTCTCCTGCTTGCTGATCAGATATAAGCTCTCAGCTACTGCTCCAGTGCCATGCCTGCCTGCTGATCGCTATGCCTCCCCGCCATGATGGTCACAGACTCGAATCCTCTGGAACTGTAAGCACATCCTCAATTAAATGTTTTATCAGTTGTCTTGGTCACAGCGACTATTCATAGCAGCAGAAAAGTAACTAAGACATGAGGTTTCTGTGGAGGTGGGATGGACCGGACTCTCAGAGAGAGGGATGTCACCTGCCTTGACCTTGGACCTGAGTTCATATTTTCTAGGACTTTTAAAACCATGGGAGAAAAATCACTGTGTACAGAGCAGTGGTCTTGCACACTATGTTCAGAGCAGTGTGAGCAGAAGTTAAAAGGCAAAAGCATGCCAAGTGCCCTTCAGTGGAAGAAGGTTAAAACAAAAACCATGTAATATTTGCAATGGAATATCACTTGGCTTAATACAATGAAGAAAATATTGTTGATAGATCCACACGCAGGCCAGGCATTGTACCACTGAGTCATACCACCAACCTCAAAAGGGAGATTTGATGTGTACTGCAGTGTAGTTGAACATTGAGGATATCATCATGAGTAAAGCATACTTAAAAAAAAAAAACCAAAACCATGTTAAAGATTCTGTAAGGTTAGCTGACTGATTAGAGATCATGCCGAGTCAGAATGTTGCAGATCCGGCGTCAAATCCTTGGACTAGCCTTAGTCATCCGTTGTCCACCTCTGTGGCTGACCCAACAACCTTGGCATATCATGTGGGACTTTCTGGGATGCCCTAACCAACTCCTAGCTTCCACCAACTCGGAAGTTGGGGATTGCCACCAGGTCACATCTGAGACCTATGGCAGAGATTTCCCTGCTTTGATGTGAACCCCTGCCGCTTTCAATTTGAAAACCACCCTGAGTTATGACTTTCTTTTGTTCCCTAACTCTTCAGGCCTTCGCTGTCCCCACATTGGAACACATTATGTGGGCCAAGCTAAATCTGTGTTCCCAGGCAGGGGTGAAGCAGGGAAATGAGGAGGAGAGTAGGGCTCAGGAGACCCCGTAATTAGCATAGGAAAGAAAGAAGCTGACTAAGGAGGACGCTGGAAATGTCCCTGCAAGGCTGAGGCACAGGTACCGCAGAAGCCACCAGAGTGACAGAGGCTCATTACAAAACCAAAGCTCAGCCCTTGGGTTAAGCTTTAAGATATTTAGCGCTAAGGCCCTGCCTACCGGAAGTGGGAGTGCCGCAGAGAAGATCTGCATAAGAAATGGGGGAGGGGCTTAGGTTTCCTACGGGAGTTGGGGGGGAGGGGTTCCACATCTACTGCCCAGATGGAAATACACTGCTCTAGAGTAGTTTCCTTCTCATCAATTCAAAGTAGAAGCACACCCAAACATAACAATAAAAACTACCATCAGAGGCCCGCTTCCAGTCTCAACAGTCAGAAAAACTTGGGCACATTTGTCTTGACCATTCCCTTTTTTAAAAAAATCATTTATTTTTATTTTATGTGCATTGGTGTTTTCCTGCATATGTCTGTGTGAGGGCATCCTGGAACTGGAATTACAGACAATTGTAAGCTGCCATGTGGGTGCTGGGAATTGAACCTAGATTCTCCGGAAGAACAGTCAATGTTTTTAACTGCTGAGCCATCTCTTCAGCCCCTCCTCCTCTCTCTCCCCCACCCCCACCACTTCCTTTTTGGTTTTTCAAGATAGGGTTTCTCTGTGTAGCCTTGGTTGTCTTAGAACTTGCTCTGTAGACCAGGCTGGCCTCAAACTCACAGGTGTGGGCCACCACCACCCAGTCTCCTCAATAATTTCATCACCCAGATTTATTAATTATCAGGACTTTGGTTGGGTTGGTAGCACTGTGACCCAGGTGTTTGGGAGGCTGAGGTTTGCTGATCTCTATGTTCTCTTTCCTTCTTTGCTCTTGGATTCAGTCAGGTTCAAGTCCCCTGCCCCATCTGGATAGCAGCCCCCACTCCTCTCTCCCTAAAGTCACAGGCTTGTGCAGACCTGGCCAGTTGCCCCACTGAATGCCTGCAAGCTGGATCTGCCTCTTGGCTTCTCTCTAATCCCCAGTCATTTGTTCTTAGGTCTGGGTTGGGCTCAAGTTCAATCCTGGGGGATAACAATCCCACAGATGTGAGGTTGTAGGCCTGTCAGGAAGCACACAATGTCTAGATTTCTGCAGTTATTCGCTGAGATGTATATATAAACTATGTTCCCCAGCTAGGCAGTCGGTATAGTAGCACACTTACCTAGCATGTCCGAGAGCCTGGCTTTGAGCCTCGGCTAGATAGCAATAAGTTTCTTCATAATTTCAATTCCTTGCCATATGCGTTTGCCCAGGAAAGGCAGCCTAAAAGCTAACTCCCTTGATTTGGGGTGCTGAGTTAGGATAAAATCCCGGTACCACGGTAGAGCCCAAGGAGCCTATTGTTGAAGGTAGCATTTGCTTTCTCTGGCTGTTTGTCTTATGCACGAATGTTTCAGTTAATGACAGTTAGCCTCTTCAGATACTTAGTGTACTGAAGCTTTATCCCACCGGGTAAGTTCATGTTGGCCCCTTTGCCCTTTGACACACAGGTCTATCTTTCCTGCTATTTGGCTCAAGATATCAGCAGCTCTCAGACCCAGATCACTCCTCCTTGCTGGGTAGGAGTAAGCCCTCCTCCTGGGTAGAGATGGCAATTAGATTCTTATGCATGCACACCATTGTCATCTCCAGAGGACCATGGGGAGGAAGGAGGTGCCCCTTAAAGGATGTGATCCTTCCCACTGAAGAATATCCTTTGAGGAAGAAATCAGGCTGTGGCCTTGGGCTGGCAAGGAAGAGACAGCTTCTTCTTCGGGTACCTTTGGAAGCTGGGGCTTAATTCTGGATAGAGCAAGTATCACTGGAAGTAGAGGAGAAATTCATCCTTTACAATGGTGGCAAAATGGGGGGTCCTGAAGGGCGTTAAATTCTCAGGGCCTGCAAGTCTAGCTCGGTGCTAGAGTGTGCACTTAGCTTATGTGAGGCCCAGATTCCATCCCCAGCTCAGCAAACAAAATAAAACAAAACGCCAGGGACCCCACAGGCTTCCATAGCTGTGGAGACTGCAGAGGCTTTGCCTCTCCAAAGCAAACAGAAACAGGCTTGGACAGCTGGAATTTGACACAACTGGAGCCATGGCTTCACAGGCTCCTGAAAGCAGGGACAAGCTGGATTTTGGTTCTTTAAAAGGCTTGTGATGCTGGGGCTGGAGAGATGGCTCAGTGGTTAAGAGTACCAACTTTCGAAGGACACATGTTTGGTTCCTGTCACCTACATAGTGACTCACAAACCGTCTGAAACTCCAGTTCCAGGGGATCCGATTCCCTCTCTGGCCTCCACAGACGCTGCACATATGTGTACACACACATACATACATACAGGTACTCATATACATTAAAAAAATCTTTCTAAAAGTTTGATTTTTTTTTTAAGACGGCATGATCAGTATGTAGCCCTGGCTGGCCTGAAACTCTATATAGATCAAGCCGGCTTTATGATTCCAGAGCTGAGATAGTTTTGAATGATGCCCCATGGGTTCTGGGAACCCAAACCGGGTTCTCTGGAAGAACAGCAAGTGCTTTTAACCGATGAATCATCTCTCAGCTCCATGATGGATTCTATCCCTCTGGAAACGGAAGCCAAAATAAACTCTTTCAAACGTTCTTGGTCCTGGTATTTTTAACACAGCAAGAGAAAAGTAATTAGCATTAGCACAGTGTCTGAATGACCCCCTCACCACTGCAGGGCACAACCACACAAAACCACGTGGTTACCACTGCTGGGGACAACCAGACAAAACCACGTAGCCATCACTGCTGGGCACAACCACACAAAACCAAGTGGCTGCTGGTCTGCAAACAACTCCAGTTCCTTTCCTGAAGCTTGTAAAGTAGGATTCTGAACCATGTCAGTGTCGAAGCACAAACTGGGTTTTTTATTTCATTTTACCTCTGACAGCAAGTGGTGTCAACAAAGGCATTTTTGCTCTCTCTCCTGATATACTAATGATAAATTTTGCAAGGTACCAGGTTTTTTTTTTTTCAAAGGCCAGAAAGCCATCATACTTTGCAAACATGACATGACAACATTCTCCCTACGTGATGAATATATTGATACACTCTGTCGAAAAGAGTTATGCTCCTGTCTTCTGAAAACAGCCTGTTAAGCAAAACGAGGTGTGTGTGTGTGTGGGGGGGAGGGCAACCCCCAAAGGGGCTGTTGAGTTAATACACAGGAGAGCTGGTAGTTCATTAGAAACACAGATTTCAGGCAACCCGATTAATAAGCCCAGCCTTGCTATAAAGAACAGGAAGCTTGTTTATTTAATATGTCTGTGGCTTGGACTGTGCCTCAGTGGAGGGTGGGCCCAGTTTTCTCCATTCCAGGGCATAGCACATCCGTCCACTCACCATGAAGCAGCCGTCGAGAGAGCTCTCCTCGCTTTCATTTCTCCATTTACTACTTTTCCCGAGCATGGCCCAACAAGCGTGTGCTCTCTGACTGACAACGCCTCTGCTTACAGTCTTTGGCTTTATAATGACAGGAAAGCAATACATACTCAGCAGAAACTTTGTTTACTACATCGCTTGAATTTGTATCTTTACTTGGCTTGGCCATAGGCAGCTCAGTCCTCTAGAAGGATGCTAACTAGTGGTAACGACTCCGGCTTCCAGTTAGTCCTGTGGCCATGACAGCAGCCACATCTACAGTATGATGTATCCATGCTAGGATAGCAGCTGGGTTAGGTATGGCAAATGCACTGCTGGACTAGAATCGTCTTTAACAGTATGTTTATAGTAATGGTGCTTCAACACAGAGACTTGTGTGCAACAAACATTTTTACCCCCAGACCAATATTTCCAACTTACACTCTGTTTATCAGACATAACCCTTACTGTAAGTATCTGTCATAGTTAGTTTCAGCTGTCTGTTTGAAACAAACCTGGAGTCGCCTGGGAAGAGGGAACCTCGCCTGGAGAACTGGCCTAAAGAATTGCCCAGAGGAAATATGTTTATGTCTGTGGAACATTTTCTTAATTGCTAACTGATGAAGGAGGGCTCAGCCCACTGTGGGTGGTGCCATCCCTAGGCAGGTGGGCCTGGAATCTACAAGGAAAGTAGCAGCACAAGCCAGAAGAGAGAGCAAGCCAGTATACAGTGTTTCTCCATGGTCTCTGCTTCAGTTCCAGCCTTGGCTTTCCTCAGTGATAGACTGCAACCCATAAGCCACATGAACTCTTTCCTCCCCAAGTACCTTTTATGTCCATGTGTTTGTCATGAGACAGCAATGCTACCAAACACATCCTGTCACTGTCACTGTGTCTAGGGTGTACCAACAGTCTCCAAATCGACCTGTCATTCCCTTGAGCCTCTCTTGAAATCCTATCCTCCACCCATTTGCCAGGTAAACATGGAAACTGAGTCCTGTGCTAGCACCATTAAGACACCATTCCACAAACAGTGAGTGAGCACAGTGCTTGAATTCCCCCCCACCTTTCTGTCCAGTGAGGCCTTCATTTTCCCCTGTCACCTTTTCATTCCCTTCCCATCTCCCCACAAGTCTTCTTCCTTCCCTCAGATTCCTTTCAAATTTCACATCATACACACAACTGGATTATATTCACACACAAATACTTTTATGTATCTTTAGAAAATCCAGGGTCTGCAAATCAATGAAAATATGCTTAATTTGTCCTGAGTTTGACTTGTGTTTGTTCAATACAGTGATCTCCGGTTTTATCCACTCTTCTATGAAGTGATAATATTCTTTTTTGAGGGCGTGGGAGGGTTTGAGACAGGGTCTCACTATGCAGCCTTGGCTGTCCTGGACCTCCCTGCATAGACTGTAGAGCAGGCTAGCCTCAAATTCACAGAGATTTGTAGGCCTTTGCCTCCCAAGTGCTGGGATTAAAGTTGTGCACCACCACATCTGGCTAATTTTATTCTTCTTTGAGGCTAAATAAAACTTCACTGGGGGACCAGCAAGATGGCTGAATGGGTACGCTGAGTCATCACACATGCTGGAATTTGGCCCATGTGGCCATCATCCAGTGGTGGATGATTTTCAGGTGGAGTTGAATTCAGTTTGCAAGTGTCTTATTCACAATTTTTGATTCTCTGTGTATCAGGAAGATTGGCCTATAATTTTACCTTCCTCCCTTTCCCCTCTTCTTTTATCATGTCATTATCTTGTTTTAATATCAGGAAAATACTGGCCTCATGAAATTAACTTAGAAGCATTCCTTTGTATTGTATTCTCTTATTTTATGAACCAGTTGGGGGAACGCTGGTATCAGCTATTTAAACATCTGGTAGAATTCAGCTGTGAATACATCTGGGCTACAGCTTTGAGTGTTTTGGTTTTTGGTAGAAGATATTTTGTTACTACTCCAGTCTCACTGTGTGTATCAATCTGTTTATAACTCTTTAGTTCAATCTGGGTGGGTCTAGAAACTCATCCATCTTTTCCTTTTTCCCAGTTTACTGGAATAGCTTTCCAAAGCATGCTTTAATGGTGTTCTGACTGTCCTTGGTGTCTGTTGTAATGGCTCCTTCTTCACCGGAGCCTCAGTGATTTGAATCTTCTTTCTTTTGGTTAGTGCAGGATTTACCAATCTCATTTATCTTACCAAAAACCAACGCTGTGCTTCACTGATTTTTTTTGTATTGTTCTTTTTACTTCCATTTCATTAATCTCTGCCCTCATTTTTATGAATGATTCTTCACTTACTGATTGTGGGTTTGGATTGTTCTTAACTTCCAAGACCTTTAGAATCACTGAGTTTTCATCTGAGATTTCTCTGATTTAAAAAAAATATTTGTTTCTTATTTTTACACATATGAATGCTTTGCCTGTATGGCTGTGAAACACATATGTAGTGCTTGAGAGGCCCAGAGAGAGAGAGCATCAGAGCCCCCGGAAATATGGCTGTGAGCTGCCCATCTAGTTGCTGGTAATTGAATCTAGGTCCTTTGCAAGAGCAGCCAGTGCTCTTAATTAATAAGGCATATTTCTAGCCCTAATTTTCTTGCATTTGTTTAAGACTTGGCTTATGTTTTCTAATGTGAACTGCTTCAGGGAAGGTGCCCTGGGCGGCTGGGAAGAATGCATGTTTTTTGGTTGCTGTGTCAAATACCCTGGTAGATGTCTGCTAAGTCCACTTAAACTACAATGTCACTTGACTCTGATTTTTCATTGATTTTTTGGGGTGGAGGTGTTCTGGTTGACTTGTCTACTGGCATTGAGGTCACTACATTATTAACATGTAGAGATCTCTCTATGATACAATGCCCGAAAGTCTTTGTCTAGTCTAGTTTGGCATTAAAAATATCTCCTGTACCTGCATGGCCAACTTCTTTCCTAGGTTTAAAGACTTTTCTGCTATGATCAGTACTTTGGTTTTTAAACAAAGTCCCGCTGATCTTGTAAGCCTGTTCATTCTTTATTTTACGCTTGTCATTGTCTGAATGTTCTGCCATATTCCTTCTGTCTTACATCCCTAATGTTCTGTCTTCCACTTGATGCATTCTATTGGTGAGACTGTCCGCTGAGTCTGCTGACGTACTGAGCCTCTTCTAACATTTTGATTGTTATTGTCAACATTTCTCTCTCTTTCTTGCTGAATCCTGCTCAGCCTCCAGGGACTTGGACCTGATGGGGGTTGGGGGGTGCAGCAAGGGAACGAAGAATAGACAGACACACATAAGAAGGGGGGAGGAGAAGAGAGAGGAGAGAGAGGGGGAAAGAAGGCAAGAGGAGAAAGGGACAGAAGCAGAGACAGACAGGATCCCGTGGGGTTGGTCTGAGCTCTCTGCTGGAGAAACTACAGTACTCTGGAAGCTTACTGTGTTTATATAGAGTTGACAGGGAGGTGGGTTTATTATACACATCTGGACAAGGAGGAGGGATTATTGCACACAGATCAAACAGGGAGGCAGGGTTATTATATAGAGCGAAACCTGGGGGCAAGTTTAGCTAATTGGGTAGGCACTATCTCTGTATGGAAGCAGTCATTGGGCCATAAGGGTTGGGTTTATGTAGGGGGAGCCACAGTAGACATTATTGGCACATGCTGTCAACATGGAGGGGGGCAGAGAAAGCAGTGGCAGACATTTTTCCCGCATACTACCCTGTCAATAGTCTCACATGGACCAGAGGAAGACTTTGCCATTTCCTTGTGAGTCTGAGGCTTTGGGGTTCCTTGACACAGCCATACCAATATCACAACACAATTCTCTCAGCACTTCCCTCATTCAGGGTGTCTTCTGTTCCCTCTACTTTATGAGATCCCTCTCTGATATCCTGCATCACCATCCTTATTTCATTCAGAAAGACATAGATCCATCAATCTGTGACAGATGGAACTTGGTACTAGACCAAACTCTAACAGGCCTCCTACGAGCCCTCTTCTTGTCCGGGTCTGGTCTGTGAGGTCTTGTCTTTGGCTGAGCTATAGCAAGACCCCCTAATATCTTATCACACTGGCCTGCCTTCTGTAGGACTCTCGAGGAGTCTGTTTAGGAAGAGCCCCCACTAGTGGTTCTCTCTTCCTAGTGACTTTCTTCCCTCTGCCCTGTCACCCATTGGCTCGTTGGCTATTAATCCTCAACTGTGTGCTGTCAGGGAGAGAGCTAATCTTTCTCCCTATTGCAGAAGTCCTGATGCTGATCCTGACAGTCCTGCCTTATCATCTAAGTGTCAGGATGATTTTTCTTCACTAGAAGGACAGATTGTACCTGGCAGAAGCCCAAACCTTGACACGGTCTTTTCTGCTTTCTTCATTTTTCTTGCATGATTCAAATTGAATTTTAAATTTGCTCAATCAATTCATTTATTCAAAACTGTCCTCTGTATGTAATCCCTTTATCCCCCCCACATTTACCAAGGGCCTCTGTGCCAGGCTAGGCCTTGTGACATTTCTTCTTCACTGAGAAGGGCTCTGTGCCTGAGGTAGAGTGGAGGCGTTTACCCTGCCTGATGTGTCAGGGTACTAGGAAAGGATTGATGAGAAAGCGCAGATGACCCTGGCACTTTCCAGAGGGGTAAGCATCTTTCTAAACTATAGGGTGGTTTTCTGGGTCCTGACGCTTCTACATGGATTCGGGCTGCACACAGCAGCCCTGCACTAAAGGCATGCTTTTATGGCGAAACCTTCGGAGGATAAACAGCTATCAGTGGTCGGAGGGCTCTAGCAACAACCACAGGCAGCCTACACCACTTCAGTGATGGAGAGTACTGGGACCACTGCTGGTCCACTGTGGGGATGGTGTGGGACTGGGGAAAGGTTCAAAAACTCTCTAGCCACTCCTGTTTCTGAGGGGTATAAAAAGACAATAAGAAAATGACAACAAAGAAAGCACCAAGAACTCTTAACTCAGTCAGAGTTTCTATTCCTGCACAGAACATCATGATTAAGAAGAAAGTCAGGGAGGAAAGGGTTTATTCAGCTTATACTTCCATGTTGCTGTTCATCACCAAAGGAAGTCAGAATAGGAACTCACACAGGGCAGGAACCTGGAGGCAGGAGCTGATGCAGAGGCCATGGAGGGGTGCTGCTTACTGGCTTGCTTCCCCTGGCTTGCTCAGCTTGCTTTCTTATAGAATTCAGGACTACCAGCCCAGGGATGGCACCACCAACAACTGCCTCTCCCACCCTTGATAACTAATTGAGAAAATGCCCTACAGCTGGATCTCATGGAGGCATTTCCTCAAGGGAGGCTCCTTTCTCTGTGATAACTCCAACTTGTGTCAAGTTGATACACAAAACCAGCCAGTGCAACCCTCTTAATTATTCCAGGCACATTTGCTTTTGGACCATCACCTCTGCCAGGGGAAGTTAGGCCACAAGGACATGTCAGGCACCTATGTCTGCTATGGGCATTACCACTCAGGAAGCAGAAACTTCCTCCAGAGGATCTCTACAGCCACAGAAGCAGTGAGACAAGACGCAGCTTCTAGGTGGCCCCCAGGGGAACATGGTGGCATAACCTGGTGTGTCACCCTGTGGCTACATCTGCAACCTGTCCTAGGAGGCCCCTGAGATTGTCTCTCACAGCGACTAGCAGTGACCTCAAAGTCTGTGTTTGATCTTGTTCCCTGTGGGACCCTGGAGCCCAGAGTAGTGCCCCTGCCACCAGGAATCCCTGAAGAAAAAAACTAAGACTTTGACATCTCTAACCGGGAAAGGGATTTAAATGAATCTTAACACTAGCGGTACAGCCCGGTAGGGCAGCCCCCAACTGCATTGTTTCAGCTAGGTATTTTTAGGTTACCAGCATCACTAGAGCAAGAGATTCGAGTCTTTCGTCAGGTAGAAGTACCTGTCATAGGCAAGTGGCTTAAATGAAGACAGCACAAATGGGGCTGGGGCTGGGGCTGGGGCTGGGGCTGGGGCTGGGGCTGGGGCTGGGGCTGGGGCTGGGGCTGGGGCTGGGGCTGGGGCTGGGGCTGGGGCTGGAGCGAGCTGCCACATTTGATCTCTCAGACACTAACAAAGCTGTGTCTCTTGGAAGCCCTGGCTGTCTGCAAGATGCCCCCAGAAAGATGTCAGCGCCTTTGCTGGATCCTCAAGTCCTCAAATAACAGGGCTTAGGGCTTAAGAGGAACAAACCAAGCAGAACACACTTATTCCTAGGAATAAGGCGTGTGTGTGTGTGTGTGCGTGCGTGTTTATTTTAATCTCCAAGCTTCTGGGGGATCCAGGCAGTTTTTAAGTGGCTTGTGATATCATATGTGATACCCTCTTGCCATGTTTGATTTGCTATGTGTTTTAAAACAGAAAGAAGAGCGTTAAAAGCACACATTATGTTCTCTAGCCAACGCCGTTGCCTTCCAGACAGAATGGAAGGAACAGGTCAGATCCTGGGTCACGGGTGGTGTATTTTACTGAGTGGGAGGCATAAGTGATGGTGGTTTATGAAGTTCAGTCAATTCGGGCAGCGCTGTGAGCAGAGCTTCCCTGCAGGTAAACAAGGAAATGTAACTCAGTGTTGCTTCGTTTTGTTACAAAGACCTCTTTTCCACTGGAAGAAAAGCTCTCTCTTTGCCCTGCATGTTTCCTTTCCTAGAATATATTCACACAAAGGAGATACTTTATAAACACACCCAGTAATTTTCCCCCTTTACTTTGGGGATTTTCCCATGATGTAATAAAAAAAAATCTCACCAAGAAATGTTCATTAGCTTAAAAGTATTTTTCATACTCTACCTCCTTTCCAGGTTTAGTTACATACAATGTAGATCATGTCGTTTGAAGATGAGCCTCGAATCTGCCCCTGAACTACCTGTGTGTACTCATGAGTAAGTTGCCCCAACGCAAGGATGTTCAGGACCAATGCTTTCTCTGTCAGTGAGCAGTGCGTGGTTCTGCAGGACAGTGACAAGCTGGGGGACCTGGAAGCTTCTGGGCTTCCTTTCCTTCTTGCAGACAGAGAAGGTGGGACCCCTTCATCAGCACAGCCCTTGTTGGGTGTTCCAGGGGAGTGTGCACCTCCTCTACCCTGGTGTAAGCACCTTTGGATGGAAATTAGACAGTGGGGCTGACACGGCAGGGCTACAAAGCGGGAAGCCTAGGATGACGAACTCCCTGTCTGGAGGGTTATAGTGTCAGACTCAAAAGCCCTTTGTCTGAGTGTTGAAGGTTTCTGCTTGTCCTAATTTGGTTTCTCTTGCTGTGAAAAAACACTGACCAAAAGCAGCTTGGGGGGTGGGGGTACTTATTTCAGGTTCCAGCTTCTAGTCCATCTTGGAAGGAAGACAAGGCAGGAATTCAAGGCAGGAACCTGGAGGCAGGAGCTGATGCAGAGGCCATGGAGGGATGCTGCTTACTGGCTTGTTCTTCATTGCTTGCTCAGCCTGCTGTCTTATACAACCCAGGCACCTGCCCAGCGGTGGTATCACCTACAATGAGGTGGACCCTCTCGTATCAATCATCAATTAAGAAAATGCCCCACAGTCTTGCCTAGAGGTCCATTTGATGGAGGCAGCTCCTCAGTTGGGGTTCTCTCTTCTCAGACTCTGTATCAAGCTGACAAAAACTAACCAGCAGAGTGCTATTGGGGAGGCGGTGGAACTTTTAAGGGGTGGAGCCTTGGTGAGAGGCTGACCAGATACTGGGGTCCAGTCCCTTCCTCTCTGTTTTGCTTTCCAGCAGTCATGAGCTAAGCCACTGGCTTCATCAAGCTCTCTCTGCCATGATGTGTTCCCTCACCACAGCAACACACAACAGCCCGAGACTTCTAAAGCTGTCAATCAAAATAAGCCTTCCCTGAATCACAGAGGGCAGCAGTGATGACTGAACCTGCAGGCATCTTCTTGGGAGTCATTCATTCTCTCTCTCTTACGGTATTCCTCCCTGCTCCTTGCCTCGGGGAAGCTGTCCTCTCCTGCAACAGGGCATCCAGATGGCCATTCTAACACCTCAGATTATAAAAAAGTCTACTCTGGTTTGAACTTGACTCCCCCAAATTCAAATAATGCAAACTTAATCTACAACTCAACCATATTGGGAGGTGGGGCCTTAGTGGGTGGTGTTTAGGTCACAGTGGATTAATATGATAAAAGTTTCTCCAAGGTAGGTTTTCTTTTGGCCTCCCTGTGTGCTACAGTAAAAACGCCCATGTGAGACAGTGACACCATCACCCTGATATCTCAGCCTTCAAAACTGATAGAAACGTTTATCTTCACTGTAAGTTATCCAGGCTCAAATGTTCTGTTACAGTATCCCCAAACAGAATGGAATTAGATGTGTTTTCTCCTTTTCCTTTAGATACTCACATCTACTTAACAGATGTTGCTTGACTACAAAGCCCTCTGTAGGGTGATAGACGCACACAATTTTCACGTCACTTGCACGTGTGATTGCCGTCTGCCATGTTCTGTCTGTCTGGGATGAGAGCAAAATGAGCCAATGAAATAGGACGCCAAATCAGCTTTTCTATTTTTAGAGTTACATTATTTTACCGGCATGAGTGTTTTCCCTATACATATGCATGTATGTATGTATGTGTATGCATCATGCCGAGTGCCCACGGAGGTCAGAAGGGGCATTGGATCTCATGGAACTGGAGTTAGAGGTTGTGAGCTTTCATGTGGGTACTGGGAACTGAACTCAGGTCCTCTGTGAGAGCAACAAGTGCTCTTAACTGCTGAGCCATCTCTCCAACCCAAGAACAAACGTCTGCGTTGGTGGCTAGACTCAGAGAGCCAACATTACCCATTGATACATCAGAGCAAAGGTCAGTCTACACCCCACTGGCTCCCAGCACAGCACAGCACAGCGTTCCAACTGTTCTCTTCCTCCAGGTACTGGGTTGCTGTCTTCCCTTCTGTCTGTCTCTACCCAGCCAGGCCTCTCTTCCAGGAGGCTTTCCCATTCATTCAGAGTGTGCCCTCATTTGGGGGTGGGGCAATCTACTTTCTGCTTGCATGCTATGGCTTGACTTAATCTCATGAATGGGGTCAACTCCATTGGGGAAAGAGCTGTGTCTTCATGACATGTGGCCTGTGAGGGACCACAGCAGGGCCTCAGTCCTTCCCAGACTCCATGTCAGGTCAAATGTGCTGGCTGATGGTTTTATTTGCCTGACATCATGTCCTGAATCTCAGAGCAAGCACTTCAGGAGCCCAAATAACAGTATTCCCGGAGTCTAATTTTTCACTTCAGTGTGTGGTGTCTCTCTGGTGGAGGCCCCCCAAGCAGAGATCAGTTCTCTTCCTTTTGCTCCTCTCCTCTGAGCACATCCCCATACCTACCCAACGTACTTCCCAAACATCTTTCCATCCACCAACTGCCCCACTCCCTCCATGCCCTGACTTGGGTCCAGGCCCTGCACCTGCAGCCGTGCCATCATGGGTCCCTTCTGGGTTCTGTCAGATGCTGTCCAGATGTACAGATGCTCAGGACACCCTCCATTTAGAAGCTTCTCCTCTGCTCTTAGCAACCAGACTCCCTGTTGGCATTCAGACCCTGGATAAACAGCTTTTCTCCCTGGCCCTTTCCCCTCCCCCCTGCCTCCCACCCCTTGGTGACTTCCCTGACCTCCTTGCTTAGGACAAGTGACCCCATCTGAGAGCTGTTTCCCAATAAGCCTGCCTTTATAGACTCCATTCTGGCTTGAATTGGCTCGTTTCGTTGGCGGAGAGGACCTATCTCTCCCCATCCATGTTCTACAAGGCTCTGTTCCCCCCAGCCCTCACTTCCCCAGCACAGGGCTCCACCTACTTTCCTTAGGAGCTTCTTCATTCCACAGAGCTGCCATGACCCTTCCCACTGTGGTGCTTTTTTTTTTTTTTTTTTTTTTTTTTGCCTCAACCTTCTGGCAATGCTTCTCCAAGACCCCTTTCTTCCTACTCTCCACACATACCACTTCCCAGAGAGAGACACGCTCCCCAATATTGTTTTTCACGTTGGTACCTGTGACCTGATCAACCCCCTCACAAGAGGGCATGAAGGGTGGCCTGCTGGCTCTGTGCTGTATCCCCAGCCCTGAATAGTTTCAGCTCAGAGCAGGACCTGGATAGATTCGGGATCGACAGGCATCACTATGGAGCGACAGTATTTCAAGCCATTTCCCTGTTATCTCGAGTTTCTCTCATAATGGACTAACTTTACAGACAAAGGCATTGAAACAGAAGACTCTGTGCTGGTGAGCTGGCCTGACCGAGCTGGGCTTCCGCTCTTCAATCCTGTGCTTTCTCTGTTGTGTCTCTTCTTATGCTCACCGACCAAGTTTCAGTCCCGGTTAGATTCACTAGATGGTTGCAGAATGTCACGAAGAACACTGACCACAGTGTGTAGCGTCCCTGCCTCAGCTCCCAGTCCTGCTCCAGTTTACTTTAGCCAAAGGAACTCATTTGTCTAAGGCAGTGACCGTGGCCAGGGCAGGGTTAACAGGAAACAGCATGTGAGTAGCACCTGCCCAGATGCAGGGATGGACAGAGCAAGCTCACACCACTGGGCTTTGGGATGTGCTACAAGCATCACAGATATATCTACACGGTGTGAAATCCTTCCCCTTTGCTGAGCTAGGAGACTTAGCCCTTTCTACCTTTTCCTTGTCACAATTACAAACGTTGCCTCCATTGTACCCAGGCTCCTTTGTCTGCCCTATAATTACTTCCTACTCCTGCTCTGTGCTCTCTGCCCCTTGGCACCTGAATCTGGACAGAATCCCAGATGCCTATCCTTTTAGGACTCTGGCTACATTTCTCTGGCTGCAGAAAGGACTCTCCAGCCACAGAGGCTAATTTTGGATTGTTCCACGCCCCCTCGTTTCTTCACCAATTCTCTCAAAATCAATGCTGATTTATCTGGAAGAGCCTTCAGAGGTGGAGAGTCACAGTTCTTCCCTGGTGTGAACTCCATTTCTTTCTCCCTCCGTGGTGATGAGGAGATCCACACATCACAACTTGCTGGATCAGAGCAGCCCCCGGAGGGATGGATGCGAGTGCAGGAATCCCCTTCCACCTGGGAAATCTGCACCTTGAACTGCTCTCTCTAAAGATGGAGCCAGTGTAAGACATGTCAGTTCAGATAGCAAGACAGACTCACGACAGAAGGAGTGCATTCACACCTCTGAAATCATTGTCTACCAACTGAGAGTAACAAGTGTCCAGTGTCAGGGTCATGTTGGTCATTCTGATGCCAACATGCCAGAAACCGGAGGCTGTCCCTCCAAAGGGGTACCACAAGAGAGGCTGGGGTGCTGTTGCTATTCTTCCTTACAAGGAACAGTGAAGGTGAGTGCTGGAGAGATGGCTCAGGGATTAAGTGCACTCTTGTAGAGAATGCAGGTTCAATTTCCAGCACCTTACAATGGTCTATGGCTTCAGTTCCAGGGAATCTGACGCCCTCTTCTGGCTTCCTCAAGCATTACATGCACATGGCTCACAGAAATACATGCAGGCAAACACTTCTATACATAATAAAATATCAGGGCAGAGGAAACAGAGGAGAGCTGGATGCTACTTCCCAACATCCACAGTTACACCAGCACCTCTGGGCTCTGGCTTTCTCTTCTGCCATCTGGAAGAGCCTTTCATGCTCTTAGCTCTCTGTCACAGCTCTGAGGCCTCATGTGCTAGAACCCAGTCAACATTCTGCATCCAGTTCTGCAAATTCAAAGCAACAGACACCCTGCCAAATGCAGAGAAGTGATCTATTAGAAGTACTTGTAACACGTAGGGACGCAAAGGTACTGTAAGCATCTGGGGTCAGCCACTGTTTCTGGCAGAGCAACTGGCAGGCTATTGTTATTTAGAGCAGTGGTTCTCAACCTTCCTAATGCTGTGACCCCTTAATACAGTTCTTCATGTTGTGGTGACCCACAATCATAAAACTATTTTTGTTTTTACTTCATAACTGTAAATTTGATACTGCTATGAATATCATACATGTCTGATATGCAGGATATCTGACAAGTGACCCCTGTGAAAGGGTCATTCAACCCCAAAGGCCATCTTTTTCTGAGTATTCCTCATTATGGACTTGGATCTCCTCACCGTTCTAGTGTCCTTAAGACTGAAATCATCTCACGGACTTCATGTGGAGGAAGTGTGTCTGGCCGCAGAGGGAGAGGGAGAATCCTAAGCCCCTCCCACTAACACTCCCTACTCCTAGCAACAGTAGCCTGTGTGGCAAGCACGGCCATGGCCGTCCATGTTGACACAAGTATAGTGGTTTGAATATGCTTGATCCATAGGAAGCGGCACTATCAGGAGGTGTGGCCTTATTGGAGGAGGTATGGCCTTATTGGAGGAGGTGTGGCCTTATTGGAGGAGGTATGGCCTTATTGGAGGAGGTGTGGCCTTATTGGGGGAGGTGTGGCCTTACTGGAGGAGGTGTGGTCTTGTTAGAGGAAGTGTATAACTGTGGGGGTGGGATTTGAGGTCTTCTAAGTTCCACTCTGTGTGGAAGAGAGCCTTCTCCTGGCTGCTTTCAGATCGAGATGTCTTGGGTCCTCCAGCACCATGTCTGCCTGCATGCTGCCATGCTTCCCGCCATGATGACAATGGATTGACATCTGAAACTGTAAGCCAGTCCCAATTAAATGTCATTTATAAGAGTTACCTTGGTCATGGTGACTCTTCACAGCAATGGAAACCTAACTAAGACACCAAGATTACACACCTCATTTTCTAAAACCACCTGCTGGGCTGTCCCATCAGCTCTCTGCATCCCAAGTCCCAACTTTTAACTTTTTTAGACTTGATTCTTTACCAATATCCATTTTCACTTTTAATTCCACACTCATGTTCTCCAGCAGCTGTTTACGTGTGTGCGTGTGTATGTGTGTGTGCATTTGCATGTGTGTGCGTGTGTGCATGCATGTGTGTATGTGTGCGTGCGTGTGTGTATGTGTGCATGCGTGTGTGTATGTGTAGTGTGTGTGTGCATATGTGTGTATGTGTGCATATGTGCGTGTGTGTGTGTGCATATGTGTGCGTGCATGTGCGTGTTGTGCTGGAGATGGAACTCATGGGTTTGCACGTGCTCAGCAAATCTCTACCACTGAGCTCTACCCAGTCTCTCTTGCTGTCATTTTCTAAACTCTTAGTTTCTTCAGTACAACAAACTGCATTATGACTGTCCCAGATCATGGATATCTAAGATTGTTTTTCAGAAGAATTCATTAAGTCTCTATGATTTTGAAGATCCCAGATTAGAACAGTTTTGTACTTCTTACTCAGATCTTTCCCCCTTTCTTCTCAGATACTCCAATTTCCTTCTCTCTTCATGGACAGAATGGGGGTCTCCTTGGCACCTCTCTCTTTCTTTTCTTTAGAAGTCAAAAAATATTTTAACTCCTGAGCCTGTCCTTGTGTCTGTGTATGGGTTTGTCCATGTGAGTGCATTTCCCATGGAGGCCAGAAGAGGGCATCAGAGTCCCTGGAACTGATGGAGTTGTGAGCCACCTGACGTGGGTGCTGCGTACTGAGCTCAGGGTCTGTGCAAGAGTGGGACATGTTCCCAACCACCGGGCCATCTCCCCATACTCAAGCATCTCTCTTGCTTAGCATAGAAAATGCAATCTCTTTAGCATTCTTCAAGCCAAAACTCTATCCTGAGTCAGACTGCTGGTGTCTATGCAGGAGTCCTTCACCCTGCAAATTCACAGGTACTTTAGTGCTGACTTTCATCAGGACACACCTTACAGTCACTTGCCTCAGTCACGAGGTCTGATAGTCTGGAGGCAAGCTAGCAGCCTCCTCCTACAGCTCACACAGATCCTTCACACCTAGAACTATGCCAGGATCCCTGGAGTACCTTCAACCTGCCATGCGCCCAAGAAACAGAGTCACAAATGCATAAGGCTTGACTCTACATCCTCTCTCAGCATACAGCTGACAAGAAGAAGTTCCTAACATTTAGTTACCCAAGTGAAAGTAGATTCCTTTTGTTTGATCAACATTTGGCAAATGTGATGAAGACTGATGAATTTTTTTCTAAGTACTTAAAATCTTATCTCTACTTTCCTTGATTCTTTGAGATAGAGCCTCACAATGTAGCTTAGGCTGGCCTAGAACTCAGTATGTAGCCCAGGCTGGCCTGAATGTAAGACAAACCTCTTGCCTGAGGCTCTTGACAGGTGGGATAAAAGGTATGAGCCTGGCCTCCATCTCTTGATAACTCTTTCAGGGGTGGCAAGCATCATCTGTTTGCACTAGTAAAGATCATTTACATATTTATAAGCTATGCCGATACTGGAAATACATGGACCATCTGATTTGGGGCAATATTTGTGTCTATCATGGTAGGTGTGTTGAGTACTGCTAATGTTGAGAATAAATTCGACTGGTCAGGAAAACATGTCTAAGGCAATGATTTCGATGTTTACATATATTCACTTGAATCTCTTGTTGAGTGATAACACTGAGGCCAGAAGAGTCCTCAGAAAAAGCTCACACTGCAATGCCTTTAACGACATTAGCAGTTCCTCCTCTGAGTGTGTGTGGAGAGATACGGCTCAGGGGTTAGAGCACTGGTGAGTTCCCAGCACTCACCACCACCTGTACTTCCGGTTCCAGGGGATCTAGCACCCTCTCTTGGCCTCTATCAGTACTCTGTGTATGTCCCTCTGACATACATGCAGGTAAAAATCCATACACTTGAAATAAGTAACCTTCTTAGAAAGTGTCCTTTACAGGGCTCAAGGATATATATGTATATTCCATTTTTATTTATTCCTTAAATTTTTCTGTTATGTCTCACATTTTCAGGTTGTGGTCTAAGAATTACCCTTTGAAAACTTAATCCTCTCCCACGTCATCAGGATCAGCGTCTGACCATCGCCGTCATCAGGATCAGTGTCTGAGCATCGCCGTCATCAGGATCAGCGTCTGAGCATCGTAGGTGGGGCGTGGAAAACTTACCACTCTTCCTGTGTAGTTATTGTCTTTTACAGATTTCCATGATTATTTTATCTTCTGTGTTTATCAGTTTGATAAACTGGCATAGCCTTCTTTGGGCTATCTGAGGCTCACAGAACTTAAATCTATAGTCTTTCCTTTTAAAAAAGGTTTATTTTTATTTATGTAAAAGCATCTGTGCATATGTCACGAATGTGCAGGTTCACTCCAGGCAGAGAGGACAATCTCCTAGGTTCTGGAGTCACGGGTGGTTGCGAGCCTTCTAACATGGGTGCTGGGAACCAGACATCTGGGAGAACAGGAAGCACTCCTGACTCTGAGACAGTTCTCTAACACCACCTGAGACGTCTCAATCACTGTTTGTTTGTTTGTTTGTTTGTTTGAAACAGGGTCACATTATGTGGCCATGGCTGTTCTGGAACTCAGCATGTAGGCCAGGCTGGCTTCGAACTCACAGAGATCCACCTACCTCTGCCTCCTACCTGCTGGGATTAAAGACATGCACCATCATTTTAAAGATAGTTTTAGAGACCTGTTACTTTCCATGAAGCCTGTGCTGGAAGTGGAGACTTCTAGTCAATGACTCACACATTATATTGCCGACAAATCTCCCATTTGCCATTCTGATTATTGCAAATTCCATGTGGCCCATCAGTGTCAACAAAACCGCAGAACAGCAGAAGGTGCAGACCACATTTGGAAACAGGAGCTTTGCATCTTATCCCCACCCCAGCTTTATCATTAGTGACAGATAAACACTATAAATTAACGTGTGCAATCTAACATCTGTGCCTGAATAGTGTGACCACTGCCACCCAGCTAATTAAGGCAGCCACCACCTCACATGGCTCCTTTTTTAGTGTATATTGGGTGAGACACTTATGACCTACCTTAGCAAGTGTAAACTGTGTGATTTAGAGCTATTAACTAACTACACCCGCCGTTCTTTCTAGCAGTCTCCAGAACGTATCTGCACAGTCTCAAGTTTCCTGTGGTGGTGGTTTGAATATGCTTGGCCCAGGGACTGGCACTATTAGGTATGGCCTTGTTGGAGTAGGTGCGGCCATGTTGAAGGAAGTGTGTCACCATGGGGGTGGGCTTTGAGATCCTATGCTCAAGCTCCACCCAGTGTAGAAGAAAGCCTATTCCTATTTGCCTGCAGAAGAGTCTCCTTCTGAAAGATCAAGATGTAGAATTCTTGGGTTCTCCAGCTCCAAGTCTGCCTGCATGCTGCCATACTTTCTGCCATGATGATAATGGACTGAACCTCTGAAACTGCAAGCCAGCCTCAATTAAATGTTGTCCTTTATAGGAGTTGCCTTGGTCATGGTGTCTCTTCACAGCAGTAAAACCCTAAGACACCTGTTTACTGGCTTTAATCAAGTAAAAGCCTCTTTCCCTATGTTTTCCTGTCATGTGGCAACATCCCTGGCCTCCTGCTTACCTTCCAGTGTTGCTGGGAGAGTTGAATTGAGGAGCTCTGTGAGTGTTATATAGGGATGTGCCTTTCTTAAAAGAGATGCTGTGTCATTTCCATTTTATTATTCTGAGACCTAGCAGGCATTTGAAAAAGGCGCAATGACTAAAATAATATGCAGGACATGATTTGATTAAAAGGTAGCCAAGTTCTCATATACATACAAAGGCCGGAGTTGTGTGCCCAGTACACACTGGGGCTAATTATTACCTGTCCCCTAAAAGTAGACATGTTTAAAGCAGAGTTTCTAGTTTGAAGCAGCATGGCTCTTGGGTACATACTAAGTGAACATTATGGATGCACACATGTCACTGGAGCTCAGTAGAGGCATCCTGCAATACCAGCAGCCAGCTTCATGCCTCTCTGAGTTCTTGGTGAACTGACAGTTTCTCACTGAAGTGCTGAGTTGTGTATCGACAATCTTCTTGGTTTTAAGGCATTGCTCTAGTTAAGTTTTCCTTGCTTTGATAAACACCCACCAAACCCAGCATGGGAATGGAAAGGGTTTACTCATCCACATCACAGTCCATCACCAAGGAAAGCCAAGGCAGGAACTGAAGCAGAGGCCGGGGAGGAATGCTGCCCAATGGTTTGTTTTCTCTACTATTCAGCTATCTTATACAGCCCAGGTCCATCTGCCTAGGGATGGTGCCACCCACAGTGGGCTGGGCCTCTTGCATCAATTGGCAAACAAGAAAATGTGCCTCAGACATGTAGCCCAGGCTTATCTGCCTAGGGATGGTACCACCCACAGTGGGAAAGGCTTCTTGCATCAATTGGCAATTAGGAAAATGTCCCCCAGACATGCTCGCAGGCCAATCGGATGGTAGAAACTCCTCAATTGGCACTCTCTCCTCCTAGGTTGGTCTAGGCTTGTATCAAGTGGACAAAAGCTATGACATCAGCTTAGTGTCAACCTGTGTACCCATGTAAATGATCAAATGACATTGTATGAAATTCTTGAAGACTTAAAAATATATTAAGTTATATATCCATTCTGCCTCTTTTTTTTTTTTTTTTTTTGGTTTTTCGAGACAGGGTTTCTCTGTATAGCATAGACTGTCCTGGAACTCACTCTGTAGACCAGGCTGGCCTAGAACTCAGAAATCCGCCTGCCTCTGCCTCCCAAGTGCTGGGATCAAAGGCGTGCGCCACCATTGCCCGGCCTGCCTCTTCTTTAATAGTGTTAGCACAGTATATCTTTCTCAGCCCTCTACCTCAAATTTGAATTTTACATTTAAATTAAAATTCTTGCAGTTACCATATAGTCACAAAGTGACCCCCTAGGCGTGTGGTGTCCACACATCCTGTTCTCTTAGTGATTTGATTGTCAGGAAAAGGACAAAAGAGGGAAGAACCTATGTTTACAATTTGAAACTCAGTTACAATTAGGTTTGTGGAATAAGCAGGTCTGTGTCGCATGTCGGTGACTACAGAGAAGACACTCTCTTGCTCTTGTACACAATTCCTTTGACTAGAAGATAACACTGATGTGACTTTTTAGAGCACAGACGGCCAGTTCCAGACAATGTCGACTAGATGGCGCCATTGACACTTCTCTCAGGCTTAGCTCAGGGTGGACGGGAGGCTCTGCTGACAGCTTATAAGGAGCCAAGGAAACTTAGTAACTCTGTCCTTGTTGTCCATAGGCCTCTTAAATATTCTAGCCACTTCCTTATTCTGTATCCTTTTACCCAATAAATGGAGACTGGGCTGGAATCCTTCTCTTTGATTTGGCTCCTCAGTGGTAGGGCCGCCTGTTTCCTCAGCTTTTCCCATGTCTCCTTTCTCCTTAGGACCTTGCTCATACCCTGGGTCCTGCATGGGGAGCAAACACGGCTCTTAAGACCCTGTCCTGGCTTCTCCTGGATCTTCTGTGTACACTCTGTTGTCAACTCTTTCCTTCTTATGTCATTTCTAGATAAGCATCTCCATGGAACTCCCTGGAGTTGGCATCTTTCATGACTTCTGTTTAGCCACCCGCTGGTGACACGCATCATGCCTCGTACCTCGTGAGACAAGCTCCCCTCTCTAGCTCACTATGCAGCCCCACTGGCCTCAACTCTGGCACTCTTCCTGTCTTAGCCTACCAGATAGTAGGGCTTTGGATAGGCCTATATCCCAGACCCCTAGGCTGACAGCTGTCTCGCTCAAGCTGTCCCAGAAGTTATATAGTCATTCTCCTTTATTGAAATACAAAACTGAAATTAGGCTGTTAGTAACCCAGTTTCCAGAAAAATCAAATTCTAAGAAATTCAGTGAGTCCTTTCCTCACAGAAAATGTATTTTAGAACCAAGGCAAAAGTGTGAATCTCCTTAGGCAGCAATGTTTTTAAAACATGGATTATGACTTTAACTTGTTTTTCTTTCATGGAATTTTCAATATTTAGCTTATCTAAAGAGTAATTCCCGGGGCTGGAGAGATGGCTCAGTGGTTAGGAGCAATGGTTGCTCTTGCAGATGACCCAGGTTTGATTCCCAGCACCCACACAGAGATTTATAAACATCTGTAACTCCAGCTCCAGGGGGATCTGACACCCTCTTCCGACTTCTGAGTGCACCAGGCATGCACATGGTGCATTTACAAAATCCAGGCAAACACTCATATACATACAATATAATAAGCTAATTAGAAAAAGAAAACAATTTCCAGAGACATTTAAGTAGAGATTCTGAGTTACAGAAGCCATGAATGCACAAAGGTGGGTGGAATAGCACCCGACTGTGCCCTGCCACCCTCTGGCTGGTCCACAGCACCCAGTTCTTCATCCCAGGTGACTTGAAAGGTGCACACTTCACTCTGACCAGCTCTTGCTGCTCAGGCAAGCCGGGTTTCTAAAGTCTCCATTGAAACCCAGTTTTCTCCCCACACAGTGTTTGTCTGTGCTAAAAAGGACATCATGTCATTGGAAGAATGAACAACACGTAAGAGATAAACTGAGCTGGTTTGTACTGTGGTCGGGTATTGATTTTTATCTTTCTATGAGCTTTTTACCATCAACACTAATGGTGGGTTACGTCAGGCGTGGGACTGAGGCTCTTCATAAGCAGAGTAAAGGACTCTGGGTTTATTCTCCACTTGTGCGGATGGACATCCCAGGACAGGAGTCTTCTAGAGGGATTTCTACTCTGGATCTAGGTAATGTTTTAGTATCTGCAGATCATGCTGTGAAATTCCTCTAAGAGGAAAAGCAGGCACCTCGCTGCAGGGGGCTTACTTCCATGACACCAGTATGATGCAGGCCTCCTGTACTGGCCACACCAGGCAGTCATCAATTTACCCACATGGACCACTTTGCTAAAAGCTCCCACCATGCTCTCTGCCAACGGATGTCAGATAGGCCAACCAAACTAGAACTATTCACATTCCCTTTAAGGGTTTAGTTACTTCAGACAAAGACAGAGAAGATGATGGCTGGAACTGTTACAGGGTGGGAGGCACAAAGCACTGTGGTGACAGATCAAGGAGCCACAAGGATCAGACTGCTTCTGCTCTGGCTCAAGAACAGACTTTGGGGTGGGGCAGGGGAGAGGGAGGGAGGAGCCCCTGGAACTGGATGTCCTTTGGCTGATGGAATACAGCTTCTCTCTCATCTTCAGAGGGTCGGCTCATCTGATGAAGCCCCCAATTTAAAATCCCACTGCACTGAACTGCGAGAGCCAGCAAGCATTTGCTTGGGGGAGGGTTCCTCCATCTTCTGCCCTCTGCTCCAGCCTCCGCCTGCTTGACTGAAGACTGGAGAGGGGAGCAGGTGCTGTGGGGACTTAATGAAGACAACGGGGAGGCTCCTCCATGAGGAGCCAGCCATCCTCACCAAGCGATGCTATACTTTCAAACAACGCCCAAGGCTACAACTGTATTCAGAAGCTAGCAACCATTCACCAAGTGCGCTGGAAGAGGGAGAGGATTCCCCTATCTGGGAGGCAGACCAGCATGCTCTGCTTTCCTCTACACTCACCCCAGAGCTTGCGGCTCCCCCACCCCATTCCCAGTAACTCCTCAGAACACTATTTCTCACTTGGTCTGTTTTAAGGGCAACGGGACAAAATGACCTTGGGGCATTTCCCATGAGCATCAGGTATAACTAGTCAGCTTTTTATTACTACCTCACTGTTGTGATTACGTTTCCTCACCCCCCACTCCCCTGTCTCACATACAGGGAAACATGGGGAGAGTTGGGAGGAGGTGGGGGCATTAATATATGGTGCAAAGACTGTTGGCTCCATTTCATTCCCATTATGTTGTCCTCAGAGACCTGCATCTCCCTCAGTTTTCCCAAATGTCACACAAGGCTGATAGCTATACCAGCTGGATGAATTCGGTAAAGGTTGGAATAATGTCTCCAGAATCTCAGGCATTGACCCTCTGTGTCTACAGGGGCTCAGCTGTTATCTGTGAACCCTGCCTACTTTTAAATTTTCCAAGCCATCCATGGGCCCTATCACATGGCAGAAGCAGTAGCCCAAGAGCCTCCGCAGTTACATTAAAAATGTATTTTTAAAAAACTTACCTCTAAGTATTAACAATAAAACACATACAAATTTGGGCTGGAGAGATAGATGGCTCAGTGGTTAAGAGCACTGGCTGCTCTTCCAGAGGTCCTGAGTTCAATTCCAAGCACCCACATGGTGGCTCACGACCATCTGTAATGAGATGTCCTCTTCTGGCTTGTGGGTGTACATGCACATAGAACACTCATACATAAAATAAATAAATCTTTAAAAACATACACGAAGCTAGAATACTAATAAATTTTAAATATAACTATGGATTTGAGTTTTTGTTCTTTTCACTCTTTTCTATTAAGAGTTTGTTTTCAATGCAGTTGATAAGTAATATGTGAGAGAACAAATAAAAACGGAAAAACAAGAGTTTGTTTCCATAATAAAAGATAGTAAATGCAGTGAGATTATTATATTCTTGGAACTAGCGTAGGGACAAACATGTTATGGTTGGGCCGAGTGTTCAAGGCTTTGTTGCAGACTGGGAAACCATGGGGCACTGTAGGAAGGTGGGGGGTCGTGTGTGATGACAAAGGCCTAGAGGTATTAGGATTCCTCTGACCAAGGGACCTCGAAACCCTTCTTCTTTCTCCTCTCGCTCCCTGGCTTGGGACACGAGAGGTTTTTCTTCAGTATGTATCTGAGGATTGCCCCGGGGACTCAGTAATAGTAACAAAACTCTAAGCTACACAGAGACATTCCACTGGCATCGACTCCCACACCTTTTCTGCCTAATCTATAATAACTAACAAGCAAAAGTCATACTCTACCATCACATTCGGAGTTAATTATGAAACAAAACCAAAAACTAAGATATCGAATCAGTATAATAAATTGTATTAAAAATAAAATGGAAATAAACACGGCCCCATACATAAGAACATGCAACATTCTGTACTGTACAGGACCACTGTCTATGCTATTTCATAGACATACCACCAGGGGGTGCTATGGGGTAGCATTTGGATGAACAACAAGCAAAAGATTCTAGCTTGTCAGTGGGACCCTGGGAAGCGAGCTCAGGAGGGTCATGCTCATTACCACATCCCCTGAGGCTTGCAACCATGGTTTCCCCCCCTCCTTTTTGGCAGGTCTGCTTGTCCTGTTGAGGAACATGATGGGCTGCAGGGGCAGAGCTGTTAGAACAGGTAGGTGTGAGGGTATGTTGGCACCTAAGTGTGGCGTCTCAGAATCCCTGGACTCTGGGCTGAGGCTATCAGAGCTGACTATTTCCACCACTATTCTGCTAGGACAGGGAGTCTATCTGAGTTTTTCTGTTCCCAGTGGTGAGATGAATTTCCAGTATGCCCTTCAAGATGTATTCAACACTCAGGAAAAATTTACTATAGCAACTGAACTCGCTAGACCAGCCAAAGCACCATTATATATAAAGAGTCAGTATCCCTTTCCCGAAATGCCGGGGGATAGAACTAGTTCCTTTTTCTTCTTTAGAGTTGGGAATGTTTTTATAGTGCACATAAGTTATCTTGGGGATGGGATCCAAGTCTGAACATGAAGTGCATTTAAGATTCTTGTTCACTCTTTAAGCATAAGGTAGAGTAAGTTTATACAATATTTTAAAGGTGCAGCCAGTCTTAGAAGCTTCAGTGCGGAATTTCACACTTGTGCCCTGTCAGTCCTCAAAAGATGTTGGAACATTTCATATTTCAAATGTCAAACCAGGGATGCATGACTTGTGCAATGACATCTAAGTGGCCAGGCTCAGTGTCCACTCGCCACGTGTCATACATGCCCAATCCCTCCTGAGAACAACCCACATGGAGATTTTCCTCAGACTCAGAAAAGACCATTCCCAAGTATCCCCATGAAGTGTCTTTACCCATCAATTCACGACATCCTCATGATGACCCTACAAAGAAGTAGCATCCGTCCTATCAGAAGAGGAGAGAGCCAGGACTCGGGAGAGGCAGCCAGAAGCATGCAGCCAGAAGACCACACTCAAGGACGAGGCTGCTGTTCCCATCAGAGATAAGGGCACACACACGGAGAACAGGGCCCTGTTTAGGATCCCAGAAGCATGAGTAGCATTTCCGCTGGTCACCATGGTGCCTCTCCGTTCTGCTACACTTCGCCGCTCAGCACGCTATGGGTTATATGTGGATACAGGGCTTCTAACCGAACAGCCTTATACATGCCATGGATGCATTTGTAACTTTTATAATTCGTATTATGGACTGTAGGTACTTGTTACTACTCTTCATTGACATAGATATGTCCAGTCCAAAAAGATGGGGGAATCTACATTGGTCAATCATTGCTGGTGTGACAGTTCTTAGTTGAGGAGAAGGAGGTGCTGGAGTCTTGGTACAAATGAATGTTTGCAGCTATCCGTGCAGCTTGCCATCCTCCCAAACAACAGATCAGCAAGTGACTCTGTGCTAACCGCTTTCAGCAAACAGGGAAAAAAAAAAGACTTGAGAAAGAAAAGGGCAGGTTGGGTTTCTCCAGGAAGGCAGGGAGAGGACGGAAGGGCACAGAACTCCCGTACAGTGTAGCTCAGGTGACCAAGGAAGAAGTGATGTACACCGTGGAACTCAGTGTCCTGTTTTACTGACTTCAAATTAAGCTAGAGTTGTAGGCACTTCCCTCTCTTATTGGGGAAGCACTGATACTGTAGTTTTACCTCTTCTTGTTTCTAGACTCCAGTCGACCCATACGTGGAACCCAGAATGCCCACTGCTTACTAGGGTTTGAGTACGGCCGATCCTCCAAAACCTCCTACTGAAATGTGGTAGCCAATGTACTGCAAAGTGAGGCCTTGGAAAAGAATCCATGTTTGTCTTGATTCCCATAGGTTGGCCCTGAGGGATCCAGTCAGCATAAGACACTTCACTCGCCCGCTCTAACCCTCTCACCCACATGCTCCCACCCTGCTGTTCTGCTGTTCTTCACCATGAGGTGAAGTGTTCTGAGGCCCTCCCCAGAGGCTCAGCAGCTGCCAGAGCCACGCTCTTAGCTTTTCAAGCCTCTAGAACTGTTGAGGCAAAATGAACCGCTCTCTTCTTCTTCTTGTTTTCTAAATAAATTTCCCATTCTTGGTTGTTTTATTATAGCAACAATAACAAGGATGGGCACCATATTTAAATCTACAAAGTAAACGCTCGCCTTCATCCTCAATCTACAAAGTAAACGCTCACCTTCATCCTCAGGCACACCTTGGCTTCCAGGTGATGCCAGCCATCTGCTGACAGGAAACCAACATTCTGCATTTCTCGAGAAACAGTGTTCAGGGGAGTGCCCTCTAGAGCCCACACTGTAGGGCTCAGAGGAGCACACTCCTTAGGCCAGCCCAGGTGCATTTCCCATTAGCAGCAAATGTCTGCTCTTCAAGTCCTCTGTATGTTACTCTTCCTTCCTTCCTCCCTCCCTTCCTTCCTTCCTTCCTTCCTTCCTTCCTTCCTTCCTTCCTTCCTTCCTTTCTTCCTTTCTTTCTTTCTTTCTTTCTTCCTTTCTTTTGCCTACCTTTCTCTTTATAATCAAGGTGACTTATTCTTCTTTTCAGACTAGCTTCTTCGGCGAGTTTTGGGCTCCTGGAATATTCTAGAATGCTGCAAGAGATTCCATATGACCAAAAGCCTCGACTCTAGCCCAAACCCTAACATCACACAGACAGTTCCCAATGACCATCATTAGTTCACGAACCCAAAGAGCTAAGAAGACCTTAAACATTCACAGACAATCTCACCTTTCCAAAGAAATGCTTAGTGGACACAGCCAGGGCGTCAAAGCCGTGGATGACTGTCCTCAGCTCCCTTCGTGCCAGACCCAGCTGCCTGGCCTGCCACTCACACCGGTCCCTCAGTCGCTGGGCCAGCTGCCGCTCCGCCTCTCGGGCCTGCAGGTCAGGCTTGGGTGGGAACTCACTTCGAGGAGCCGTGGTCCTCTGCTTTGGGTACCCTAAGAAGAAAGGAAGGGAGTCACTGGTGGGATTCTGTTCAACTGCATCATGTCACAGGAGCTCCCCAGGCCTGTGGGACAGGGAAGGAACTGCCCGTGCCTAGTCATTTTAAGTATTAAACAGACAAAATAGCCAGGGACTTAAATTATTTATTTTGTTTACATAGTTTCAAGTGGAAAGTTTTTGCTTTGAAAACAGTAACAAACACACCACCAAATTTCAGCTTCCACCATTTCTTTAGGCTGGAAAGAAAAAAGCAAGAAGTTTTTCCTTCTTTCTTGTTTCTTAAAGGGGATTTAAACAATTTATAAACATTATTATAAAGACCTTGTAAATAAAAGCATCCAACAGCAAAGGCAGCCAGACCCAAAGCCTGTTTCCTCATAATGAACTTACATACAGAGACTCGCCATTCGAGGAGAACGCTGTGGGGATTCACGTTACATTTTACACTTTCTATATTGAATCTATTTTATGTACTTACCGCCCTTAGACAAATGTCTACCGGGAAATCAATCCAGCATCAACTCTGGTAGAAGTCAGGCTTCTGAGAGCATGGTGGCTCCTTCCTTAGTATCAGAGAGAAATTCTGCAAGCCCCTTCCTGCTCTAT
Source organism: Grammomys surdaster (assembly GCF_004785775.1). Taxonomy (NCBI): domain Eukaryota; kingdom Metazoa; phylum Chordata; class Mammalia; order Rodentia; family Muridae; genus Grammomys; species Grammomys surdaster. The sequence continues at coordinate 1,794,950 of NW_021604781.1, read as the reverse complement.
ATGTGGCTCCTCTTGTGACCTTGTTCTTCACTGTCAAGGTCAAGTGATAACATCTATTCCTGGGGCTTAGTACCCGCTGCACCAATGTCTTGGGGGCCCCCAGTGTGACTTCATATCATGCCCACAGCTACAAATCCAGTCCAAGACCCCCACTGGCATCCTGCTTCTAATCTTCATTACATAACGTGTGTAGTGTGATCTTCCCAGAGATGTGAGACTGTTTATCACCTGTGGGAAGCCACCCTCGGTTCCCATGGCAGTGTGAAGGAAGCTGCCCTTCCCCACACCGCTCCCAAGGCTCCTGTGAGGCAAATGGGAGGTGATACAGCTCACAGAATGAACTGAAAGTTGGGTTCCTAGGGATGAGGGTGGGGGTAGGGAGGTACAAAAGAGGGACCTTTTTGGCTGAAGTTTGAGGAAGGAAAGTCCCCGGGAATGAGCCCATGGCAAACAAGGTCATCATGGGCAAGGACCCATGGACCACCATTCCTCCACTGAGGCACAGAGACACGCTGTTCCCACAGGCAGCCAGAGAGCCTGCAGGTAGCCAGGATCTAATAACTCAGATACAGTCTCCCTGTGTTCAGGCAGATGTCCCTGTGTCACCTAGTCTTCTAGAGGCACTTTCTTTCTCTTCTGATTTTCACCCTTTTCTAAAGCCTCAGGGAGCAAGATGCAAAGCCCAAATGCAGTGTCTGACACAGGTACACAAAGCAAGGTGACACACAAACGGCCCCATCCGAAGGGTGACTCAGGCGCAGGCACCTGATAATGTTAATGAGATCATCTTTCTCTTATGTCATCCGAGACTGTGGTGGACCTCACAGGCAACATACCTTAATTTCTGGGACCCATGTGGGGACTGGAAGTCAAACCTAGATCCTCTGCAAAAGCAACACGAGCTCTTAACTGCTGAGCCATCTCTCCAGCCCCAGCACTTACCATATTTAAAAGTGTTTTGTTGTTGTTGTTGTTGTCTTAGTTGGGGTTTCTATGGCTACAATGACACACCATGAGTTGGGGAGGAAAGGATTTATTTGGCTTACACTTCCACATCTTCTACACTGTTTATCATTGAAGGAAGTCAGGACAGGAAGCCAACCAGGGCAGGAACTTGTAGGCAGGAGCTGATGCAGAGGCCATGGAGGGGTGCTGCTTACTGGTTTGCCCCTCATGTCTTGCTCAGCCTGCTTTCCTACAGAACTGAGGACCACCCACAGTGGATGGGGCCCTCCCCCATCAGTCACTGATTAAGGAAATGCCCTACAGCTGGATCTTATGGAGGCCGTCTCTCTTATATTTTTGGTTGTGAGTCTAGCCTTTAACGGCTGAGTCATCTCTCCAGCCCAGAGACATTCTCTCAATGGAGGTCCCCCCCACCCTTTCTAGTGATTCTAGCTTGTGTCAAATTGGCATAAAACTATCCAGTATAGTTATCACTTGGTTAAAAAAATTATACTCAATATAATGTATACCATAAACATGTGGCATAAAAGGAGCCAGTGAAATGCTACCGTTAAAAGTCACTTTTGAATTATTATTACACTGCTTTTATTCATGTACTCAAAGCTCCAGTATTCAATTGAATGCACAGTCAGCTCACCTTCACCTCTAGGGGGCACCTGGCAATTGTCAACCTTGTCCATGTCAGAGGCTGCCCAAGAATATCAACTTTTGGGACCAACACGATAAGCTTAGCTACTTTGTGACACTAAGAGTTTAGGACTCCTTGTTGACTGCACCTTAATCCTCAGTCACTGTCATGGTTTATCCAAACCCCAGTCCCCAGATCTGAGGCATTAGGAAGGAAGCACTGAGCAATGAAGCTGGCTACCGAGTTCTCTAGTCTTAGTTATTATTAGTTAGAAAGGGTTTGTGATGGCAAACCTCAATGGTCACTGCGGCTGCAAACGGACGATTTTATTAGTATCATCCAAGGATCCTGCTTTCCATGAGAGCCCTACTTCTACATTACCAGTGTTCAAAGAACTCATGAGTAATGAGTACTGTCTTATCCATGACCTACAGATAGCTGGTTCTCTCTCTCTCTCTCTCTCTCTCTCTCTCTCTCTCTCTCTCTCTCTCTCTCTCTCTCTTCCTCTCTTTCCCTCTTTGCCTTTTTGAGACAGGGTTTCTCTCTGTAGACCAGGCTGTCCTAGAACTCAGAGATCCCCTGCCTCTGCCTCCTGTGTGCACCACCAGTGCCTGGCCAGATAGCTGATTTTTTGATGAATGCTTCACGCTATGATTTTTAGGGCCCCAAATATTTGATTCTTGTTATTGAACATTTTCTCTGTGTCTGGTGTCATGCAGGGTTCAGTGAGTGAGCAAGGAATCAGGCTCATCGATGGTCTTTAGCCAACCAGTGTCTAAGAGGGAAGTATCCGGGTTCTCTGGTTCCTCTCTACCGAGGCTGCTTCCCATTCCCTCCTGTGTGGGGCTAATGTGAACCATTCAGGGCCAGGGGTTTACTCTAAATCCAGAATACACTCCCGCTGTCTGAATTTTGTCCCAGTCCCAGTTTCTTCCGAGCCATCCTATCAGCTGCATAAATCAGGTTAGGGCAGAAGGACGCTATGCTGACCACAATGACATGTGACAGCTTACCCCTAGGGAGAAGCCAGTGACTGGACATCAGCACAAAGGTGAATGTCAACAGTTGTTTGCGTGCAAAGGCTGAGCTTCCAACGGTTTCCGTGCAAAGGCTGAGCACTGGGGAGGACGTGGTGTTTGAAAATGGAAAGTGAGTATTAAAAATTCATTTGCACCATCCGGTCACTACCCAGGGGATTACTGTGGATGAAACGGGGTGATTTAATTAGATCTGGAAAACTTATCGGACACAGCCACGGAGCTGTGCTGGCGCCTGCACGGTGATAATGTGACAGGGGGCCATGACCTTCACACTTGTAAACAAGGTGGCAGCAAAGACTGGACACAGCTTTGATAGCTTCTCAGTTGAAGGATAAGTCCTTTACGGACTTGGTCATTGTCCTTACTTAGGTGTAACCCATGAGCACACGGGTAGAGCTTTTTGTGGACTTGAAGAGAACTTTGTTTTTAAGTAAACATAGTTCAGAAGTTTTTGTGGGATGGAACTTGATTTGCCTCTTAGCGTTGGCAGCTGCTTGTCAGGAGTTTCTGCCATGCAGCATGGTTTCCTCCAGGAAGAGGAAACCTTGTTTGAGGAATTGCCTCCATCTGATTGGCCTGTGGGATATTTCACTGTCATTCTGCCTAAGTTTAAGTGATAACCCTTGACCTCTGAGGAGGAAGGGAGCCTGGGGGTTGATCAAGTAATCAATTCCACCGGTATGTTGGTGTTTCTTAGCACCTCTAAACCGCAGGGAGTTCTTGTCTGGTTAGACAAATCTATGGATCATGTTCCTAAGCAAAAGGGAGATGCTGTCACTCCCTTCTGGCTCCCATGCTAAGGACCTTTCTCCTGGATGCTCATCTGTGTCCTGTGTCTGATCCTTTATAAACAATGGGTAAGTGCAGTAGAGGCCTCCCCATGAGCAGGCACAGCAGGCGTTAGCAAGGAGGACCAAAGCCCGCACGTGCTACCGCCCGACCGGAAGGCAAACAGTGAATTACTTTAGGAAACAAATTTGGCCCAGTTTAAAGAAGTTAAGTATATAATTACCATACAACCCACACATCCAGCTACTAAGGTATTTACCAAAGAGAAATGAGTGCAGCTATCCACACCGCACCACCCACAAACACCATAGCTGCTTGACTTTGGTTCCAATAGACAAACAGCCCCAAAGGACCATTGTCAGGGAAATAAGTAAGCTGGGTATAGTGGTTTGAATGAGAGAATGCCCACCATAGGCTGAACATTTGGACCCCAGCTGCTGTTGTTGTTTGGGGAGGCTTAGGAGGTGTAGCCTTGCAGGAGGAAGTCATCACTAGGGGCTGGCTTTGAGGTTTTAAAGCCTATTATCCCCAGTGCCTGTTCTAAGCTTTCCAGCTTACAGGAGGGGTTGTGAGTTCCTAGCTTTCCACTGAACACACCAATGCTAGCAGCTTGCTAACCCAAAATGACAGACTCTTATCCCTCTGGAATCGTAAGCCCAAATAAACTCTTTCTCCTGTAAGTTGCCTTTGTCACTGATGAATCCTTGCGTAGCCTTCAGGAACTTATACCTGACTAGGATGGCGAGAAAATGAAGGACAGGCGGACCGGCAGACAGACAGACAGACAGACAGACAGACAGACACACACACACACACACACACACACACACACACACATACACACACACACACGAGCCCATAGACAAAAAGCTGGAACTGAGTGGTCTGGGATCTTGGCTGGATCCCAGCTGAGTATTAGAAGCTCAGTGTGTTTCTGAACAAGGAGCCAGGTTTAGCTACCTCAGCGAGGGCAGTCTCTGTAGGGGAACGATCTTCAGTCCTTGAACATCTAGTGGGAGAAAGCTGTCGTGGACATTTTTGCCACACTGTCTCCCTCTGTGACTGAGGCTGTGGGGGGTGGGTCCTTGACATGCTGAGCCCATGTACAGGGCACAATGCACTCAGGAATTCACTTGCTCAGGGCTTCCTCTTCAACTACAGGGCACAGTGTTTTATCACAGCAACAGAAAAGTAATTAACACATAGAAGTATGCACCAATGTGAAGGAAGGGGTTATTGAAGAAGACAGTAAAGGAGCAACGCATCACATGATTCCATTTATATGAGACTTTAGAAAACACAAACTACTATGATGGAGATGAGTGGGGTTGGACTGGGGGTATGGTGGACTGGGCATGTGGGCCTGACAAGGTATATACCACGACATCTGGGAGCAGATAGATGTGTGCATTCTCATTGAAAGGTGATGGGTCCACAGGTGAGTGCCCACATCACAACTGACCAAGTCGTACACTTTATACATATAGGTGATTTAATATGCATTAATTGTTGATTTTAATTATTAGTTATTTGGCATTTCATGAATATAAATATTTCCATATTTCAACTTTTAAAACATTCTTATATTTTAGGCATGCACTGGAAGTGGTCCAAAGCTAGGTATTTGTTTGTTTGTTTGTGTTTTTTCTTGGAGGGGGAGTTAGTTTTTTGTTTGTTTGGTTGGTTGGTTTTGTTCTATTTTTACAAGACAAGGTTTCTCTGTGTAGCCCTAGCTGTCCTGAAATTCACTCTATAGACCAGGCTGGCCTCCAACTCACTCTGTAGACCAGACTGGCCTCAAACTCACAGATATCTGCCTGCTTCTTCCTCCCAAGTGCTGGGATCAAAGGTGTGTGTCACCACCTCCTAGCTCAAAGCTAGGTTTTATTATATACAGTTTGTTTTTCTTCCTTTTATGAAATATTACTTCTTGAGCTTAGAACCTCAAAGTGTGATTTTTTTCCTATTGAATTATTTTTATATGTTCTCATAAGAGCATATATTCCTTTGCAAAGAAATTTTCTCATGCATGTGTACATGTCATAGCATCTTGGTTCCTTTCGTATGGAATGAGGAAAACCAGCCTGCGCATGTGTCGGGTTGGTGTACATCCATCAACACCATCTGAATGAACTCCGCACCAATGCAGGCCTCAGCCTCCAGCACAGAACACATATGTACGTACCTGGTGAGTGAAGCTTGGTAGCAGCAGATGCTGTCCTCTTTGGAGACGAAACAGCAGGCTTCTTAGCCTCTGGATCTTTCTGCAATTCTTTCTTTGCTCCTACAGATGGTAAAGAGGAACAGAAGAGAGAAGAGGCTGGTTATGGGCAGAGCCGTAACACAAGCTGCTGTGGGAAAGACTATGTAATAACAGGAAAACAGAACAACAAGAAAATAGCTGGGTAATTTGTTATAGAGTGGCTCCCTTGTTTATAATGTAAGAATGTAATTTCCAGTCTCAGCTTGAACTTAAAAGATTGAACTTAAAAGATCCTTAAGTCTGAGTTTCAGTCTACACTCAAATATTAGTTGTGTCCCCCCCACCCCAAGGCACATCCCAGGAAGAGCACATTCCAAAGACTCAAACAAACATTCCAGGCAGAGAGACCTAAGGTAAGAGTCTTATCAGGGAGATGAGCCCTTAACACAAGTATACCTGGGTAAACAGAAGTCACTTAAGCTAATCCTCTTTGTGGTGTAAATTTGACTTGCTTTGAAACCCTGGCCTGGGAATGGCTGTTTGAAATCTTTTTTAATATTGTCTAAGAAGTAATTAACTGTCTTTGTAAACTCTGTGTATAAGCTACCCTGAACCTCTTGCCTGCGAGCAGAAGAGCCCCGGTGCACTGGTCACTATCAATTCATCAATTTATCAATTTATTAATAAACCTCATGCTATTGCAGCGAGTCCTGTCTGTGAGTGTCTCTGTGGGATCGAGTCCCCTGGTTTTGGATCTTCAAAAGTCCAACAATAACACAGGGGATTTAGATCTAAGTGTCCCCTGAAATGGGCCCACATGTTTCTGGTTTGACGAAAACCAGTAAACCGTGACCTCACAAGACATCAGTGAATTAAAACTTCACTGTACTTAGGTCTACTGAAGACAGGGAGGGGAGCGATAGACAAAAGGATATCCGCCCGCTGGCTGAGAGTGGAAGATCTCTAATTGATTTCCATTCAAAGGCAACCTGGAGTTCGATGCCCGCCCTGGGCTGCAGTTTAGTGATCCCGGAACTATCCCAGCATGCTCTGCAGGAGGGATAACCCATGCAAGAGTGTGATCTAGGGGCACCGGTAGATGCTGCAACTTAGCCTTCAGGGAGCTATCCCAGCATGCTCTGCAGGAGGGATAACCCCGGGCAACTCTAGAGGCACCAGTAGATGCCCTCAAAAGATGACTGGGGGCAGTCAGAGTCCCTTCTCTCTGAAAGCTGAAGTCTGCACATCCTCAATGTTGTTCGGTAGACTGCAACTGCCCGCTACATGTCCACTCATTCATACTCCCACCGGATGGACAGTGCATGCGAGAACTTTCTCCAGGCCCATGCCCAGCCGGCCCTGACAAGCCAGGCATGCAATTACTGACAGACACCAAAGGACTGCATAGCAATCGAATGTGTCTCCACTCAGCAGTGACCTAACTGCAAGTCCATTTCTCTCCCTGGTATGTAGGAAGAACTCTTCGTTCATTTTGCAGAGCATCCCTTTCCTCATATTGAAATTTTGCTGATCTCCCCCTTCAAATGTCGTATTACCATCTTTTACTGCCTATAGTTTGAGGTTTTTACATGTTTAAATACATCCACACCCTCTTTCCAGCTCTGACGTCTTGAGAACATTACCGAGGGTTTCTATGTGTTCGCATGTACACTGAAGTTCTACTGAGACATCTCAGGGCTTCAGGCGGCTCTGCCTCGGAGACCTTGAAACCCCAGCCACTATTCAGTTCTCCAGGTATTACAGACAACTATGCTAATCTCCAGAGTCTCTTCCTGCCCTCTGACTTTGTGTTAGATAACAAATAGGGAAAGAGACCAGGACTCTGGGAAACTAAGCAGGGAAACATTAGGTGTCTCCAAAAGTCACCAAACTTGTTTCCTGCTTTCCAGGCAAGGTACTCATGAATATTTATTTAGCCTGAATTGAGTTTCCCATCCCTGTCTCCTGGAGCACTGGCTGTAGCCCCAGCTGGAAACCTTAAATGCAGATAACTTTGACTTTGAAATTCCACTTCTGCAAAACTCACTATAGAGCACTTCTCCAGGCATGAAAAATACGTGCTCAAAGACAGGACGTCATTTACAACAGATATGTGAATATCAACAAAATTCACATTGAAGACCTAAATCATCACACACACACACACACACACACACACACACACACACAGTCAAGCCGTGGAGTAAGTACTATGCTGTCGTTAAAAATATTATACTGACATGGAAAGACATCCACAATAAATAAAAATGTTAGCTGTTGAATAGAATTCAAGGCATTGTCTCATGTCATCACACAAAATAGCACCTGTATTAGGTTTCTAGAGACTTAGTCGTGCTAAATTCTAAGCAGTATGATTGAGTAGCTTGACTATTTATTTTTTGATGACTATGCATTATTTCCATTTCAAGGCAATAGTAAAGCGAGAGAGGTCGACCCACCGTATGCAATAGTCTGTGTGTTGCATGGAATGACAAGAAGGCCTGGCAGTGTGATCCCAGAATTCTCTGGGCTGAGGTTCAACCTGTCTTAAGTCTGCCTGGCCTGCCTAGCTGTCCTCACTGTCTGCTCATTTCTCCCCCCCTCAAGCCTCTGTTTCCTGTTACCTCAGTAACAACTCCTCCAACTGCCCCCCACCCTCGGCCCCTCTCAGCACAGGGTGGAAGGGTTCACATTCCTGCTGTGCTGTGGACTGAGTGTAAAGTGGCTCCTGGAGGCTCCCAGGTCTTCAGCACTGTTTGGGGGACCTGTGTCATTGTTAGGAGACAAGAACTCAGCTAGCAGAGGCTGGCTCCTAAGGGTAGACCTTACTGGTACAGCCTGGCCCTCCCAGTAGCCCAAGCTTTTACTTCTTCCTATGTGAGGCTCATGCTTTCTAGATTCCTGTGGCCCTCTGTTTCGTGGCCAGCTTCTTTAGTGACTTCCTCTATTGTGGCCAACTTTAGTGACTTTGTGGCCAGTTTCTTTACTTTGTCAGAATACCAATCATTTTTTTCTCTTTAAATTTTCCACTGCTCAAAATTCCTTCCAATCAAATGCTCACTTTAATTCAAAATTTTAATGTGGTGAGCACCTCATTCCAAGATGCAAAGGGATTTCTCTTTGGGTTCCTGGGTTGCTAATGACGAGCCTAATATTGTGATAAATCTCAGCCTTTTGTGGGTGATCTGCTTTACTTTCTTGAAAAACTCTTATTACCTCTTATTCTCACCCTAGACTACCTGGTTGCCTTTTTTATCTACTATGCGAGAGACCTGGTAGATCCTGTTACCCTGCATCCTACGGTTCTGAAGCCTTTTCTTGATATGTTCTTTGATAACGCTGGGTTCTTTCCCTCTGGTTTCTCAGCTTGTGGCTGTCCTATTTGAGTTCTATTTGTGTGTGATGTCTTACTTTGGACAGCCTCCATGTGCTCAGTCACACCCAATCCAGCCTCAGTTAAACTCTGTCACTTCAGCCTTCTCCCTCCCACGCCTCCAGCTTAAGCCCCTTTGCTTACACTGGAGACAACCATTCTGTCTTTTTCTTCTCTTTTCTCGTTTCTTCACACTCAGTGGAACAACATGTCTGGTGAAATACACGTTTTCTCTCTCTCTCCAGCCCGTCCACACCTCATCCTCCCATTCACTGTAGTTTCCACACTCAGACCAGAGCAGCCACTCTTTGCAGTAACCTCCCCTGCCTGCTTTGTCTCTCACTGAACCTGCCTCAGACTCGGCATAGGTGGTGGGGTAGGGTGGGAGAGTGGGGGTGGGGTAGGGGTGGGCTCCAGATTCTGCCACCAGCCTCCAGTCCTCTCCCACATTGCATGACAGTTGAGGATGTTGTTTACCCACCCAGAGGTCCCATTAAGATGTGCACTCCACATGAGTCACCTACTCACTAAATATCTGTAAATAAAAGGAGTTGGTTATCTATGCTAAATAATCATGCTTCTTTTTCTCTGTGGAAAACAAAACCAACCCCGAGATGAGTGAATTCTGGGCATTTGAAGACCTCTTGTGCTAGTTAGTCTTTTGTCAACTTGATGCACTCTAGAGTCACTGGGAAGTGGGACCCCATGCTGAGAAAATGCCTCCATTACATTTGCCTGTGGTGCGGGGGCGGGGGGGTGGGGGGTGTTGGTGGGGTGTTGGTGGGGTTGGGGTGTTTGTTTGTTTGGTTTTTGTTTTGTTTTGATGACCCATATGAGCAAGGCCACCCTCGAACAGGTGGCCAGCAGTGCTATAAGAAAGGAAGCTGAGCAAGCCATGGGGAGCAAGCCAGTAAGAAGCATCCATCTATGGCCTCTGCTTCAGTTCCTGCCTGGAGTTCCTGCCTGCCCTGACTCCCCTCAGTGATGGAGTGTGACCTGCAGGTATAATAAGCCTTTCCTCTTTGAGTTGCTTCTGGCCATTGTTCTGGTTGGTTTTATGTCAACTTGACACAAGCTAGAGTCCTTAGGAAGGAAGGAGCTTCAATTGAGAAAATGTCTCCATAAGATTCTTCTGTAAGGCATTTTCTTAATTTGTGCTCAATGGGGGAGGGTCTAGCACATTGTGGGTGTGGCCATCCCTGAGCTTGTAGTCCTAGATTTTATAAAAAAAAAAAATGGAGGCTAAGCAAGCCCTGGTGAACAGTCCGGTAGACAGCAACCCTCCATGGCCTCTGCATCAGCTCCTCCCTCTGGGTTCCAGCCCTGCTTGAGTTCCTTCCATGATGAACAGCAATATGGCGGTGTAAGCCAAATAAACCCTTTCTTCTCCAGCTTGCTTTTTGGTCAAGGTGTTTCTCTACAGCTATAGAAACACTAACAGTCAAGGAGCTTTATCACATCAATAGAAGCCTATTTTCTCTCAAACCAAACGAGCAAAGCTCTGAAGTGCACAGGTTTGTGGGAAGAAAACATATCAGCTCTCCTGGGGATTTCACATATTACCTGATCTAGTAAGGCTGAGAAAACTTCAGTATGTTAGCAGTGGTGGGAAAAGTATTCATTTTTGACACCAATACATATAACCATTTTTTGACACCAATACAAATACCTTTATTCATTGGGGCAGATTTTAGTGAGGCAAGCCCAAATTATCCCTTGTTTTTTTTTTGTTTTTGTTTTTTGTTTTTTATTGTTGTTGTTGTTTGTTTTCTGCCTTGTTCTTGTTTTACTTGGTATTTTAGCTTTCAAATGAATTCCAGAGCATAATGAAATAAATGCTTTGGGGAGGGGGCAAACAGTTTCCCTCTGCATGAGAAGAGTCCCTTCATGGCCCACATTAGAGTGAGTTACGGATGCCCATGGTGATTTTCTGAGACTTTACTATAATGGCTGTCTAGTTTCTACACTTCACAGGATCCCCAGCATGTCACTCCTCTGTCACATGCTTCATCAGATGGTTCCAGTACACTTGAGGTGACATCAGCTTCTCAAGTAAAGAGACAAAGGGAGGCATCCATGAGATAGATGCATCAGCAATGGCAACATAACACAGCAAGTATCAGGCCGGAGAGTGGTGAAGACTTCTCTCTGGGAAAGGGCAGAGCCAGGGGGAGCTTCATCAGAGGAGGCAATGCTTGAGCTGGGCTGCAAGGAGGGAAGACTATCCAGGAAGGAAGCCTGAGCCAGAGAGTGAATGTGTGTGTGCATGCAGAGGTCCACAGTCAAAGATGGAGAAGGCGCTGGAGAGGACGGGATGGCCAGTTTTTGCATCCAGCCTTCATGGCCCCTGAAGATGTCTAAGGTCACTGGACCAAAACAAATAGCCCTTCCTGTGTTTCCTTTCAACATATCAATCTCCTCCATGAAAATCCAGCCTAAGGCTGTTTTTAAAAATTAGTAATTGTTCTATACTGTACCTTTTAATAAACAGAAAACCATGACTACTGACAAATGTGATAATGGCAAATGAAAACAGAGTCTACATGGGTTTTTTTTTTGTCCCCTGATGCTTTTGATTTAAACTGAATTAACCGGCTAAGATTACAGATCAAACCTCAGCCACCCAAAAAGTATACACATATTTAAATGAACCCCTGCCTTTCTCCTAAAACATCCTAGGCCAGAGAAGACTAGGGAAAAATATACCTTATCTTCTTTTTCATTATAATCTCTCCAGGCATAACCACAAGGAGCCCACTGGACAGCACTATGGAAGATCTCCCATATGGATCTATATTGATTTAAAACACCATGATACTGTGAATTAAAAGCCCAAACCCACAGAGCTCCCAGCCAGGTAGAGGAGTGGCTGCCCACGTGCCAGGGCAGTTGGGCTTGGCTCCGCTGTCTCCTTCTTCCCACTAGGGCAAGATGGTTTTAGTTACCATGTGTGGCTTTCTCCCATAGTTTTATTGCTTTCGTACACAATACTCAGAGCTTATGGAGGCTGGACCAGTGAAGCCACACTGTAGAGCCTAGCAACTTTCACAAAGCATCCTGTGACTGACTTTCCGTCATGTTGTATCCTGTGGCCATGGTTCACCTCCACTGCCACAGAGCTGCCCACTGTAGGCGTGTATCCCACTGTCTGCATTTGTTCTATCCTCTGAAGTTCAAGTTGTTTCCACTAATGGTTCTTAGCAATTCTGAGCAACGTTGCTTTGGAAAGACGTGTATGTATCTCAGGTACACATGTATGAATTTCCCACGCTGTCCTAGTTTGAAGTGATAAACACTATGATCAAAGACAACTTGGGGACAAAAGGGTTTATTTGGCTTGCGGGTCACAGTGTATCATCAAGGGAAGCCAAGTCAGGAGCTCAAGGCAGGAACCTGGGGACAGGAACGGAACTGGAGAACACTGAGGAATGCTGGCTGGCTTGTCTGGCTTGCACAGCTACTTTTCTTATGCATCCTAGGTCTTCCTGCCTAGGGACTATGCCACCCATGCTAGGGTGGGCCCTCCTCTACTAATTAGCAATCATGAAAATGCCCCCCAGACATGTCCAAGAGCCAGTCTGATGGAGGCAATTCCTCATTTGAGGGTCCTTCTACACAGGTGTGTTAAGTTGACAAATGTCAACAATTTATACAGTGACCCTGTAGGCCTGAGATTGTGCACTCTATGTACTGAGCATCTTGCCAGCAATTACCTTACACCAAAATGGCAATTTTTAATAATATAAGATAGTTATTGCCAATACTTTTATTCATGCATATGTTTACCAATCCATGTGTATGCAGGTGTACGCATGGGAGTATACATGCATGCATACAGAGGCCAGGGAGAGTACATGGATGCATACAGAGGCCAGAAAGAGTACATGCATGCACACAGAAGTCAGGAGTGTACATGCATACATGCAAAGGCCAGAGGACCATCTCAGATGGCATTATTTCACAGGATCCATTCATTCCTTTTGTCTTTTCAAACAGAGTCTCTCATTGGGACTTAGAGATGGCCAATTAGACCAGGGGGTGGGTAGTGACATGCAGAAATCTGCCTGTGTCTGCCTCCTCAGTGCTGGAAATATATGCATACAATGCATATAATAGCTTTGTCCTTAACTTGATGACTGTGGCTGAATTTCTTATGTTCTGAAGATCAAACTGAAGGCCTCACAAGGCAAGCACTTAACTCTCCCGACCGTCTTCTCAGCCTTATCACTGGTGCTTTTAGAACCTGCCTTCTGCCTGCTCCTCACCAGTTCCCTCCAATATGATGGTATTAAGAAGGGAAGGGCTTGAGGAATTGTATTGCCTGCTGTCTGTATACCACCCATTCTGGCATTTTCTTTTTTAAAAAATAGCAGGCCAAATGTGACTAACACAGAACAGTGGCTTGTAGATACTAAGCTAGCCTGGTGTACCCAATCACAACTAAGTGAGGCCTGTGTTAGTCTCTTCTTTCTAAGGCAAGGGTAGGGATGTTAAGTCACCAAGTTAAGGACAGAACTACTATTGGTAACCATGACGGGAATCTGGTTCTAATTTCAAAGCTCATTTCTAATTCTCCTGCCATGTACATTCTACATGGTAGGAAACAGCTGTTCACCAAGGCTCACCAGTAATTTTGCTCCACCCTTTCCAATATTCATGTGGAATTAGATATACAGTCGGAGAGGCCTTTTCAAAGCCAAAAGGCGCATGCAATTAAAAAGAAAAATGGTCTTGGAATGTGTGTAGAGTAGCTGCCTGCTGGCTCATGCTTTGCTGGGTAACTTCTCAAGCGTGACACAGGTCACTGATGTCAGCTCCACCCTGTGTCAGCTCCAAGTATAGGGCTCTGGGTACAAGCTTTGCACTCAAATCCAAGCTTGTAATCTTCTGGCTTGGTTACTTTGGGCAATTTACAAGCTCACTCCAACCCACTTATCAAGGAACGACAATGTCAGCCTCGCCTATTAATGCTGATGTGGCTCTGTTTGTTACTTGAAGGAGCATATATGGGCTAAGGAGACAGTTCACCCTCATTCTCTCTCTGTCTCCACCGTCATATGTTGACAGATCAATAGTTAGAGACACTCTCAGGCTGGAGCATTGTATTTGTATATATCTATCATCTTGTATGTGTATTTCAAGGTCCCATGGGACACAAGAACAATTCTAATTCACACTCTCCTCAAGTGGCATCTTCTGCAGTAACCACTTCAGAAAACCCAGTAAATTGTAATCGATCTCATGAAAATACATATTAATGTCCTACTTGGGAATCTTAAGTTAGAATCACCTTATGTAACCAGCCAGCTTTTTAATAGATAAATAAATGTGGTATATTAGAAAGAGGAGAGTCTTTGGGCAAGGACAGACTTCACCCCAAATGATGATCAGCTGCCGAGCTGCTCTTCTGTGGAGAAAGCCAGATCCTCCATCTATAAGTACAGGGAAAGCAGAGCTTTGTCACATTGCGTGGCAAGAGCCCTTAGGTGAAGTCTGGCATGACATCATGCTCATGTTCTTGTTGGTAGTCATCAAGATGGCCAAGTGCCTAGACCACCATAGTTACATGGTCAGTAAGTGGGTGTGTGGAATGGGTGTCGGCTGGGTAGCTAATGGGTGGGAAACAAAACCTAAGAGAAAGGAGTAAAGATGGACTGAGCAGCAGGAAAGAAGTCACAGAGATACAGCGTGGCTTAGCTTACCAAAGCAGCTGAGGGTACAAGAAGGCAGCATGAAGGGGGAAAGGCAGGCGTGGTGGTTTGAATATGCTTGACCCATGGGAAGTGAGGGTGCTGCCTTGTTGAAATAGAGGTAGTGCATCACTGTGGGGGTGGGTTTTGAGGACTTCTAGTGCTCAAGCTCCGCCCCCGGGAGGAAGACACTCATCCTGGATGCCTTCAGATGTAGGATTTTTCATCGTTCTCCAGTGCCATGTCTGTCTGGACACTGCCATGCTTCCTGCCATGAGGATAATGGACTGAACCTCTGAAACTGTAAGCCAGCCCCAGTTAAATGGTGTCCTTATAAGAGTTGCCTTGGTCATGGTGTCTCTTCATAACAACGGAAACCCTCACTAAGACAGCGGGTATCAGAGGAGAAGGTAGATGTTTGGAAAAAGGAGACGGCAGGGCAGAAGGCAGTGGCAGGGGATAGGCTTTCTGACTACAGAGTGTGGATCTGTATCATAGGGAAGAGCGGATGCTGAAGGGAATAACAGGACCAGGTATGGAAGCTTCCTGCAGAGGGGTAGGGGTTTCGACTGTCGTGTTCTCTGCCTTAGCCAGGCTGGCTGGAGGACTCATCACCGATTGGCCAAGTGTGGGGCCAAGAACAGCTCCCAGCACCTCTTCTGGCTGAGTGACTGATGAAAGATACAGCATACAAAGACTATGCCCGGCCTGGGAAATATATTATTCTGTTCCATCTATCTTGTCAGATGGTTAACTGGCATTTGTCTTTCTTCCTTTCTTCTGTTCTTTCTTTCCTTCCTTCTTTCTTTTTTAATTATTTTATTTATTTACATCCCAAACGTTGCCCCCACCCAGTCTCCCCTCTCAGAGTTCCTCCCCACTCCCCCCTTCTCTTTGCCTTTGAGAGAGTGTACCTATCTATATTCCCCCACTCTGGGACATCAAGTCTCTACAGAATTAGGCACATCTTTTCCCACTGAGGCCAGACAAAGTAAGCTTTTCTCTTCACCCCTTAAAGACTATTGTCTCTACTCCCAAACCCACGGTTAGAATTTAAGATGGGATCAATGTAACAGCCAGGATCATATAAGCCTGGAAAGGAACTGAACATTTTAAAACAATGATACACAATTAAAAGATCGCCACTCCCCCAAATAAAGGGGCGGGGAGACACCGTGGCATCAATTTACATAGCAACGTACACATAGTACCATAGACAGATTTCAGCACGTTTGACGGGTATGACCCTTGAAACTCACCATGGAATTCACAAGGTCATTTGCATGAATTTCTGCTGGACTCCTCCCACACTTCTGTAGGGCTGACAGGCACAGCAAATGTTTGTAACCTTTAGATACAATCTGCCTACAAGCTCTCAAGTAAGAATTGGGATGTTAGGGCCCAGCTTTCCAAGAATGTCTACATATACAAGGCTAGTTCTATACCAGCCTTTTCATGGCTTTCGATCAAGGTAGGCCAGTGTTGTGTAGAGCCTGGCATTGATGGAGTGTCCTATAAAGTTTCTCAGTTATCAAATATGTTTTGCAGAGGTTTCAATGGAAGTGTTGGACAGGGATAGCAGAGGAAAGAGACAGTCTCTTCTCATTTCTCCCGTCACCCTGTGGCATTTGAATTATTATTGCCAGATAGCACCTTAACACAGCAAACTGACAAGAGAGGGTAAATCCACCAGAGTCTCTGTTATGCTGTTTGTGTTTTGAGCATTTTATAGCTTCCAAGTTCCTTATGTAGAGGGTTAGAAGTGTGTGTGTGTGTGTGTGTGTGTGTGTGTGTGTTCAAATTAGCAAGGCATCTGATTGCTAGTAACCCTAGATTGAGTTTTTAAGGGGACACAGGTTTGTTCCTCACATCACCAATGCCTGGCAACTCCTCTTAAGCGTCTGGCTGCTTCTCCCTCACTTCTTTCTCACAGAGCCATGGCGCTTCACCACAGCCCTTCTGGAACATTCATTTCTCCTTCACAGCACTTAGCATAGATGTAATAAAACATGTGTGTAATTAAGAGACACCTTGTGGAATATCAATAAAAGATAAAAATATCTATCTGGGTTCCCTGAGGGACAAGCCTGACTGTATAGGGGTTGATGTCAAAAATATCCCTTCTTCAGGAAAAAGACATCCGGATGGGTATGGCCTTCATGCCTCACTGGACAACGACAGGGGGACCGGAGCCACTACAAGGTCCCCTTCAAATACTGGAGGTCAGGCCTCTATCCCCGCCTTCCCAAGATTAGAATCGCCACAGCCCTTCTGTACTTAGAGAAGGGTGGAGATGTCAGGAGCAGCCCTGCTTATACACTGAAGGCCTAAAATCAGCCATAGGCCTAAAATCAGCAATAGGCCTGTCATACATGTATACTAACACCAAGTCTTGGGTCTCTGTGGATAAACATTGAAACAGATGGCTATAAGCTATTGTAAACAGGCAGCTTTTCTGGAAATTTACCAGCCTGAGTAGTCATAGACCTTGTAAATAGGTAGCCTTGGCAGACAATACCAACTTAGATAAGGACAAGTGAGTCATAGGCAGAGTCATAGTGACCTGTCCCCTGAACCTTCACCCTGCCGATACCCTGTTCTGAAAGATATCTGTACTCCCCCTGAAAACCTACGCTCCAGTGTCATCCCCTTCCCCACATCCTGCCTCTTTGTATTTATAACCCCTGTGTGAATAAGTAAAAATTACAATTTGATTAAAAAAAAAAAAGACACCTTGTGCCACACACAGGGACAGGGGTTGTCCTATCTCATTCATCAAGATCTCCACAGGTAGCCAAGACAGCCTTAACTCTGTGAAGGCTCTCGGAGTCTGACCGTGGATGAAGTGGATGCCTATGCACACATCCAACAGTCGCTCTTCTGGGATGTCCTAGAGAATGCCATGCTTCTGATCTACAGGGGTCCTTGACTTTTCCTCTGGCTCTGGAACAGCCCTCACTGGCTCCCTTAAGGACGTGGGCAGCTCCCCTTACCAGACACAGCATGCATCATCCGAATCCCATCTTCCTAGCTCATTGACCTCACGCCACACAAGAGACTCTCGTGTTTATTGCCTTCATTTTACTCCTATAAACATTCTTTCTGAACACGTCCGCTCTCCCACAACCTGCTCTGTTCCCCACACGACTGCTGGCCCTCCCGTTAGCTTCACAATGACAAATCAGTTGCCAGTGATAGCAATTCAAACTTAGCCTCAGGAGGGCTACTCGACACCAAGCAATAATAGCAGCACCAGCACGGAACGGTGGATGCTGCCTCTATCCTGAACCCTCGTCACCTTTCAGTCCTTCTGGGATGTTCATGAACACTCCTGAGCCAGTAAAAATGACCACATTGTGAACACTGATTCTTTCCTCATCATCAGAGGTGAACTTGCTCTTGGAGTTAAGCATGGGACATCAGGGAATCCTGTGTGGCTGTTGAGAACAGTCCTGTATCTCCCTCAATGAGCAATCCAGCAGCAGGCATTGGTCTATTGTCTGTCTCCTCTTTTTTTTTCTATCTAAAGTTCCGCCTTTCTTTCCAGCACTTTCCCATTCTTCACTACGTGGTCAGGAAGGTCAAGCAGTGTATGAGCAAAGAGGAGGAAGCAGGGACAGACAGTGGCAGCATCTTCCTGGGCATCAACCTTTGCAAACACACATGTTGCCCTGCTAATTAAGGTCAAAGTCTGCTGTTGTCATGGTTTTGCTTTTCAAAAAATGGGGGATTCCCTTTATGAGCAGAGCTTCTCCTTCTCTGACATGTCTGGGGAGTTCAAACCATCCAAACACCTCTCCCTGTGGAATGTCAGGTAGCCTTGGTTACATCACTGGTTCAGCTTCCTTCCTCCTGATAAGAACCCATTCACCTAGCACCTGAGATCCCTGGAATGCCTTCCCATGCTAATGAGGCACCGGTACTTTAGCCTTCAGACAATGACTTGCCAACCCTGGCTATTCCTACCCTCTAAAGCCAAAAGTATATAACACTTGAATCACTCCAGATTCTGTGGGTCTGTCTCCTCGAGGCTGGTCCAGTGTGTCATTATTACTGTTCATACTCGGGCCATCTGAAACCCTGTCTGTCTACCTTGTTCCTTTTATCCTGATGGGCTGGTGGCCAGCTACCTGGGGAGAAAGGAGACCCCCCCACACACACACGGATGATTCTGATCAGCTACAAGCATTTTGAAAATTGCAGTGTGCCCAGAAATTCTTCTATGTGTGAATTTTAATTCAATATGCTTCCAAAGAGGCAAAAGTCATTTTTTATGGCACACGGAGTTTACAATCTGTAGACTGATAGCCTTATGACTCCTAGAGAATATTTTTCTTGGGCAGAAAGAAACTTAAATGATAAGGCATTTTCTATATAACCAGAGGGAATCTTCTACAGCTTATCATGGAAAGAGTTAGTTTTTATGCTCTGTCACATGAATCTGACAGAATCAGAGGCACGCTGGCCACAGAGTAATCTATATTCAGATCAATATTTCCAACTGAAAACACTTTCCTATTTACAAGACTGTTATGACCCTGTTATCAAGTCAATGGGTAACTCTGGCTATTTCTGTAAAATTATATGGTTCAATGCACCAGAGAGAGATTTTGTATTTGACCTGTGAACAATACAAAGCTTCTCCTGAAGATTTTGAGATAAAGATATATCAGAAAACCCAGGCTAAACTCCTGAGACATGAGGGACCCTGCATTACAGTCTGGGCAACAGAACATGTGTGAGGGGTCACCAGGTGACTTGCAGACCTTGGTTTTCTCCTTCTACCACATGGGTTCTGGGGCTCAAACCCAGGTTGCCAGGCATGACAGTAAGCATCTTTATCCACTGAACTATCTCTCTAGCCCTATGGAATATTACTAGAGGGAGCTTCAGAGGATGGTTCTATGTGTAGAACCTTGCCAGTCTTTGCTGTAGTTGTTAATTCTCGAAATTTTGATTTTCAACGTTTGTGTCAGGGAGTCAGACTTCTCTTTTGATGAAGTGTCGGCTGCTCCTCAGTTTGCTTTTCATTTTGCTTTGCAGTCAGGAAGCACTGAGTCTGGTGTCTTCATTTTTCTCTTTTTGCTCCTGGAATGTATAGCCCAATGCTCGTGCCATAGTGTCCTTGCCTGCCTGGGTCACACTGTCCCTGCCTGCAGACTATGCTGGATCATTTCAGGACTTAGAAAGCAGCCAACTGATGATTAGTGATTGAATAAGCAACACACACACACACACACACACAAATGGTTAAATAAATCATCAATAAAGGGCAAGCCATTTTGCCTCACCTCCACCTCCCCGTGACTTTTTGGCTTGCTAGAATTAACTAGAATCCAGATATAAGATTAGGGGCCTCTTGCTTTCACCCTAATTATTAAGTCATAAATCCTTGTACCTTACTGTGAGTTCCTAAAGGGAAGGACTGTTCTAACTCTCCTTGCATCTAAACCATGGATACAGCAAGTGCTTGTCAAAAGAATGAGCCAGGAATGAAGTATCACTCATGAAACCCTCCCATTAGAAATCCAGTTGGAGGATACAGCCAAGCACTCAGAAGGTCGGTGCTGTTGCCGGCACAGGCATTAAGCAGGTGATACCGAGGCTGAAAGCTCAGCCACCACCAGCTTGGCCCTGTCAAGTTCAGAAACGTTGCCAGAGATGGCATGTGACCCAGTGAGAAGACCATGAAAAGGCTCAGTGTGGTGACCTGCATTCTGTAAAACAAAGGAAAAAAGAAAGACAAGAAAATAAGGGAGAGGAAGAAGAGAAGCCAGAGGATGGACGAGAGGGGAAAGAGAAAGAAGAGGAGGAAGAGGAAGAGGGGGAGAAAGAAGAGAAGACAAGGAGGAAAAGGAGAAGGAGAAGTCAGGGAGTAGGAGGGAGAAGAGGAGACGTCCCCTAGAAGAGGAGTTAGAACACTTAAGGATTCACACAATCTGAGAACTTAGGCCAGCTTCATAGCCCACACCACGCACTTGTCTGGGACCTGACCAATCTGCAGGCCTGCCCTTTTGTGGCTCAATCAGTGTGACAACAGAACAAGCGGGAAACTTGGCTTTAATTCACTTAGACATGCAGAGCCACGCCACTGAGTGCCAAGTGAAAAATTCCACATTGCAACTCTTTTATCTATAGTCAGTGTGAAATTTGCAAAGGTCTACCAGACTCAGAAAGGCAAGTCATGAATATATTTAAACCACACTTGAGATTTTTTTTTTCTAACCCATACCTTATTTTGACTGCTCATCTGCATTTCTCACTCTCCTTTTCTGTAATGTATAGCAAGAGCTCCTCCTAGTCCCAGTTGAGCGGCTGTGTGAGCAAGGCCACTGCTCATGCGCGGCCCCGCCCCACCTTAGCCTCACAAGGCAGCACCATGGAGCTTGCCTCAACCTGGCGAAAGCTATTGTCTCACGCAGCCAGGGAAAATGAACAGGTAGAGAGGCCGATGGCTGGAAATACCGTGCTCTCAGTTTTGTGGCTAGAAATGACAGGCAGTAGGCAATGTGTAAGGTCCCCAAGGGCCACAGTCGGGGGTCTACACACTTGAGTGTAGTGGGTCCTCAGGCTCATGCACACTAGTGAGGTCTGGGTGATGTTTATGGCACCCAGCCCATCTCTTGAATCAACGGTGAGAGAATGTCTACAACATGTCTTATTTTTGTTTGGTTGTTTTGTCCTTTGAGACAGGATCTCCCTAAGTAGCCCTGACTGGACTAGAATTTAAGATCTTTCTGCCTTGGCCCCTTGAGTACAGGCACCGACTGCTGGGGGAAAAATGTTCTGTCTCAGGACAAGAGAGAGGCCAAAAGGGGTCAGCAGCTATGAGTGTTTGTTACTCTCACAGAAGACACAGGTTCAGTTTCCAGCATCCACATTACACTCACAAAGGCCACGGGTTCAGTTCCCAGCATCCACTGCAGCTCACAATGATCTCCAGTTCCAGAGGATCCAGTGTCTTCTTCTGGCCTCTGTGGGCCTTGTGTGTGACACACATGCATACATGTGGTACATATGGATACACATGTCTATGGTACACAGACATACATGCTGGCAGTACACCCTACATAAAGGAAAAGTAAATCTTTAAAAACAATCATGTCTCTTTAAAATGACCCACAGAGCTCCGCAGCCCCATTCAAGCATATTTCTGAGTAGATGTGGTCAATCCTTGCGAATTATCCCCTGCGGGGCGCCGCCTCGCCGAAAAGGAGAACGCCATGCTCAGGATTCTTCTGACAGCAGTTTTATTGTTACAGCTCTTTTAGTGTTACAGCTCTCTTAGATGGTAGTGTTACAGCTCTCTTAGATGGTAGTGAGGCGAGGGACCCCAAGCCCCAAAAGCTTGTGGCTTATATAGAGCTTTAGGAGACGTGCCACACACTCATTGGCTCTTATGATGTCGCCAAATTAGCATACTGGTTTTCGCGTCTTGCACAGGCGCACATTCAAGCAAGGCTCGCAAGAAGAACCAGGAAGCAGGAAACCGGCGCCATCTTGCAATGGCGGACGTGGCTCCTAACGATCCCCTAGGTGTTTTGTGGCTGGAGCTGCCATTTGCTGCTGACTCTGGAGGAGGACAGGGGACTCACAGACCAAGACTGGCACAGTCACCAGTTGTGGAGAAGGGACTATAGAGGGATAGGTGTCACATGCCTTGCAGGCCTCTGTTTTGTTTGTTTCTTCCTTTGTTTGTTTATTTGTTTTTATTGGTTTATAAAAAGCACAGTCCCTCTCCTTGCTAAAGAGCTGGAAAGGCTCCTGGGCTCCTGTGGACCCTGAACTATGGGGAAGGGCAGGGGATGTCCCCTGTGCAGACTGAGGAGGTGGTGCCCTTGCTGAGCCCTCATTAGAAGTCTCAGTAACTTCTAGGCTTGTCCCAGAGTCCTCCGGGAGAGGACTCAGCAAGGAGTGAGGATGCTCCCTCGTTCAATGGCTATTCCTTAGTAGCCTGGGGTAGTCTGGCCTCCCTGTTGGTGGCAAAGGATGTGGGATAAAGAAAACCAGGCATGTCTGGGCATGGCATGACTTTTAACTCCAGCTCTTGAGAGGTCAGATCTTCATGAGTTCAAGTCCTGCCTAGTCCATGTAGTGAGTTCCAGGTTAGTTAGTGAAAGAAGAGTCAGAGAGATGGTAGGCATAGTAATCCTTAGATAATAACCTGGGTGACAAGAAATATTAATGGGAAAGTCCATGAAGAGGTCACACAGTGTTAAGACCTGAAGGGAAGGCATGTTAGCTCAGAGAGGGAACAGGCTGTACGCAGAGGGAAAGAAATGGCTCTTAAGATCTCCTAATTACCAGAAATACTCAAAAATAAATAAAGTTTTCATAAATATGTTCCCTGCTTTTCCCTTCTTTCAACAGCTGAAATATCCCACTTCATCTAACTTTGCATCTGCTAAAGCAATCACCTTGTCTACACATCTGTCCATGAACTTATCCTACTCCATTGTCCTGGGGTCCACATAAGCCTGGAACCCACATATTTATTCCGAGACTCCCAGTGTGTGTGTGTGTGTGTGTGTGTGTGTGTGTGTATGGAGCCTAGAGGTCAACACCAGCTATCTTTCTTCAGGATGCAATCCACCTTCTATTTGAGATGGTATCTCTCCTTGGCCCTGAACTCACACATTAGGGTAGACTGGCTGGCCACCAAAACTGCCCCCCTTGTCCTCCTTGGTGCTGGGATTTCAAGCATGCATCACCATGCCTAGTTTTTGTTTGTTTGTTTGTTTGTTTGTTTGTTTTTTGGTTGTTGCTGTTTGTCTTTTTTTTTTTTAGATAGTTTCCAGGGATCAAACGCAGGTTGTCATGCATATATGGCAAACAACTCACCATCTGAGCTACCTCCCTACCTCATTCCTGTCTACTTTAAATAGTAAATATACTTTCACACAATCTGAGATCACTATTATTGCTTTACTTATTCATAACTTTCTGGTGAACAAAGCTGTAGTCTTTTTTTCCTTACAACTGGAGTGGATCACCCTTTCTTATGGTCAAAACCCATTTCCACTTGCTTTTCTAAGGACTTCCCTGTACACATCCCTGCCTCTCTTTCTATTAGAAGTAATTTACAAAAGTTGAGCCCAGAAGAATGCAAATTCTTGGGCCCCATGCCAAAGCTACTAAAGCATGGATTCTGGCGCCAGGGCCTAGTGGTTGCATCTTTCTAAGCATGGTGACAGCTATGGTGCAGAGAAGTTTGAGAAGTCTTGCTCTATAGGGTTGATGCAACAGCCATAAGCTGGGAGCAGGACAGTTGACTCAGGCATTAAAGAGTACCAGCTGCTCTTCCCGAAGACTCAGGTTCAATTCTGAGCACCCCTGTGGTGGCTCACAGCCATTGTATAACTACAACAGCCACCATAGGCTTGTCTATGTTCTATTGCCTTCTAGTTCAAGTAAGGCTAAGCTTTGAAGACAGTGGGAGGAATGATTTGAATTCCATACAGTGTGCATCTTTTCACTGATTCATCCGATCATTTACTAACAGATGTTAAGTACCTGCAATGAACCAGTCACGGTGCCATACTACACATTGTAATTAACACATACCTTATGTTCACCCAAAAAATACAACTTAAATGTTATATATTGTATATATATTGCTATATATTGTAATGCTATATATTGTAATGCTAAATATTGGTCCCCAATGCCTGGTTACACCCAAGGATTAAAGCATCTGCATGCAGACCCAGCAACTGGGTCTATGACAACCATGTGACCTTGCCCAGCATATAGCTGGGCAGAATTAAGATAGGGGGGGCTTAGGGTTCTTGGGCTTGGAGTTGGAGGAGACCCATGAGGACAGGGAGCAGGAGGAGAGAAGGAAGACAGATGCTTTGGGTTAGGTGAGTCATATAAGCACAGCCATGAAGGTTGGCCAACTGGAGTCAAGAGCTGCTCAGACAGAACATGGCAGTTTAGAATTTAGGGTTATTAATGGGGAAATAGATGCTATTAGCATAGAGGGTAGATATCTGTCCAGCTCTAGTGCTGATTAAGGCTTATTATAATAATGAAAGCTGTGTGTCTTTTATCCAAGAACTGGACAATCAAAGGCAGGATAGAAGCCTCCAATTGAGATTAAATAATTTCTACAACACTTAAATCTCATCAAAGGGAACCAGGAGGCGCTGCTGTAGCACAGAGCGCATGGCTTCATCTAGGAACACTCAGGGAGATACAAATTAAAACGACTTTGACATAACACTTGACTCCCATCCAGTGGACCAAATGTTTAAAAGGGGTTGGACTTTGAGAAAGCTGAGCAAACAGTGACATATAATGGGAGATGATGCCAAAGTCTAAACACAAAGTTCACATATACATGACACAAACCGAATGCATGTAGCCCTGAGGTAATTTTTCACAATAGATTTTAGTGACCTCTTAGGTGAGGGCAGGTGTGTGCCACGATATTCACGTTCAAATAACTTCAGCTTTTGCGGTGTTTTGAACTTTCAGTATTCAGATAAAGAGATACACAGTGTCATAGTTTGCTTTTTATTGCTGTGATAAAACATCATGACAAAAGGAACTCGGGAGGGAGGGCTTTCTTTCATCTTACAGCTTGTAAGCTTCTCATCATGAAGAGGGGTCAGGACAGGGACTCAAGGCAGCAGCGTGGAGGCAGAAACTGAAGCAGAGGCCACAGAGGATGCTGAGTCCCAGCTCAGTCCCTGTTGGCACAGCCATATCCACTGGAAGGGGCGAGAGTCAGAAAGCCAGCACAACTGCCAGGCACAGTTCCAGAAAAGCTGAGCCGAATGCTGCGACTGCTGTCTTTCTGTCTCTCACTTTTGGGCTTTGGTCCCTGTGTGCCGCGTTCCTGGGGACTTTCTGCATTATGATTCATTTTATGTCTTTGCTGAGAAAATTATGTCTGAGTCTTTTAAAGAAAATCCTAAACTTAACTTTATCTGGCCACTGTTTGGAAGTCTTCCTTAATGCCCTGGAGATCATTAAGCACCGGTAAGCACAGAGCTAGATGAGGCCATTCCTCCAGGAACCTGCTTGGGGTCTCTGTCCTTGAGCAAACTCAAGCAGTGCAATTGATGCAGCGTAAACAGACAAGTGCCAAACCCTGACTAGCCAGGAGAAAAGGTTACAGATTCAAGGCCTCCCTATAAATATGCTTAGAGCTTTCTGCAAATATAATTTAATGATGGGGGTCATATAGGGTACACCTCTGGATAGAGATTGAGATAGATTAACTAATAAAACTTTCCCCTTTTTATTGTGTAGAAGATGGAACACATAGTAAAAGAAGTTAGGTATAAGTATTTGCTATTCATAAAAAGACCGGCTGAGATATTTTTCTGTTTGTCTGGATTGCTTTCAAACTGCAAACACTGCCAGCCTAAAAGCAGGCTGTCATATAATAATAAATATTTTGCTTTGGAGGAGACATTCTTTAGAGTCTTTAAATTGAAGTTATAGGGCTGATGATAAAAATACAATCTGTCCTGCTTGTATTTTCTAATTGTGACTGAACTTGTAATCCCGGACATGTAATGAAAAATTAAATATATGATCTGTGCTTCTTGGGTAATTACTAGTCTGTCTTTGTTTTGAGAAACTTTTATAAACAAAGAAGCACCTGGTTGCTACTCAGTCAGAGCTTCGAGATTCCCCTGACTGCCATCACCTGACTGACTCCTCCCTCCCCTGACTGACTCCTCCCTCCCCTGGCTGACTCCTCCCTCCCCTGGTTGACTCCTCCCTCCCCTGGCTGGCTCCTCCCTCCCCTGACTGACTCCTCCCTCCCCTGGCTGACTCTTCCCTCCCCTGGCTGACTCCTCCCTCCCCTGGCTGACTCCTCCCTCCCCTGGCTGATTCCTCCCTCCCCTGGCTGACTCCTCCCTCCCCTGGCTGACTCCTTATGTCCTCTGTGGGCGCTCTGTCAGCTACGACCTTCCACTGGGGAAGCCCCTCCCCTGCACCCCGTGACTTGTTCTGGCTGCTTTCTTACACAACTCAGGACCACAGGCCCAGGACCTCATTTCCCAAAATGGGCCCGATCCTCTCACGTCAATCATCAATCAGGAGATTGTCCCAAGACTTCCCTACGGGGGATCTGGTGAGGGCATTTTCTCAATTGTCATTCTTCTTCACGGATGACTCTAGCTTGTGACATATTGACAACAACAACAGCGAACACCAACTAGGTCACTCAGCTTGTAACACCACCCTCTTAAAGAACTATGTACATACAGTGATAGATACGTGGCTATAATGACGAGGGAAAATATGAAGGAAAAAATACTGATCTGAATGAGCCTTCTACAGTGGATCTAGGTTCAGCATCTACTCCATCTTTCACAGTGCAGACAACAGAAAACTAAGAACCATATCCACAGACCCTGCTGGAGGTGAACGAGTTCCTTGTGTGGGATGTGGGAGAGAAAGCAAGATGACGCCAAACTTGGGCTACCTGGGCATTGTCTGCACACGAATCTCTGCACACGTGTGGGCATGGAGAGCTGTTGTGTATGCGAGCATGGGTTGTCAGAGCTGCTTAAGTGGAGTTAATTGTAGGTACAACAGTGGCTCTGGAGCCATTGCTGGGGTATTAAGTTCTGAGTTCTGAGGCCCAGGATGAGCTTGCCCCAAAGCCCTTCAAAGGATTCTGAGCAAAGGCCAAATGCCAGTCTTCTTAAAATGATAGCTTGGTTCTTGCTTTCTGAATCAAAAGGCTGTCATTCAAAGGGTTTCCAGACAGGTGGAGGAGGGGTATTTGTGGCCATTTAAACACATAAATATGTTGAAGCATCGTGAAAACAGTTATATTAGTATTGACTTTAAATGCCATTTAAAACTTGTCTCTCATCCTCTCTAAGTACACGGGGACTTTCAAAGACTTCATTTTTTATGCACAAAGGCTGCTCCACTGTGGGGCTCCTGGAAGGCAGAAGGTCTTACCAGCAGGCGTGGAGGTGGATTTTGGTGCTGGAAGTAAACTCCTGCGAGGTGTTGTTGCATTGGAGGAAGACGCAGGGACCGCCCGGCCAGCTCCCTTGGGCGTGTCCTTAGAAGGCAGAGCCTGCTTCGGAGGCGGCTGCTCTTCATTCCCAAAGGTTGAGCCTGTGGGAGGCAGACAGAGTGTTAATTACAATGTCATGAAAAATGGATGGGCCCTCTTGCCATTCAGGGTTCCCAGCCAATCCTAAGGCTGCCGTCTGTGTTAGAACATGCCTTTCAATGTGTGACTCTGAAAGGCAGTCACCTGGAAATAGATGTGGAAAGACCTTCTCTAGTCAAGGACCTAACGAGTCTGTCATTTAGACCCTTTACAAGGAGGCGAGTGACACAACCTGTACTCACATGTGAGTGCACACATTTGCTTACATGTATGTATAACTGTATGCTGTTTTAAGGATCAGTTGGGTAGCTGATGGGGTTGGGGGGGAACCAATGTTCTTTTTGTGGGTAACTGGGGAGAATTGAGAATAAAAACACAGTCATCCATTGTGGGGCATGTAGACCGTGCCACCAGAGGAACTGGCATGGACCTGGCGAGGTGGAACATGTTCAAACCCTGGAAATCCTAAAACTTAAGACTTAAATCTCACCCTGAGACCTCCAGGAGTGGTACTCCTTCCCTGTTTCCACATCTGCTGTAGAGCACATAACCCAGAGACCCCCAATCAGGAGGTCACCCAGAGACCCCCAGTCAGGAGGTCACAGGTAGCCCGTCACTTAGCCTGTAGCCTGGCATCGGAATTCTTCCCCATACAAAGAGAGCATCACCAGCATATTAGCCTCAGCCAATAGAATGGCTTCACCTACAAATCCCATCCCACTCCCCAGTGTTCATATACCCCCCATGCACATGGAATAAAGAACACACAAGGACCATCTGCGACCGGCTGTTTTTACTGAGCGGTAACACTTGGGGAAGGCTCTCTCCCCGGAAACACTCACTGCAGGACCTTTGGACCCATCTGCCTGGTCAGGCTCCTGCTGCTTGCAGAGGCTCACATCAGAGCGCAGCCCCCAACACTGGCGCCGACCACGCACACTGCTTTACTCCTTTTCAGAGAGCTGTAACACTATTCTGGCATTCCCGGATGGTCAGAGTTTTGTGGACCCTTCCTCCCAGAGTCCGTTTCACCCCTCTTGGCCTAGTGATCCGTAGCATATGACTTCCTAAGAAGCAGAACTTGGACCCCGTCCATTCCTGACTTTGTTCCGTCCTCTCCAAGCCACTGTAACGACAGTATCCTGACACCCAAGAGGAGAAGGGGAACCCAGAACCACAGTCCATGGTTTCCAGAAGCCTTGTGGATATAAAACCAGGACCACAGATGAGATCAAGTTCCTTATGTACATGTGTGGTGTTTACATAGACCCCACAGAAGCTCCAAGTACTTTCAGGTTGTCCAGAATTTTGGTAACACCTACATACTAATATTATAATGCAAATGCTATGAAGAGAGTTATAGCAATTGAGAATGACGGGGGGGGGGGGGACTGG
>NW_021604781.1:1736550-1765370 GCF_004785775.1 Grammomys surdaster | reverse complement strand
TGAATTTTTTTTTTTTAAATCTGAGCAATTTTGCTCTGCAGTTGGTTAGTCCACATATGTAGAACCTTTAGATATCCAGTGATAGCTGCTATAGACATATCTCATTGGCCGAGGAAAACTGTTCCCAAGATGTGGGAAATTCAGCTCATTTCATCTCCAGAAGCAGAGGCCTGGAGTTGGGGTGGAGGGTGGGGAGCTAAGACACACACGTCTTTGAGACTTATGGAAGCATTGGTCTAAAGAGCTGAGAGATCTTGCATTGCTGTTTCATTTATTTTTATTGGAAACTTTTTATTTTATGAGTGGTTTATCTACTTGCATGTATACATACCACATGTATGCAGTAGCTACAGACACCAGGAGAGGAAACAGCATTCCCCTGAGACTGGGGTTATAGATGGTTGTGTGAGCTGCCATGCAGGTGTTAAACCTGGGTCTTCTAGAAAAGCAGTCGGCCCTCTTAACCACTGAGCCATCTGTCCAGTCCCAGCTTTCTTTATTTAAAAGGCAGAAGAAATGGATGGGTAAATACAGTTTGCTACTCCATTTAGACATAGTCTCTCTGCCCTTAGGACAGTCTGTTACAACTACTCTGACATTCTGAGGATGTAGGAAACTGGAATACCAGCATGCATCAGAGTTCAACATAAAAAAGTATGGCCCAAACTTTTTTTCTGCATCTTCTCCAGCGTTTGCAAGGTTTATGTATGTGACCTGTTAAAGACAATGATAACGTTTCCCGTTAAGGGGCAAGTCTTCCAAACGGCCCTCTCATGGGAGCTGGAGTCTCTCCTCCGCTAATCAGGAGAGGCTGACTGCACCCAGATAAGCACTTATTTAGAACAAACCCATCCATCTGCAGGATCAGAACAGTGTACCGTGAAAAGGCAGTGATGTCAGCCGGAAGAAGTACAAGGCCTCACAGTGAGGCAATAAATGTGCTTCCATCAGTTTGAAAGGAAGAGTCCAATATTTTATGTACATTGGGCCTGCATAAGGATGATAGAATTATCAAAATGGCCTTGACATGATATTTGGAGATTTCATCCAACCGTTTGGAGTATATAAGACTGTTGCTTTCCCCCAGGAAGACCGGAGAGTCTCCTTAAAATCGGTGAGACTTGTGTTGTTCTGGGAGGAAACACTTGAAGAATAACAAATAAAGAACTCCTCCCTGCTTAAAGCAGCTGGTGTTACACAGTTCTCTGCAGTTGCTGTGCTTGGCTTGAAATAGTTCTATACACAGCAAAGAGAATGTGCTGGGCCTCTGCAAGCCCAGAAGAAGCACCAGAATTCCACAGAACAGGGTCTACACAGCTGGCGTTGGATAAAGCAGCATGCAAAGTGTCTGTCCAAACCCAGCAAGGAAACAGTCTGCAAGGGTGAATAGCTGGGGGCCTGGAATTCACTAGCAATCCATCAATGAGCTCAGTGCCTGAAATCAGAGATGTACTAAATGTTTGTGGGAGTGTTTCAGAGGTGAGAGGGGCTCAGCTGCAGGGATATATGACAGGGAAATTAGCAGATGTGTAGCCTGCTGCTCACATAATAATCTATTCAATGATATGTGTGGTAGAAACTACACTGAGTCCACAAGTCTTTTATTTAACAATTTATTAAAAATTTCTTAAGACCCGAATTATTTTTTGTGGCACTTGCAGAGTTCAGAAGTCCTGTTATCACACCCTGGAGTCATGCAATTTATTCAGTGAACATGTCAATTTAGAGACCTGGCTGTCTTCCGGGATGGGAAATTGCCCTGTGTGTCAGGAAGCTATTGATTTCCCTCTCAGACCAGGCTTGCAGCACCTCTAAAAGAATAAATGTATGAAAACTTAATTCTGTCCATTATTAGTAAGACAAAGCTAGCAACAAGTGGGTCCACACTTTGAGAACTGGCTTCAGTTCGCCAGTAATTAAAGATGTATTCAGGAAGGAAAGAGTGCTCTGAACTTGGGAGCAGCCACTGAAGTGTATGGATGCCTGAGGACTTGACAACGTGCCGACAGCATCAAGCTCTTGCTTAGGAAGAGCGGAAAAACAACTAGAAATAAACAAGCTGCAAGCACAAGCCAGGGGACAGTGCTGGAGAATGGAGGCAGCTAGCTGGGACAGGTCTCTCTAGACAATGGAATGTTAGTCAGCTACCACAGGAAAGAATGAAAGACTGACATATGTGACAATAGTGAGCTAAGAAGCCATTTTTAAAGGGCTAGATGCTATATGGCTCCATTTATTTGAAATGTCCAGAATAGGTCATGTTAGGAGGAGTGGGTTACAGGATGTGGTTACTGACAGGCATGGGGTTTCTTTGGGGAAATGAGTTAGAGCTTTTGTCCCATATCCTTGTAAATATACTAAAGCCATTGGGCTGTACACTTTGAAGGGTGTAGGAAGCCATGGCTTGTGCTGGCAGAATTCGCCATTGCAAGATGGCGCTGGCATCCGGTGCTCCTCCTAGTAAACAAGTAAACTGCACATGTGCTACGGTAAAAGCGCGCCAAAGTCAGTGCCCATCCCAGGGCGTTTTGGCGGGCAACGAGTAAGCAGCCAATCAGAAATGAGCACGCCGTTCTAAGGGTATATAAGCAGTGCCTTTTCAGAGCCTGGGGTCTTCCTCCATTTTCTTTTTGGAATAAACGTTTGCTGCGGAAGGATCCTAGTGTGGTGTCCGCGTGCGTTCTTGCTGGCGAGACGATTACACGCGGGCCACAGAAGGGTAAAATTTATGACATTTGAATTATATCCTAATAAAAAGATTCTTATTCTGATGCTCCCTCATGTAGGCTTTGATCCAGTTCTATGCCCTGTATACCTTGCACGGAAGCTACACTGGATCCTAACCAGTTTGCTTTGGCAAACTATCTCCTGCTGGTACATAACACAAAAGAAGAATGACCCCCAGTAAGCACATCCCTCATCCCTCCTGGTAAGGAGGGTGATAACTTCATCCCTGGATCCCGTCACCTTCCTCACTCACCCCTACCAATAAGACATTACTAAGAGCCACTTGGTCTACCACGGCTGCCATAGTCATGATGTGCTCCTCCAAATTCAGATGCTGCAACATGAGAAGGCCTTTGAGAGGATTGGCCATGAGGTCTCTCCCTCTCCCCCCTCCCCTCTCTCTCTCTGTGAATGGAGTTAAGAACATTATAAAACGGGCTTCATGTGGCTTCTGTTTGTTTACCCGTCTACAGTTTGCAGTGTAAGAATGTAGTGCATCCTCACTGTGGAAGATGGGTCAGCACCAGACAGCCCAAGCTGTCTTGGCTGCTGAAATCTTGAACTTTCTGGGATCCACAGGATGCATTTTTTTTTTCGTTAAAATCTCTAGCTTATGCTATCTTGTTAAAGCAGAACAGAGCAGGACATTCAGGCTCAGATCAGGAAAGTCTACACTAAAGAAAGATTCTTGTAGGATTCTAGGCACTGAGAAAAATAGGAATAGATTTATAGGATATCATTCACTGTGAACCCCAAAAGAGGATGGAGCAGTGCCCCGTCAACTGACATCAGGTTGAAACTTTGGGATTCCCATCCATACTCAACAGTCTTCTCAGTTCTTTACTTACTGGGAAGGCCAAGATTAAATTTTACAAAGAGGAATTAATTATGCAGGGGGGAGGGGGAGAGAGATTGCAGGAGCCAGAAGACCAGGAAGTTTGACCTGAGACTGTGTCTCCTAGAAATGGAAGGGAAGCTAGTGCCACAACACCTCAACAACATGACTACCTCAACAAGTGACATCACCAACAGACAAGCTAACATGGAAGAGGGGGAAGTCTCACAGGTCCCCACCCCTGGATAAAGAACTACAGACAACTCACGACTGCTGAGAGAGCGTGCTAACCTCTCCCAGGGATGAGCCACCAAACCTGACCACTAAGTGGTAGACCTTAAATCATACAGACAAGTAACACTGGATGATGGAATCAGCAGACTGCATTTATATATTTATGTATACACATAACTTTATATGTAACAGTAATAATTTTAAAAAAAGGAGGCCATGGATTTGAGAGGGAGTGGGGGAGGCATGGGCGGAGTTGGAGAAAGGAGAAAAATGATACAGTAATACTTTAATTTTTAAAACTCTCAACAAAAAGAGGAATTAATAGAAATGAAGGTCATAAACTAACCAGACTAAAATGAGTTTCTCACAGAAAAGAGAAGTTGTAGAAAAAAGCAGAAAACTATTAATAATGTAAGCATATTATAGCAAACTCTAAGAAACATGTTTCATTGATTTTGAATATTTATCCCAACTACGATGATTGAGCTACTCTCTTGACTGACTCTTTAAGGACTATTCACAGGCAATCAAGCTGCATAATGTTCTAGGTGCATGATTAACCAACTGATGCATATTTCATTCATTTAATGGCATTTATTACTTGGTGACAAAATTCAGCTTAATTATTAAAGTGCCAAATGAATGTTTCATGTCCTGCATTCTGCATATTTTAACTCATGTGCTGTGGCTGGCGTGTGGAATCTCCCTCACTGGGTCATATGCTAAAGCCCAGGTCTCCAACTGGTGGTATTCTTATGAGAGATTTTAAAAACTTTGGGAGGTGGGGCTTGGCTGTAGGGCGGTCACTGAGAGTGGATATTTGTATCCTCTTGGTCGCTTCTTACCACAGCATCTGCTTCCTGTGGGAGGACCTCCTCCGCCATATACTCCGACCACCATTAGCTAAAATAAAACCTTCTCTGTGTTACCCATGTCAGGTAAACAACTGACACACTGGGTATATGTGTTACACACACACAAACATGCACACACATCCAGCATATTAGCTGGTATATATGTGTGTGTGTATGTGTGTCTGTGTACATAAAATATAGATATGTATATGCCTATATGTATATACACATATGTATATATATGCACATGCGCATATATGTATGCATGTATGTATATGTCTCATACTAAAGGATGAACTGGAGATGTCACTGAACAAGCACCAACAGCTGTTATTATTAGTATTACATGTCCAATTGCATTAGCTACTTGGTGTAAGGGGAGATTCTGATACTAACGTCCTGTTCCTCAGTTGGTTCTTGATTTGTCGGTAAACAAAGCTGTGGGCTAATTGCTGGGAGAAAGGCATAGGCAGGGCTTCCGGATCCCAGGAGGAAAAGGCAAACGCTTGGAAGAAGAGGGGGCTTTCTGTCATGCTTTGGAGGAAGAAGAACACATAAGAGGTCTGGGAGCTGTGGCCTGTGGCCTTTGCTATAGGTGGGAGGGAAAGGGTGTTTGGCAGGGGCTGGGTGGGGCTAGCCACTCAAGTTTAGGGCAAGTGGAGAGTCGGAAATAATAAATTTGTAAGGGCACGCTTTTCCAGGTGGGAGACAGTAACGCCCAGCAATTGTGCCTAGAAGGCAAATTGTAAATTAACAAACTATGTGTGTGTGTGTGTGTGTGTCTTTCATCAGCGGATTCAAGGGACTTGGGTGGGAGCTAGTAGTGCTGTCACCTCCTGGAACAAAGGCAGGTAAAGCAAAAGGGAAGACAGGAGGGGCTAGTAGCTCTGCCAGTCCTGGTCAAAGGCAGAATCCTTGACTGAAGCATCTTGAGGAGGAGATAGAGTCTCATGGTGGGGAAGAGTTGGAGGCTAGAGAGGCTGTGACAGCTCATAGTTTGCTCACAGCTTTGTGGACAGGATTCAGAGCGCCCAGGCTGGGACCAGAAGCAGCTATTATGCTCAAGACCTAACCCCAGAAGCCTACATCTGTTATCTAGGTCACAGCCCCAAAGGTGCCCAGGCAATGCCTCTAGCTGGCAACTAAGGTTCAACTTCACAAACTTGTGATGGCAACATCACATTCTTGCTATAACATTACTCAATTGGCCTTTATAAGTTCCTAGCCATCTCGTGATATGAAATGCATTCAATTCAACGTTAGGGATTCTCATGGCTTGATCTTAAAGACTTATTTTTATTTAATGGGTATGGGTGCTTTTATCTGCATGTGTGTACATCCACCATGTATGTGTAGTCCCTGAGAAGAGAGCACTGGATCCCCTGGAACTGGACTCACTTGTTCATTGCAAGTGCTGGGACTTGAACTTGGGTCCTTTGCAAGAACAGTAAGTACTCATCACCCCATCCCCAAATTCTTCAGTTTTTCATCCCAACACTTCAACAGTCTAGTCCAAAGTCTTGACATACAAAAGGAACTCTTCTCAGTGATAACAAACACTAGGTTACATATACCCAATACCCAGTGACAATGAGCAAACTTTTCCCCTACAAAAGAGGGACAGAGGCCATAACAAGGGAAGACTGGACCTGAAATAATACCAGACCCCACCAGGGGGTCCTGCAGACTCCCACAGCTAGCTCCTAACTCATGGTCACAGAGATGGCCCTGGTTGATCTTGCTGGATCGCCACAAAAAACAAATCCCCATGAGAATTATTGATATATATTTGAAATGGGGAGGGTGAAGAGGGGCTGGCGTGTAAAATATACACATGCAAAATTATGAATAGTAATAATAATACTTAAACATTATAAATTCTGAAGGAAAGAGAGACTCAGCAGGGCAAACACCAACTTGTGTAGCTACGTGTGCAGGGCTCAGGGTAACATCCTGTGAGCTTGACTGAGCTTGGTCTCCGCTGCCTGTCTTCCATGACCTCACCAAGTGCAGTAGAAACTGTAGACAGTAGGATTTGGCCCCATGGCTTCTGGTCCTATCATGCACAAGAGTGTGTTTGAGAAACGCCTGCTGTCTGTATGAATCCAGTACTGGCCACAAACCTGTCCCATGGCACCACTGAGTCCCGCCACAGCCACGTCTCTACCACAGATCTTGAATTCACAGACTCACTAAAAGCTTCACACATTTCCTAGCACTTCCTGTGGACTCATGCTTTCATGAATAAAGTATGAGCATCTGTACACACGATAGTGTATTGGTTTTTGAAGTGTTTTCAAAGGATTGAAGCCAATACACGAAAAGAAGAGATTCACCTATCTAGCCCTTAGCAGGTAGGGCTGGGGCTGAAGTTCACTGGTAGAACACTTGCCTAGCATATAGAGGGCTTTGGGTTTGTTCTCCCCAGCACTGAAATTTTTTTTTTTAAGGAGGAAAAAAAATCAGAGTGTATCTACAAAAATTCATGCTGGCTCGCATGTGCTTCCTGCACAGGTGGAAAACCACTCACCCCGTTCTTCAACTCTTCTCTCAGATACCAGATTTCAGTTCTGCCTTCAGGCTCAGGTGCCGTGTCAGTGTCTGGGCGCCACAGTCTCAGAAGCTAATCAATTACTATCGCCGTGGTCCAGATCTCAGTCGTATCTCATACACATTAAGGTTAAAGTGGTTCGTGAAGAGATCAGCACCAAGAGCAGCCTGGACACACCCAAGAAATGTAGCACACAAGCGCACTGAAGAACAGATACATCACAAGAGCCATTTCAACAGATGCAGAAAAGGCCTGGAACACAGTTCAGCACACCTTTGTGGTAAGAGCCCCGGGAAAGGTAGAACAGCAGGCACTGCCTAGTCATAGTGAGGGTTGTATAGGACACACGGATGCCATTACACACGAAGAAAACAATCAAGGCATTCCTCTAGTGGGTTTGGCCCAATGTTACTTATAATATGTTAACTTAGGCCCCCAAAATTGTTTGTGTCTGCACACAAGACACTGGGGGACCCTGTCCCCAGTTGGTTCAGCTTGGTAAATAAAGTTGCCAGCAGCCAATGGCTGGGCAGAGCAGACAGAGGTAGGACTTTTAGGATTCCGACAGGAAAGGTAACATGATATGCTGATCCCTCCACATGGGAACAGCCCTGAAACTGGCTTAGACATAAAAATGTCTCTAGCCAAAACTTCAGCTAAAATTAGCCAATAAGTCTTGTTGGTTACAGAATCCTTAAAATGCATCATGCCATCTTTCATATGGCGTGAATGAAGATTTATTACATTGGTTATTGATCAAATTAACTCATAAAAGAGACAGCTGTCTTTCACCTGCTCAAACAAGGGGCAAAAATGTATCCTTAACTGATCTATACACCTTACCCAATCCATACAAATATCTTTATAGAACTAAACTTTTGGTTGTAAGACTCATAGATTGCAGAATGGAACACCAAGATGTGGTTCAGAGAAGATTTCATCCTCGGGGGTTCTAGGTGCCTGCTGCTTCATCTCCCTGCCTGATCCTACCTCACCTGACGCTGTTTCCAGAGACTTGCTCCCAAAACACCTTCAAGAAGAGCTGCTGATTCCCGATGATCTCAGTTCATCTAGCCTTTCAGATGGATTTAGCCAAAACTTGAGTCAAGACCTAAATTTTCTAAACATATAGAGACTAGATAACAAATGCTAAAGCTAGCTTTCTTAAGTCTAACCAATTTTTCCAATTTTCCTACCCCTCCAACCCCTTAAAAATATTCATCACCCCAATTCAGCAGGAAGAAGTCATAAAGAGTCAATTACCATCCCTAGTCCTTGTTTTTTGGATGTCTGGTTAGGGTCAAAGAGAAGGGGGTTGAAAAAAGAGGATTAAGTAATATTATATAAGAAATTAGATATATGGGGGTGGATTACTAAATTTACTCTTAAACAAAACATTTTATAGCCATGATCTTACATTGGTAGAAATCTTTGCATTTATATATATATTGATAGAGGTTTAAGATTGTTATTGATATACACTTTTGAATATTGATACAAAATTTATAATAAATTTGTTACTCTTAGAGAGGCATCATGCCTATACAACTCATTTAAGAATACAAGGGTTAGATCTAGTCCTTCTAATAGCTGCTATTACAAAGTGTTTATGATGATTAAGTAATACAAGTTAAAGAACCAGATAGTAAACTCATGGTAATATTAGGTTCTGATTTAATTATAATAAGTGTTTTCAATATTATTCAAATAGAAATAACTAAGAATAGTCAAGATTTAACAGTTCATATATACTATATATAGTCTTCAAAAGCATCAGAGATCCACAGAATATAACATTTAAAATCATTTCATTATTAATAGATCTTTTGACTAAGAAACATGTCTACTCCTGACAGTACCTCCATCCCACTTCAGAAAAGATATTAAACATCATAACCTACATATAGAGTTGCTCCAGTTCTGACAAGGTAGCATGGGCAAGAATTTCCCTACTTTATCTACAGACAAAAAATACTGTCTGGAAAGGATACATGGTGTAAGGTAGTTGACAACTTAGCTCTGCTAAGACAGAATAAGCTAGTCCTTCACAGTTCCTGCTTCACTCAATGTCTGTCACATGGTTCTGAGCCAGATGGCTGAAGACAGATGTTCCAACTTTATGAGAAATAGAAGGAACTGTCCATGCAGTTAGCTGTCTCTACAAATTGTTTAGGTTTTAGAAGCTATATTTTTGTGCTTCCTATATATCCAGGTACTATTTAATTCATTCTCGGATCTCTGACATGGTTGAAGACAAGTTTTAGGCTCATAATCAAACTTAAGTTTGGTTTAACATTGAGGAAGATGATCTAGATTTAAAAGGATGGTTTTCAGATGGGTAATACAAGTTAAAATCAACATTATTCAGACACAAAATTGTAAATGGAGTTAGGATAGAATGATAGAGTAATTTATCTAACTTGCCAAATATGATGGACTGAATATTGTAAGTACATATCATACCTTACAATTTACATAATTGTTATAAATTATGTTCAACATGTATCTGAGAGAAAAGAGCCTTTTTACATGGACAAAAAGAGGGGAATGTAGCAGGTTTGGTCTAATGCTGCTTATATTATGTTAATTTGGGTCTCCAAAATTGTTTGTGTGAGAATCAGCACGTCCACACATAAGACACTTAGGGACTCTGTCCCTCGTTGATTCTGATTGGTAAATAAAGTTGCTGGCAACCAATGGCTGGGTAGGGCAGACAGAGATAGGACTTTTAGGATTCCCAGGCTAGGGACAGAGGAAGGAGGAAAAAGGAGGAGATCTGCCATGTCGTGAGTAGGAGAAGAAAGATGCCACGCCTGAAAAGTTTTGGGACAGAGAACATGGCTGCCATGTAGAAGCCAGGGGTTTGTGGTCTATGAGGGTTACATGTCTGGGACCGAGACAGCCAAAATAACATACAAAATTTACTAAGCAGTAACTCAGGAATTTTGGAGGGAGGTAGATTAGCCACATAGAGGTTAAAAAGTGAAACATTGAGCTGTTTTAGACATATCAAAATATAAAGGCTATGTGTGTGTGCCTTTAATTTGGGAATCCAAAACAATTGGGCAGTTAGTGAGGAACGTCCTGTTGCTGGGATCAATATGGGTAGCTTTAATTAGATAATACTACACATTCCATTTAAATCTGAAACAAGACAAGCGTGGTGTTCACTCTCTCCAGCTTACTCCATTCAGTGTTCAAAATCTCAGAGGAGTAAAATAAGAGAAAGAATTTGAAAATGATAAAAATAGAAAAAGTCCAATGAACTGTTCCCACTTGCAGGTAACTCAATCCTGAAGACTCTGCCAGAAGACTCTAGAAGTGATA
Source organism: Grammomys surdaster (assembly GCF_004785775.1). Classification (NCBI taxonomy): domain Eukaryota; kingdom Metazoa; phylum Chordata; class Mammalia; order Rodentia; family Muridae; genus Grammomys; species Grammomys surdaster. The sequence goes on along the minus strand of NW_021604781.1, from coordinate 1,754,842 downwards.
AGAATTTTCAGCAAAATACAAGGATAGAAATAAACTTAAGACACATAGTAACTTTTCTGTATGCCAACAACAAACTTGATAAAAAGAAGCCAGGATGGAAACTCCATTTGCAAGAGTGTTAAAAAAATGAAACACCTAGGAATAAGCCTAGCTAAGGGGAAACCTTTACATCGTGAGTAAAGATGCCTCACCACGCACTGCTGGGGGTATAACGTGTGTGCTTCTACTGGGAGATCACGTGGTTGTCTCTCCATCTTGGAATGAGAGACCCCCACATGCTGGATTTCTGCAGAATAAAAATGCTCCTTGTTTTTCCATACTGTTTTAGTCTGGGGGTATCCTCTTTAGGTGGACAACGGGCCCTTACAAAAGGAAGAAAAGAAAAAGTAAAGGTGCCTAGCACACTTTCTGGTATACCAGCATTGAGGAAGCAGAGTCACTGGCTTTGATACCTCCAGGAACCAGTGTGGAACCTAGTGGGAAGCCTATCAGATTAGCTGTTCTGTTTGCTGTCCCTGTGTAAGTTTATGTGCAACATGTGCATGCAATACCTGCAGAGACCAGAAGAGGGCATCAGATCCCCTGGAATTAGAGTTACAGGTAGTTGTGCTGGAACCAAGCATAGGTTCTCTACAAGAGCAGCAATCACTCTTAACTGCTGAGACTTCTTTCTAGCCCCAAGACGAAGTTCTTATAAAAAGAGCGGCCTAGCTAGCATCCTCTGGGAAATAAGAAACCTTAAAGCAGGGGAAGAAATTCAACAGCCTCCTAGGAAATGAACAACATATTGGTTTTTTTGTAGGTGTTCCAGACAGTAAATCAAAATAGCATGTCTCCCTTGAACCCTAGGCAATATCGTCTTCCTCTCCTGGGTACTAGAGTATTCCGTCTCTTCTCTCGGGGTCCATGGGGATGGTTACCTTTGCTTTTTCCACTTTCAGAACACTAGTTATATTACTCTGTACAGCTATAGGACTCTCTCTTACACCTAGCATCTCTCATTGCTAGCTGCATCTTGGGCCAACCCAGGGCATGTTCTGTGTGCTGGGATGGGGATGTTTGTCAGCAGCCCTGGCCTCTCTCCAACTGAGAGCCACTAGTTAAATGGCAGAAACCGATAGCATAGAGAATCCTGCATGGTTGGCTTTCTGGCTAAAAGCACTCAGTCATGTTTTAGGTTAATGCTTCAGACAATGAAGGAGTGGCTAATATACCTTTCCAGTATTGAGACACCATATGAGCTGTTCAGAAATGGAGGCTTCTCTTTTCCTCACATTTAGGATTCCGCTCAGTGCCAACAAGAAACTAGAAAACTGGGCTGAAACATCCCAGACCTCTGAGAGCTCAACCATGCTCCAAGAAAAAGTATCTCACTAACAGGAATACCACCTGCATAGGGGACCCAGCAGGAGCTGAAAGTGATGCTACAGAAGCAATTTATATCACAGTTTAGAAGAGACCCACTCCTTTGCCCTGAGAGTCCCAGGCTGGCCTAAAACTCCATACAGAACTGAAGCTTCCCTGAACTCTAGATTCTTCTGCCTCTATCTCCCAAGTGCTGGGATTGCAGATGTGAGCCACCACACCTTGTTTTAATAAACTTTTATTTTAAACTAAGAATCAAATTATTAAATGACTTTACCTATAAAAACACCAGGGAGCTAGATCTCAGTAGCCATTTGAACTGTAGTTAGATGCTCATCAACTATGTAGAGTTTGGGATTGGCCAAGCGTTTGAAAGGCTACCTTAACCCATCTTAATCTAGTAAGCAGTTTTTAAGGTATGAAGATTACTGAATTCATAAATGTTAAAAAAAAGTGAATTCTGGCATTCTGGGTTCCTGCTGGGCCTACCCTCTAAGTAAAGGGGCCTGTGGTCACCAAATCCCATGGTAGATGCACCACAGCCCTAAGTACAGACATGTTAGGGACAGCCACGAACAAACAATATAGATACTTAAAAATGCAACCACCTTGGATTCCACAACCAGCCGAGCTTCATGGGACTCTGCTCGCCCACCATAACCCACAGGAAGGCAATCTCTGATGGTAGTGGAAGATGTGTTAGGCTGAGACTGGGACAAAGACCAACATGGTGTGGGCTGGAAAGAAGGGAGAAAATGTGGGCTCGCTACAGTCCCACATTGTAAAGCCCCTCCTTACGGGGACTGTGCCAAAACTGAGTTCTTGGTGGCACCAGTGCCCTCCTGAATCAGGTCTACAAACCAGAACCTTAAATGGAGAAACACCAGTTCTTCCCTGACACTGTTCCCCTCGCCTAGGACTGTGAGAACCATCCATTTTTGGTTTCTCCACAACTTCTCTACCCCTAGGACTTGGGGCCAGTTATTGTCACTGGAGAGTCGCATCAATAAACCTGAGCTTGTTTGCTACCAATTTGGTCTGATCTGGTCACTTCCTGTGGCCTCCAGCCTCTCAGTAGGGAATAGGAGTAACTATTTTACGGGAATGAGACTTCTCGTCTCAAGTGTCAACAGGATTAACTTGAGGCCATCCTACAGAACTAGAACAGACATGGTGATCAACTGGACATAGGTTGTCCAGGAAAGTTTAATTACGCATCTTCTGTCTCCTGCACCAACACTTCCCATGCTTAAACCTGCAATTCGAGGATCATCGACTTTTATGCTAAATGCGCCATATCAATTAAATCTTCTTTTTTCTGTCCCCCACTCTCACTCCAAAGAAAGAAATCACGTACCTGCTATCTGATACATAGTAAATTCTAAAGTAATGACAGACCCTTCAGTAAACCCCAAATCTCTCACTTTAGCTTAGACACAATCACGCTTTTGAGAGGGTAATTTCCAGGAGCTGCTAGGCCAGCTCGAGTCACGTCAATCAGCGAAGCTCTGATCGAGGTCCGGTTTGCAAGCATCGTCTGTGCACAATCACGGGAATTTAGCCCATCATACGGAATCAAGCAGTACTTATATTACCTTTTAGGAAATTATCATAAAGTCTGATGAGCTTTATAACCCTCTTACAGCCTTTAAATTTTATGAGGGAGAAGCAAAGGCTCAGCTTTATCCTGTTCTGTGAAGAAATCCCCCAAAGGGAGTGTCCGGTCCAGCTGCCTCAGCGGGAAGCCGTCAGTGGCAGACTGGCAAGTCCCCTGGGCTTCTCCGGTTTTCCACTCTGGCCTGGAGGGGGCTCTGGGGCAGTTTACTTTTTAGGAATTCTCTTCTCTCTCTTTCAGGCTTTTCTCTTGGGACTTTGAAGCTCCCACCCCCACCCCCACCATTCGGCAAAGATCAAAGTGCCGCGCTGGCTGAGGCCTTGCCCTGTGGGAAAGCTGTTCCCACATCAGTGTCTTCGCTGCACCCCTCCCTCAACCCTAGGATTAGATAGCGAATGTTCTTTCTTTCACCCCCTTTTGGTTAATGCAGGGAATGTTTGCCAATGGAAACTATTTATCAAGCAAAGTACTTCATCCTCATAGAGGAGAGTTTATCCACTTAAAGCATTAGTCTGAATGCATGGCCGGAGCTGACAAGAAGCCTGCCCTGACTAAGTGACAGTCGCTCTGGGCCAGGTAGGTGGGAGGGGTAATTGCTAAAACCCGTGTCGCAGCTGGATAGAAAATCACAATGGCAGAGTATACAGGAATGGCCAGCTGCAGCCTGTGGGCTTCAGTGGAAATGGAATAAATTGTTCTCTAAAATATTTATGAAATGCAACATCTGCTGGGGCCTGCTACCCTAAGGAGACTCCTGGTAGCGCGAGGCAGCTGACAGGAATGAAAACAGCCTACTCCAAGGAGGGAGATGTTTATTTGAAATAATGGCTAATTGTGTACAACCATGTGGTCCTATGCTGGTGCCCTCTGGTGGGCCTCAGACCATAAATATGATGGATTTTATTCCTGAGTTATGTTGTGTAGTACAGGCAACTTATGGAAGGAGAATGCCCCATAGTCATATGGACAGAAGAGAATATCAGAGATTCAAGGCATAAGAGGCATTCAGCTAGCTTGAAGGTTAGGAGGTAAGGGTGGGTAGCCTTAGCTGCAGAGAGCCCTCCGTGGGCCCTGGCAAGCAATGGGATCTGAGTCTTACAACCCTAAGCAGTGAATTCTGATAATCTGAATGATCTTGCCTTAATACCCTGAAGTCATCTCCTCTGGGAGATTTTTCACACTTCTCTAAGATGGTCTCAGAGAAACTTCAGAATCTTTCTGAATAGAAATTTCCCAATCTTTAAAATGGGTTCTGGTTAAAAATCAGAAGGAATAAGCATGTAGCAGAAGACTCAACACGTAATAGATGTTAAATAAATACCACTATATTAGACAGATTTGCATTACTGTGACAAATACATGGGGGCAAATCAACTTTAAAAAGAGGAAAGGTTTGTTTTTAACTCATAAGGAAGGCTTTAAATGACTGAATTAAATAAAAAGAAAAAAAATAGAAAAGGAACAATATGACTGCTTCTAGGTATGGTGGAAGAGAAAGTTTATTATAGATATGTGGGAAGAGCATAGACAGAGGCAGGGGCATCTGGGAGAGTCCAGAGTGGACAGAACCCTGAGCCTTATGAGGAGAGGGGGAGGGGAATGGGAAAGAGAGAAAAGGGAACCAGGCACAGCAGCCAGGCTTAAAAGAGAATAGACTAAAAGACCAGACAACCAAAGAGGTTGGAATATAGAGGGAAGGACATCTGGGGGTGGGGGGGGGGAGGGGAGAGGGGTCCAAGGGGAGGGAAGCCCAGATCTTCCTGCTGGAAAGTTCAGGGTTGGGGTGTGGTATGCCAGCCAGTAGGGCCCTATAACAGGTAGGTGATCATAGCCAGCGTCCACTTTGATATGTTAAGTAAGCACCTCAGTGATATGGGTCTGGGTAGATTACAGAGGAAATGCATCCAAGGTCAGGATTCAGATCTGTCTGTCTGTCTGACTAAGTGAGAGCTTTCCGGGCAGCAGACAGGCTGGAGAAATGGCTCAGTGGCTAAGGACCCTCACAACTCTAACAGAAGATGGGCTCAGTTGTCCCAGTTATCACATCAGGTGACTCACAAATGGCTATGAGTCCAGTTCCAGGAGATCAGATACCTTCTGCTGCTCCCCACCTGTGTGCAATGATGCTGATGGGCTCTCCTGAATCTGACCAGCCCAGAATCTGGTCTTAGCACTAGAGTCTAAAGACAGCTGTCACCTCCACATCACCACCAGGTCTGCTCCATGACAGTAGCATGAGCCCATACACTGCAGAGAAACACTCCATCTTCTACAACTCAATTCAATATACACAAGTAAAGTACATGTAAATCACAAAGAGGAAGTCTTAGAATTTTTAGTTCGGTCCTTAGAGATGCTTGGAATCCAGTTGTTTTCCCAGCGTTACTTGGTTTTTATTGTGTTTTCCAGACTAGTGTAACTCTAGCATGGATGGTGGTACAGTAATGAGCCAAGAGAAATTAGAGAGTCCATACTTTCTCTTTTCCCAAGTTTCTCACAATTTTCTTCTTTAAACCTTATCAGCTCATCCACTCATTTGCTTCAAGGTTTACCAGGTGTCTCCCAAGAGTGAAGCACGACCCCGGCGTCTCCCCGAAATAGGATAATCGATAAGGAAAGGCACTTTGCTTTTACATGGAGATAGTGAGAACTTTAATTTGAGGGTAACAATATAACAGGTGGGGCCCTGCTAATAGAAACTCAATGGACAGTGAGGTGAATCCTCATGTAATTTTATCTAAAATGGGAAACCTCCTGTTTAATCTCAACAAGGGTGAAGACTCAAGTCCCTTCTTTGCCCTTCCCTATTTGGACCCAACTGTCTCCAACGCACCTTGGCTGGTCCCACTTACACCTGCTTTCAGCCTCGAGGGTTGGTTCTGGGGGATATGATTACAGCGGCCACATTTGGGGGAACCCCACCTGCATGCTCTGTAGGAGAAGATCATTTTGTTGAGGCAATGGTCAGTATCCAATTTCTAGGGCACCTTGTATCCAAGTAAGCAATTCAGAAAAGCAGTTGTTTAAAAAGCAATGGTGTGGTGTTACAACTTTGGAGAAACTTTGGAGAAACGAGAAGGAAAGCAAGGACTCCAGCCATCCATGCTGGAGAGTGATGCTGCCGGCTGCACGGTGGCTTAGACACTTCTGGATCAGGCACACAGAAAGCTGTATCCCTGAAGGAGGAGACGAGGCAGAGGTAATGCGAGCTGGCAGTGTTTTCCTGTTTCTGTGAAGCGGCCCTTTATTTTCTTGTCCCAGGCAGTAATCACTGATGCAGACAAAAAGCTAAGCGGCTGAGAGGTTTGGGAGATGAGAAGAGCTTTCTTCCAAACGGAGATAGGACTGGGAAGATCTTCCCTATTATGCACTGATGGGTGCTTTTCAGGAAGGAAATCCCACTACGATGCAAACAAAGCACCAAGCCTATCAAGCAGATTCCTCCTGCTTGGCTCTCCCAGAGCAGCAGTTGGTATCCATTTTCCAAGAATCCAAAAGCTTGATGTCAGTAGGGTTTGCTTCTGTCCTGCACCTTGAGACGTCAAGACAACTTGACTTCAAATACCAGCAGCTGGCTCTGTATAAAGCACTTCTACGCTTGATCTTAGTCAAAACTCCAAAAAGCAATCACATAAAATTTTTCTGAAGTCCATTCTCCTCTTCCACTTTTCAGTCTGGGTCCATTGTCCATCTTTATGTTGACTTCTTGTTGTTGTTGTTGCTTTTGTTGTTGTTGTTGTTATTGTTGGAGATAGAGTTCCCACTATGTAGTCCTGGCTGGCCTGGAGTTCACTATGTGGACCTGGATGTTCTTGAACTCACAGAGATCTGCCTGCCTCTACCTCCCCAGTGTTGGGATCAAAGGCATGTATCGTCATGCCTAGCTTTGTTCACTTATTTTCTTAGTAACTTATTTATACTCACTCCTCCACATATCCTAGTCAACCAAACCCTCTCTGTGCCAAAGGAAGACTGTAGAATTGAAGTAGCCAAGGACTTAAACATTTAAGAAGGAAGATGTGAAATGTAGCCACACTAAAGTCATCCACAGTTAGCCACAATCACCACCAACCCCTTGACCTCATCACTATCAACTTACCTGCCCTGCTCTTTCTTTTACCTTCTCTCTTAGTTAGGGCTTTACTGCTGTGCACAGACACCATGACCAAGACAACTCTTACAAGTACAACATGGTTCTAATATCGGCGACCACAGGATAGATGAACTTGCCTGGAAGAATGAGGGCAGCTAGCCAAAGGCACAAGGTCTTCCTTTCAAGCCCTGCGTGGGCTGCTCCCAAGACAATGCTGCCTATACTAGGGAGGATCAAACAGGTCAAAATAATCTGATCAAGAAAATCCCTCACAGGAGTGCCCAGTGGCCTGTGTTTTAATTGATTTGAGATGAGGTCAAATTGACAACCAAGATTAGCCACACAACTTGGTCCTTCTATTTCTAAGTGTTGATATCTTTACATACTATTTTACATAACAAATGAGCTAATTTACATCATCACAAACAGTGCACTGGAATTCCTCTCTCCACATTCCTGCCAACCTATCGTGTGTGTGTGTGTGTGTGTGTGTGTGTGTGTGTGTGTGTGTGTAATTGTGTAATGCATAGGCATTTCCAAACAAAGCCCCAAATAAGTCATGAATACTAGCTCATGAATGCTAGTATCATTCATTTCAGATCTTCAGTAAAATAAGAAAATCATCGGAAATCTTCAGTGTTAGAAATGATGGAAAATGATTCTTTGTAAATAATGTAATCTTAAAGTCCAAGAACCATCCCATGAACACACTATAAACAACAACCGTCCACCTAAAACCGTGTTAAGATGTAAGTAAGTAAGGACAGGGGCTTGACGAGTTGTAAGTGAACATAAATGACGTCTTTCAAATAACTTTGAAAAACAAACTAGTTAGCTGGAAATGTCTGAGGCCCACTTTCTGAAGTGCTAACTCCTACTTGCCGGGGAAGTGACCTTGAAAACGTGTTTTCCCCCCCAAGACTGCCTTGGAGAATAAATCCTAGGACGGTGGGAGGTCTGCTGAATAGAAGAAGAGGTCAGGACACGGGAGGGCAAATGCCAAGGTATTACAGAGTGGGAGGCAGACAAATCCAGAGTGCAGAGACCTCAGAAGGTCCCAGTGGGGAGTGGAGGCAGTGTGGGAAGAAGCTGAAGAGAGAAAACTATTTCCTTGGAGTCTATGGGACTAGCTACCCACACGACTAACCAGCCTGACCTCATTGTACGGCTTTCCAATCAATTCCAGGGAAAACAAATACCTATTTTTTTAAAGATGAGAGAAAAAAAAATACAAGCGTATAAAAGTCAAGTCCAGAATAAAAGCAAAGAAGAAAGACATTGTGTATCTGCAGATTAAATGGGATGACTGTGCTGTGTAAGATAGCAGCCAGAGAGAAAAGTATGATGTGCTTTCTCTTGTCTGCAGAGCTAGGATAAAGACAAAAAAAGTCCAAAGTAGGATGTGAAACCAAGGGATGAATGGTATGGGACGGAGGGGACAGGAAAGGGTGGGGATGAAAGAGAGGTGAGGAAGATCGAGGTAAGCTGAGTATACCTGTAGGAATGCCATTTCAAAGCCTAGACTTTGTACAATTAACAAACACATTAAAATCCACAGGAAACAATGGCTCAGAGACACAAAGTCACTCTATGGATATTAACAGCACAGATTCAACACTAAACAGGAAACTCCTTCCAGACCACTTTACAAGAAACTTGGAAGGTGTCCTTCCCATCTGTTCATCAAGAAGATACCAGGACGAACTTATAGTCGCTGCCTCTTCAGAAAACAAGACTCTTGAACATAGCACAACTCTATGAACTGGAGAAAAAGACAGGAGGTCTCTGAGAATTGTGTTTACATTAACTTCAGCAGGACTCAGTTTGAGGGACCTCTTGTGTTTTTGACTCTGCTACCATGGATTCGTTCACAGTGAAAGTCACAGAGGAGTGCCTCAGCCTGTTTCCTGGTGTTACCTCAGCCTGCCTAGCTTCTGAAATACAAACATTAGATGTGTGTTAGTTACGTTGTATCACTGGGATCAATATCTCCCATAGAAACAGTGTGAGGGAGGAAGGATTCACTTTGTGATTTTAGAAGGTTTGGTTCATGGCTGCCTGTTGGCTTTGTGTACCTTGACACAGGGTGGGAGTATGTGGTAGAGCAGCCTTTTTTTTTCCTTGGGAAGCAAGAAGTAGAGAAAGAAAGGGGGTATACAGGAAGGATCCAGGGCAACATAGAACCCCTAAAATCCCACCTCTTATTTCAACATCTTCCAATGATTCTGTTAAGGAATTAATCTTCTCAGTAGGCCAGGAGCGTATAGTGCTAACTCCCAGTCATTTCTCAATCCAGCCAAGTTTACACGCAAACTCAGCCATCAGAGAAGGTGTTTCTACGCAGTGCCCCTGTAGCAAGATGGGAGAGGGAGATGGGAATCTCTGGAAGGTTATGGGTCAGAGACCCTGGTGTGCATAAAAACAAGCAAGAGCCTCTGCCTCACACAAGGTGGGAAGTGAGCACTGGTAAACGTGGAAACGTGGCTTCCTATCCTACATTTGTGTGTGAGCAACCACACACCTGCACACATACACACACAAATAGCACACACAAACAGGCACGTACACACACACACACATACACACACACAATCATAAACACCCTAAGACGATAAAATAGAGAGAACCCATTTAAAAAATAGTTTGAAAAATCCTTAAGACATTAAACAATTGCAGAAACAATTCAAATGTTTTTCAGTAGGAGGCTGTTTTCCTTAAATGATGGCAGAACCGAGCACATGTTGTCACTGAAGAATAGAGTGAGTGGCAATACTCATCAGCCAAGCATGACCTACTGGGCAGATCATGTACTGTAGATGTGTTTCAGTAACCTGAGGCAGTATAGAAGCACATACCAATTAGAATAATCCCTTAAAGAACTTTCCAAGGAGTAAGGTGTCAAGGATAATGAGACTCAGGCCATGCCTATCTGAATACTGATGAATCCTACCACCAGGCTTGCACACAGTAGGTGTACAATAACCACTGAAGGAGAGAACTGAAAACAATGCTTTTGCTTGGTTTTCTGTATTGTTTGACTTATAGTAAAGAAAAAAAAAAAGACTATGAAACTATATTATCATTCCAAGCAGAAAAGCCAATCTACATTCACCATGGTAAATATCACGACTAGCCCTTTACACTGTTTGAAATTCATTGAATAACCAACCACTCGGCTCCCTATTTCATATCAAGAAGGTTTACTCAGACCCGCCTGGGTTTCCTTTAGAGAGACACCTACAAAAATAATTGCTTATTACTTCTGTTTGCCATGTGAGGTGCAGGGTGGTAATATCCCATTTCAACCCTTCAAATGTCTATCTCAGATGACAATAACCTTCTGAAATGGGGGGTGACTAAAACGTCTTTTTTCCCCTTTCACAACACACTTGAAAGGGTTTCTTTCTTCTCTTCTACTTGCCCTCCAGGCATAGGGTGGATTTACCTTTCTGTGTCCCGAGACACCAGACAGGCTTCCCTGGAAATAACAGCTATTGAGACAGAATTAAAATGCTGAGATGGAATCGCAGTAAGCTCAGAATGTCTATGGGTGAGTGGCGGGACAAAGTCATGATTCTTCCTGCTCCAGGCCCTGAAGTGAAACCTGACACCAGCATTTCCAGCATCAGGACGTAGTCCCATAGCTTTGTGTGTCACACAACCAAACTTGCAGGAGAAGGAATGCAAAACATCAGTCTCCAGTAGCATTCTACCAATTTTGCTCTGGGTACATTCGAGGACTCATCCTAACTAAGAAGCATAGAAGTTGGGGGTGGGGAGTCACATAACTGTGCCTACTGTCAACCTCACATCCGTCAGTCAACCTCAGAGCTGTCAGTCATTTTCACAGCTGTCAATCTCACAGGCTGCCCAAACAGAATGCAGCTTTTAGTCCCACATCCCCACTACACATGATGCAGCAAACACATTTCAAAACAACACAAAAAATCCAAGATGGCACCAGGTAATGACAGAATTCTGTTACCACTGGAAGAGTAAGTTAGAAATATGAAGTCTTGTTAGCCTTATTCTGAAACTGAGAGCCAGCAAGCTCAACCGTTAGACCAAGGACTCATAGCATGTGGCATTTATTGGCTCTGCCCTGAAAAGACTTTTAGATAATGTTAGCATCTTCCTCTTAGCATGCAGGCCTAGCCCAGGGCCTTCTTGCCCATTATGGATGGGAAAATGAGCTCCAGAAAACATCTCCATAAATCCCTCCCAATTCAGCTAACGAAAAAAAATCTATTCTAAATTCAAACACTGTAACTCTTATGAGCAATGGTTTCATGACACATATATCTAAATAATTTATTGCATATTTCTTATATTTACTAAATTTTTTTCTTTGACAGTTTCAAACATGTATACAATGTAATCTGAATGCTCTTATGCACGCCCGTAATGTCCCTTTCAACCTGACAAACTTCTCCTTTCCCTGTGGATTCAAGCCTTTTTGGTTTGTGTATGACCCACTGAATTTAGCCAGAAATGCCAGTGTGACCGTGAGATTCACACTGTCCACTAGAGCCTGCTAAACTCGCCTGTTTCTCCTCACAATATTTCAGACATTTTCCTCAGGAGGGTGAGTGGCTGATGTTGTGGAAACAAAATGATCTACCTGTTAAAAAAAAAAAGCAGAAAGCATGCAGCAATAAATGGTGTATCATAGGCAACAGGAGAAACCCCAGGAAGTACCAGTGCTTCCTCTCCATTGTGCAGTCAGACCTACTGTGCAGTCAGACCTACTGTGCAGAGTGGACAGAACGGTTCAGTTACTTCAAGTGAAAACATATCACTATCATTGCTTAGACTCCTGCTTCCGATATCTGGCTAGTGCAAGGTTTGGTGTCCACTGTGCAGAACTTTCCACTGGAACCTGCCATGCCCTGACCTGGGGTCAGGGGTCAGGAGCTGATCCCACACCTGCTTCTCAGCATCTACTTTTTATAAACCCTAAAGTTCCTTCCAGCTTTAACACTCTTGGAAATTATTACCACAAACCCCCATTGAACCAGTGTTCTAAGTTGAGACCTACAAGCCCTGAGTCCAACAGGTATATTCTGCTGGGGCCACGGAGTCTTCGGAAACCAGTCGATAAAGGAGCGAATGAAGTGAACGGGTAGGTTTTCAGAAGAGGAAATGCAAATGGCATATATGTTGAGATTGTATGGATACTGTTCAGTATCTTTAGCCACTTGAGAAAGACTAATTAAAGCTTACATTGAATTGCCGCTTCACCACAGTCAGAATGGCTAGCATAACAACAGCAACAATAACAACAAAAACAAACAAAAACAAAAAAGGGGGCTGGCAAGATGGCTCAGCAGGTCAAGACACTTGCTGCCCACACCAATGACCCAGGTCCAATGCCCGAGGCCTACACGGTAGAAGGAGTGGACAAACTGTCTTCAGACCTCCACACCTATTCCATGGCATGCATATGTTCCCACATAATAAATAAACACATGCAATTTTTTTTAAAAAAGGACAACTAATGCTGGTATGCATTTGGGGAAAGAGATTTTTACATGCTACTGGAATTATGTAAATTTGTGTACCCACTATGAAAGCAAGCATGGAAATAAGTATGGGGGGCTTTGCCATGTGTTCTACTCTACCACTCCTGGGAACATACCCAGTGGATTTTAAGTGAATATACCACAGGGATTCTTGCTTACGTAGGTTTGTTGCAGTACTACCCACAAGAGCCAAGCTATGGAAAAATCTAAGTGTCCATCAATGGGAGAAAACAATGAGAAAAGACGGTACGCGTGTGCAATGAGCTTTATTCAGTTGTAAGGAATGCAATTACGTCACTTATGGGAAGCACCTGGGACTGGAGATCTTGTTAAGTCAAATAAGGCAGACAAACACACACAGTTTTCTTTTACTTGAAGATTTCATCCTGAAACTATAATAGGACTTGAAAGTAGAGGGCTGTGTGGGAGAAAGATGAGATCTGAAGGGAAGCAGGGAGGGACAAGAGAGGGCACTGGGGTGGGGAGATGCTAGACAAATGTTACATACTTCCTACTACATGCAAAATATAGGGAGATGCATAAACAACATGTAAACAGACTGCAATTGTGTGAAAGCCAAGAAAGGGTAACAGAGTATGAATGGGGCCATGGTTGGCCAAAGTCCAAAGAATAATACACATGCATGGAAATATAGTAACAAAAGCAAATCGTTTTCTATGCTAACTGAAATACAAATAAATTTAAAATAAAGTGAGGAATTTCATATGGATAACCAAATAGTAAGCTTTTCATTAAAAACAGAAACAGGGGATTCAGAGACATTGTATGATGCTTGGCTGAAGTTGAGGCATGGCTGACATATTGGACAGGGTGCAGCAGCTGAATATGGCCACTGTCTCTTCTGTTCTGTCTACACAGCTCAGGGCCTGTATCAGTTGTCAATGTTCTTGTTTATCTTATTGTTACACGAAACAGAGAGTGGAAAACTTCTCATGTCCATCTTGAAAGCAGGAATGCAGGACTACGGAAGGTAAATCAGATGCAAACAGCTGAATGCACCATAAAAAATAGGAGACAATAATATTCTTCATGTCCACATAAAATGTTTAATATGCAAATAAGCCTGTCTGCAACAAAAGTGTATGACATAGATGCCATTTATGACAAACCACAAGAAATACTGGTGTAAGGGAAGATTTGGTGATGGAAACTTAATGAACACAAGAGGGATGCTTACAGTGGGATTTATTCCTCAGAGTAAACAGAGGCTGCAAGTCTGACATAATGGCTTAGGTGAAATATCTCCTGAGCATCCCATATTTTGAGGATGGCAACTTTGTAAAAATGCTTCTCTGGATGTAGCTGTGATTTTTGTAAAAATGCTTCTCTGGATGTAGCTACAATTATGTGTCTCACCCCACAGAATAACCCTTTTGTAAGTAGCACTGTCTCGAAACACTGTTGCTCAGCACAGAAACTCTAGTGAAACACTGAAGAGGACAAGTTGCATGAAAAGATGAATCCTGTGTGACATTCTCCCCTGTAACTTCTGGGAATGCTGCAGAGTGTGTTTGCCTGTAGCTTGAAAGAAGTTTGATAGGACCAAAGAGTATGCCGGACATAATATCTATGAAATAGATTGCAGCAGGAAGTCATTTCTGTGTAACATGGTGCTTGTGAAACAGACTGCAGCTTTTTCTGTGTATGAAGTCTCTCAAGTTGTTTGTTTATTTGTTTAAAGAATCTTACCCACTGGCTAGCAATTTCATGTTATAAAATAGAGCAGGCCTTGGCTGGAGAGATGACTCAGTGGGTAAGAGAGCTTGCTGTTTTCCAGACGACCTGAGTTTGATTCCCAGAACCCACTTGTGATGACTCACAACCACTGGTAACCTCAAGACCAGGAGATCTGACGCCCTCTGCTGGTCTCTACAGGCCCCAGCACTCACAGCATCCATTCACAAAGACGTGTGCACACGTACAGAAAAATAAAAATAAATCTTAAGAAGACAGAGCGTATTTATATTACGTAACATTCAACATTTTAGAGGTGTCACAAGTTTGTTCATTGAGTCATTTGCCAAGAAAGGCTTGGTACTAAGATGTTATTAAGGCAAGCCTAATGGAGGATGGCTTAAATAGGCTCCGTATGTAAAATGTGCATTTAGTTGCACTATGTAAAACCAAGGGGTACTACTAAAGGCTGATTTTAGAAAACATTAAAAAGGATCAGTTTGTTTTCAGCATGGTGGGAAATTCTGGTGTTCAGTAACTAGACCAAGGACCTGGGGTCTTGACTGCTACAATCTATCTAACTAGTCTTCTGCATAGACGCCCACACTAGTCCCCAAATGTAGGAAGCTAATGGTAAGGCTGTCAACACAAAATAGTCAGTGAACCTTCCTGATGAAGTCAGCCTTGCTGGCTAGTTTTCATAGTCCTGGAAGGTGCTACTTACGCTACTAGAGGAGAAAATATTTTATTTTATGTGCATGAGGATTTTGTTTTTGTTTGTTTGGTTGGTTTTTGTTTTGTTTTTGTTTTGGACACACACACACAGGCTTTTATATATATGTTCTCTTACACTTTGTTTGAATCACAGAAATCCCTTCAAGTCACTGGTTCCAATGGGTTCTCTTTAATGGCTGCATGATGATATTCTGTGGCAAACCCATAATTTACAATCTCTGCAGACCTTCCGCTGTGGAATGCCATTCATGTCACTCCTGGGCATGAGGTCCTAGCTGTCACTATGCATATATCTGTACACATTAATGCTTTTTATTTCTGAGATCCCCCTGAGTAAGAGTCTAGATGAAAAGGTATGTATAAAATTGACAAAGACAAATGGTTTTCCAAAAAGCCAACAATAATTCCTAAATGTAAGTTAAAACAATATCAGGGGAAATATAATCTGTGTGACTATTTGGAAAATATGGGGTCTCTCCTCTCTGTCAAGTCTTGGAAGCTCTAGGTTGGACCGGTTTATAGTATGTCAGAATTTCATATAAACCTTGTTTTGTCCAGAGTACAATAGTTAGAGCTTGGTCTCATTCCAAAGATAATGTTAACATCCCCCTCACAGCTGGGAGACATCCTGCCCATCACCTTAGTCTCTTCTGGTTTCCACAGAAGGAAAAACACCAACTTAGATTTCACGGGAGGAACCCTCCAAGTTTTCTCAGTTGGTAAACTGGAAACTGTCTTAGGGAGAATTTCCAAAGCTGTAATCAAAGACTCATCTCAGTCCCTGGCTGAAAGAGAAGCTACACCTTTGCAGTTCCACACAGTGGGAGCCTCAAAACACCTGCCCTGGACTCACAGGTTCATCCATTATGGTAAGAAGCCAATGCTGATACTCAACCCTGGGAAGATCCTTTTCAAAGTGTAAGGGCACAGCTTTCCAGTCTGGATGGAGCTCCTCTCTGCAGGTGAGAGCCCACAGTGTGTGAGGTGAACATGAGAGAGCCTGGATCACCACCAATGTCAGATGAATCCGTCTTCCACAGACGCCACAATTAAACAGCATTTTCTCAGTTATCTCTATGCTTTTAAAAAAAGTTTTAACAAACCTTATCAGTATAGTTCCAATGTATTCAAATTACCCTACTGGCTACTGAAAGATATTTGGGACATCTCTTATTCCCCAAGCTAAGATTTTAGTAGTCAAAAGTAAAAGTAAATCAAGTTTTGAAGAATTTATTTTGGCCTTCTGAGAACTCTGATAAAGCTTTCTATAGTCTTCAAAGCTCTTGAAGGAAAATTTAACGTTTATCTCATGTTTAAAATTTAAAGACATCAAAGAAAAGAATCTAGATTCTGTTTTGGGAATTCCAACGGGTTTCCTTGAAGTGTCAAGTGATGGGGAAGAAGAGGGCTTGTCAGAGGGACAGCATGGCTCTCCCAATCCTCCCTCAGAGAAGCTTTGATATTTTAACACTGCAGATAAAATACCACAGCCCCTTTTTGTCAATTTTAAATATTAAATATGAAAAGCCACTTGGAAGTTTAGCTTGTGAGTTTCACCACACTGTTTGACAAAAGCTCACTTACTGTTTCCCAGATAATACGAATTTACTATTTTGTATCTTTAAACATTATTTTTCCATGTTGGAGATAAAGCCCGGAGCTCCACGTCTGCTGGGCAAGCGCACTACCCACCTTCCTGTGCTCCCAGGCATAAACGTTTCTCGTTGAATCAAAGCTAAAAGTGAATGGAAACGTGGAACGCCACCTAAAGAAGATGATGCTGTCCATGAGCACATTTTAAAGTCACATGGCATGGGGACAATGAGACACAGGCTATTCCCACCTCAACAGAACATACTCCAGCCAATGTGAGCTGAAATTTAGCATGACATGTTTGTACACGCATGTCTGACTCTAAAGTACAGATCAATCCCAGGTTGATTGGCATTGCTATGCTTTGTCCAAATCACAAAACAATTAACACATGTTATTTATTAAAGAGAGGCTGTGATTTCTTTCTTGGACGGTTCCATGAGTAGGGAACATCCGAAGGCATATTAACCCCATGATATCACCCTTGTTCTTAACAGAAGGGATTCCTTCAGTCCGCACACGAGCATAGCCATAATTCCTGAGCGGCAAAGCAGTCAGACTTTCCCAAACCCTACCAAGGCTGGCAAAAGCATTCTGATGTTGATTTTTTGAGACAAGAAGACTAGAGAGAATTCATTTCAGCTATTTAACGCCACCGCCGCTGTTTGTATCTTGTGGCTCATATAATGTATTCAGATACCTCTTTCTAATCATAGTCATAATCATAGAGTGTGGATTGTGACGCCTTTCACCAACAGAATCTCAGCCTGGATTCTGTCGTTGTTAAGGCAGAGGGGAGCAAAGGTGAAAGGTCACAGCAAGATTCCAAAGGATAGGTCAATATTAGGGCAATATCACCTAACCTAGAAAAACTACTGCTGTTAACCATGCCTGGGAACTAGCTGGCATGGCAAAGTATGATCGACTTGCTGGACAGCCTTGAGTCTGAACATGTACCAACTACGATTAAAACATAAATACAGGTCCTAGGAGGCATCTTCCAAGTGAGGACAGAACTGAGAACGAGAATGGAGGCAGATCTTATGGATGACGCAGGACTTGAATCCAGGACACTTTAGGCTCTTGGTGTGTGGGTGGTGAGGGGCAGTTACGGAGGACAGGAACTCTCTGTGTTCTGCCAATCAAGGCAGGCAGTGATACCCAAACAGTTCTTCCCTCTTCCCTGGCCTCCTGAATGCTACAGACACGGTGACCAGGAGCCATGGCTGCTCTTTCCTAGCTAGTACATTCTGGTGCCTCGATTGAATGACTGGAAGTGTTTCACGGGACAGGAGCTCAAGCCACCTGTGAGGTTCCAGTTCCAGATGGAAGGGGATGGGAAAGGGCCAGGGGTCATGACATTAGCCATTCTCTTAAGCTTGCCAATAAAAGGAACAAAGAGCTTCCGGTTCAAATTGGTTTTCAGAGAACTGGGGTAAGTAGAGGGGAGAACTCGTATCTTAAGTACATCAGTTGAGGACAGATCTCCCCTCTCCCTCTTCCTCTCCTCCCTCTCCCTCTCCCTCTCCCTCTCCCTCTATTCCCTCTCCCTCTTCCTCTCCTCCCCCTCTCCCTCTCCCTCTCTTCCCTCTCCCTCTCCCTCTCCCTCTCCCTCTCCCTCTCCCTCTCTTCCCTCTCCCTCTCCCTCTCCCTCTCCCTCTCCCTCTCCCTCTC
>NW_021604781.1:1646834-1736150 GCF_004785775.1 Grammomys surdaster | reverse complement strand
CACACACACACACACACACACACACACAGTCACGAGCCAGAGGGATAGATATAAAGACACAGGGGCCCCAGACCTCCCAGGGCTGATCTTGACTTGAGTGAAAGGCTCCATTAACCTTCACTACATGATCCTGCCCACTGCATCTTTCTTTAGGGCTTGTTGAATTTTTTTTGACAGTGGAACAGAACCAAGACACCGCTGAACCATGTTGGTGCTGTAATCTGGATTTTTTTTTTTAAGGCAACACTATCACTCTTGAGCGGAGATCTCCAGGAGAACCTCCGTGAAGTCGATTTCCTTCCCGTTCTTCCTCACGTTCTTCTCTCTCTAGTCCGTTCTCTCTGTACTTCCCTTGTCTCTCCCAGAGTCCCCTTGGCCTCTAGTGGTGCAATGATACTCACTCAGATGAGCAGCACAACACAAGCCTGGCACCCCTCTAATTCCAGCACTTGACAGGAAGAGAGAGCCAGGTGGACCTCTGAGTTTGAGGCCACCCTTGTCTACAGAGATTGTTCCAGGACTGCCAAGACTATACAGAGAAACCCTGTCTCGAAAAATCCTCCCCCAAACAAAACACCAAAACCAAATAACACAATCCAGGTGTTCTGGCATCTGTTCATCTCGGGAACTCTATCTTCCATGGATCATTTGTTTTCTGGTGCCTAGGACAACATCCCACACCATTGCTGCTCTAGATGCCCTCCCTCTCCTCCGTCCTCCATCTCTACCCCACTACACTCCTCAGTGCCTAGGCCACCAGCCTCTGTCTTCCTGTCCACTCAGTTTCTGACAGGATGACTCAGAACGAAGGTTTGCCTCTTCTCTTCCTTGAAGCTGCTTCCATCATAAATATGTGATACAAAAACTTAGAATAGTTGGAGTTTAAGGTTGGGTGTGTGTCAGCACTATGGGGGAAGAGGTGGGAAGGTACAGATCTACTGTGTCCCAGCCAGAACCTGAGGAACTGAGAGATTAGATGTCTTTAGTCTTTTAGGGGTGTAGACTTCTGTCAAACTCTGGGTTTCTGGCTTCAAAGTAGAAAAGAATGTCAGCACCATCCAGAGTGAAGGGTATACAGAGATATTTTAATATAGACTTAAAAGCTAAGTATAAGAGAAAGAGAATGCTCAGAAAGACATATCCCAGAGCATGGGTGTGGACTTCCCAAAGAGTCACCCTGCAAGCCAACACATGGGTGGATATTATGTTAAGTGAAATAAGCCAGTCACAGAGAGAAAAAGACAGCACAATTCCACTTAAATGGGGTTTCTAAAGAACTCAAACTTATAAAGCAGAATGTAACTGTGACAGAGGGAAGCTATCATTTAAGGAATACGGAGTTTAATTTTTGCAGACCAAAATAGTTCCAGAGGGGTTGGGGATTTAGTTCAGCAGTAGAGCACTTGCCTATCAAGCACAAGGCCCCAGGTTCGGTCCTCAGCTCAAAAAAAAAAAAAAAAAAAAGACAAAATAAAATAGTTCCAGAGATGGACAGTGTGGATAAACACACATATGTACTTGTGTGTGGGCACATATGTGCCATGGCACATGTACAGAGACTGGAAGATAACCTTGATGTCAGTCTTCTTCCTTCTTGTTTGAGACAAAGTTACAAAGGACACGTGTTGAAGGATCCAGTGCTAACTCACATGTACTGGTCTGCCTTACACTGTGCAGCTGAGCTCTGTTTTTTTTGGGATTCCATACAGAGAAACAAGCCAAAACTTCTTTCTAGTGGTGTTCCTTGGTTTCTTGCAGACTCAGGATGACGAACAGAGCAATGTCAGCTGAGACAAGAGGTGTGCTGAGGCCAGGCACGTGAAGGACACGTGATGTTTGCAGGGTACAAAAAGAGAGGCACAACCAAGAACTTCTTCTGGCTTCCCTCCTGGTCCCTCCTGCTGACTCGAGCCGAGGCTGAGGCCTGGCTGTCTCTGCTAGGTCGTGCCACCACTGTTGCTAACCCGACTCTACCAAACTGGACTGTTGGTGTATCTGTGATATATTGTGAGTGGATCGAGCTGCCACTGACTGATAACCTGTGATCTGAACTGCTGATTTCCAGACAAAACAGTCAGGAGTTACTCGAAAGAACCTTTCTAAACAGGTCCACTTACCCCATATCCTTTTTTGCCCACTACCTCTGGTGGTTTGTGGGCTAAAGGGGAGGTTAAAGTGTTTAAGAACCATCATTAAAAATAGGATTTAAAAAAATTAAAGTTACAAAATCCAATTATGGACCTACCTACAGATATTTTTTTTTCTGGGTCTGTTAAATTTGCAGCAGGTTAACCTATGTGCCTTGCTTTGATTTTTCTGACAGTGTCTGTGATTCTGAGCTTGTACCTTGACAATCCTTCCTCTCCAGTTGCCAAAATGATCTCTTTAGAACACAAATCACCTTTTAAAACCCCTGGCCTCAGGCTCCACAGCAAGCCCTCAACACGACCTTTCTTTAGGGCTCTCTACAAACCACTTTTCAGCTTCACCTTCCAGTTCCCCCATCACCTGATGTGCCTAAAATACCAGCTTCTTTTGGTCCTTACAACATATCATACAAGGCTTTTTCACTTGGTGGGTTTTTTTTCCTCTCTCTCTAGGATGCTATCTTCTGACAGTGTCTGTGACCTCACTGGGATTTGATTCTGAACAGGATAAAACATTAATCGACAGCGTCATTGAAGGTGACTGTGAAGTTTGCCTCAACTCCAAAACACCCTTCTGTTCCAAACTGCCCCTTCAGTCACTGTCCCCAAGGCTCTGAGAAACCATAGGAATGTGCATGCTCAGACTGGCAGCCTGGCTTTACCTTCGGTACTGTGGAAGGTCTGTACATCACGGGGCAGAGCCCCAAGCTTCTTTATGCAACCAGGACAGAGCATGGGAGAGCAATGGCCCCACACTTGAGGGCGGGGTCATGGTGGTACCCATGTTAGAAGTATTCTTTATTTTTATTACACCCCGATGGATGCGCACAGGCTAGGCTGAGAGCCCATATGGAACTGTCCTCAGCTTTCTTCCTTTGTGCACCTGTGTTATCTCACACAGAAGACTAAATGTGACAGACTTAGACGCCACAGCTGCTCTAAATGGAAAGACTGGCCCAGAAATGCTGCACCTGACCACTGGTCACCACTGCCTCTCTGCCTCTCAGATTCTCTCTGATTCAGGCTCCATCACTGTCCACCTTCTGCAGTTAGAGGCTGACTGGAAGGAAGGAAAGGCTGGCGAGATGGCTCAGTGCTAAAGAACATCCACGGCTCTTGCACAGGACCTAGGTTGCGTTCCCAACACCTACCTGGCAGCTTACAACTGTCTAACTCCAGTTCCAGAGAATACACCACCCTCTTCTGTTCTTGGCAGTCACTAGGCACATATATGGCCCACAAGCATACATGCAAGTAAAACACTTGTACACATAGAAATGATATATACATTATTTTTCTTTAGATAAAATACATTGTTTAGCATCTTCTTCCGAGTGCCCCAACCCCTTTTCGCCCGTAGAGACCAACTCTTCTCTTAAACTGCAACTTCTCCATCTGCTCCTCATTCTCGCTGTGCTTGTGCGTGTATACTAGAGGTGCTGTTTACAAGTGTCCTATACACAGCCTGACAATGGCCTCAAAGATAATGTAACCACTGAGCTTAAGAATAAATAACTGGGGTCTGGAGAGATGGCTCAGTGGTTAAGAGCACTGACTGCTCTTCCAGAGGTCCTGAGTTCAATTCCCAACAACCACATGAAGGCTCACAACTATTTGTAATGGGATCTGATGCCCTCTTCTAATGTATCTGAAGACAGCTACAGTATGTGTGTATATGTACATATATGTACACACACATATATAATATATAAATACATGTACACATATTATATATGCAATATGTACTAAAATATATAAAATATGTACATATAAATAAATACATAAATAAATAAGTAGCTGGAATTTCCAGGAGCGTATTGAAATGTCCCATGGTTAGCATTTTTAACAAAGAGGTTTCAGGCTCTGAAGAGAGTGACAGGCCTATTGTTTCATATCTTTAACTAACACAGACCCCCCTATCAAAGCATGTCCTCATTAAATTCCAAGCACAGGAGTCTCATAAAACTTGATCAAAACAGTTAAGACCTAGATGAACTTTATGAGTGCACACACATATACACATGCTGAAATTACTTAATTTGAGTGATTTACTACCCAATGAATTTTCCCCAAGTACCATCAAGGCTGCAATAAAATATTTCGGCACAAAGCATATTTCGAGATTTATGGCATTCTTACACACCTCCGTGCTGTTAATGTCTCTCCTGCGCTTTATTTACCACTTGGGAAATACTGGCTCCAGTCTGTTCACCACATCAAAACCCCAATGTGCCCGAGACTGGAATCCTCACTAGAGAGAGTATAGAAATTAGTGATTATAAAACTCCATAGTCCTCACCAGTGACTGTGCAGCCATACCCACCCCAATCCAAGAGACGCAAAGAAACTCTCCCTGAGCCTCATATGAAGTTTGTTTGAGACAAAGAACAATTTGCTAGGTACTCCAGGGTAGCCCATGGCTAGCAGAGGACTAGGGAGTCATGTCTAGCTCCCACCTGACTCCAGATAGTGTCTTGGACCCAGCAGCCCATTGTCCATTTCCCAGCACGTCACTCTTACTATAGTCTGTCTTCCTTTATGACCCCTGCAGAAGAACTTCCTGGGATCACGGGTATTCACTGTAGCTGCCAGAGGGGGCCATCTTTGTTAGGACTCAAGGAGACAAGCTTTAGAATCTGCTCTCATCATCAGGTCTGCTGAACAACTGTTTCAACGTTGATTTCTTTTTTTTAAATAATCTTTTTGAGCCAGGGCCCCAGGGAGGCCCTGGTTTAAACAATTCTTGCAGATCCCATTGTCAATGATGGAATATCGAAGCCACCAAGAACTGACATTCTTTCAGACATTTTTCTGTCACTTTGGATGCTTGCTGTCAGACAAAAAGATACCCTCAATCTCAATCTAGGTGTCCTGGATAACCAAGGAGGCTAAAGATGGAGACACTTCAGCCAAACAAGTAATACGAGAGTCTGACCAGCGGACCTGGACACTCTACCCAAAAATACTGTCCACAAACTCCTGGGTGTTACCTGCCACATGGCCACGAGACAGCATCAGGCGACAAGGTTGTTCCTTCTGAATGGCTCCACACATTGAAGTGGCAGGTGACATGGCTGCTTACCTGAATGGTTGTCCTACAGTCAGAGCCTATGCTAGAAGGCCAACAATTGGTATCTTCTCAAGGTGAGTCACTGGAATGGGATTGCCCGGGGTTGCAATGGAAGCTTACATCACTGCCAAAATCCACTGCAATGATATCACAGGTCACAGTAAATGGGGGTCTAGTCCTATTTGGATTACCAGAAACACCCACAATTCAGCTCTTTGCTGACAGAGTGCTAGAGCAAGAGATTGGTGAAGTTAGTCAACAGACAGGAATACATTAGCAATGAAGGTCTGTCTTTGATGTCCCTAGCCTCTGAGGACAGCCCCACAAAGGTTCTCAAATATGGATTCCTGTCCTAGCTGTTTGCAAGAGCCAACGAAGGCAGTGTTATCCCACCTTGGCTTCAGGCCTCATCGGAGTGTAGTGTCCCAGGGCTAAGCACCTCCAGTTACAGGACTCAGTTGTATCTCTCTACCTCCATCTCTCCCCTGAACTTCAAGGCTCTTCCACTCACTGTGTATTTGAAAGTCTAATGGACGGTTACCATCTAATTGATAGTTCCAATGGGAACTGGGACTTCTCAGCCCCCAAACACGGTCCTTAACCTGCCACTCATTACTAAGCACCTCAGTCTGATTCATCACCACGACTTGCCTGTGTTACTGCAATGGCCCTACTAAGTGGCTACATTCAACCCATAAGCCAGATGCCTCTACCAAACACCATATTAAATAATGCAAGATTGTCTTTCTCATAGTCGCTGCTCAAAGATTTCTCCTAGCTTCAGTTGCACTCAGAGTGAGGCCTAAACGTGTAGCCATGGCTCCCAAACCCTAGGCTATATTCCCCTGCAGCCCATCTCTGGCTACTCTCACCTGGGCTCACACCCATGGCCACACTGGCCCGAGTGATACTCCCAGAATGCATTGAGCTTCCTCAGTGTGTTGATTGCCTTAGCTGTCAGTGTATGTTCTCCGGAAACAAGCTCTGTCAACGTCATTATCATTTCCAAATCTAATTTTTTACCCAGTTTTAATTTCCAGCTTACTCTGAGTTTCTGATTTCTTACTTTTTTTTTTCAATTCTTCATTATTTATCACCCATGGACATGCATTTTCTTTTTTTTCTTCTTTTTTTTCCATTTTTCTTTCTTTCTTTCTTTCTTTCTTTCTTTTCTTTTTTTCTTTTCTTTTTTTTTTTTTTTTTTTTTGGTTTTTCGAGACACGGTTTCTCTGTATAGCCCTGGCTGTCCTGGAACTCACTCTGTAGACCAGGCTGGCCTCGAACTCAGAAATCCACCTGCCTCTGCCTCCCAAGTGCTGGGATTAAAGGTGTGCACCACCACTGCCCAGCAACATGCATTTTCTTATATGTGCTTGTATCTTCTAGAAGTAAGCTCTAGAAAGACAGAACATTTTCCCTCCTTGCTTTGTGTCTCAAGAATCTAATCAAGACCCTGACACAGAGTATGTTTCTAGGAAACATTCACTGGACTTCAGTGTGCTGAGAGCCAATCCTAGGTCACTATAGAGAAGGAGATGGCTGGTGCCTTCTAAAAATGGTTGGGAGGACCTAGGAGGAGTTCCACACACTTTAATGGCAAGAGTGCATCTAAGTTATGCCAGCACCTACGTTATACTGTTAAATAGTAAGTACATTCTGCATAGACTTCTCAACAGCATTCACTACTACCTGCAGAAGTCTAGCTGGGATCAGAACCCAGCATAGGCAGAGACTATGTGGAGCTCATGCTGAAGCCCAGTTTGGGCTGGGTTGAAATTAGGTGCCAAGATGTCTTCAAGGAAGAAAGGATGGAGATAGGAGGAAGAGGAAGTGGGAGGGAGAGGAGGAGGTAGATTTGATTGTAAAGTCTGGGTCTTAGCAGAATTTCCCCTCAGGTTAAGTCCACTGGGAGCCATAGCCATCTGCACCTTCCTTGGAGATTACTAAAATCTGGGAAAATGTCCCCATCACAGCCCCCAGGGAGGAGAGCCCAAGGGAAAAAGAAATCAACATTTCAGTTAACCAATATGAGCAGAAACAAGGGTGGGCTGGAAAAACTGAAGCCAATCATGTAATCGCTTGTGATTTCATCACTGTACTGAAGATACACACGCAGTACAGACTGTCTCTGGAGCACTGGAACAGAAAGCAAAAGAGAATTGTCTTTATTTTCTATCATGAGGAAAAATGTTCAAGAGACGTTCTCAGATTAAAAACACAAGAGACATATTTTTGTAAAAGTTCCACACATACCAGAAATTTCAAAATATCTTTGAAAGCAATTTCATTTTACTGGAAAACACATTAAAATCATTCATATGAATTTTATTATGATAGTGCCAGCCCTGGCAACTGCGTAATATTTATTCTGTTTTGATCCATTAATCACACACATAAACCTCAAAACCACTAACATTCTGTTGAACATCAACAGGAAGGTTCATTCTCCAAAGCCAATCCTTTGGGATAAAGATCGACAAGACTCTGACACAGCCTGGGTGTGTGTCAGAATTAAGCAGTCAACTTTTGGGGCCAGCAAGTTGGCTAAGCAGCTTGAGGCCAAGCTTGGTGATGTGAGTTCAATCCCCAGGACCCATATGATAGAAGAAGAGATCTGACTCTTGCAGGTTGTCCTCTGACCTCTCTCCCATAATAAACAAACAAACAAACAAACAAGACAGCTTTCTACAGATGGATGTTAAACCCACCCGTATTGATGTTCCTTCATGAGGCTGACTCAGGGTCTCAGCCCCACAGGTGTCAGTGGTACAGGCCACTCCTTGCCTCTCACTATACTGCTGGCTCTTGAAGACAATCATCTGCTCTTGTCACCTGAATAAATGTGGCCACATCAGCAGGTACTTATCACCACTAGGGCATACACAGTGCCAGGGCAACAGAGCACAAGCATCGCTGTTGAGGCCCAGGAATGCTGCTGTGACTTCCTGGAACTGACTCTTCCCAGGCTATTGGTCCCTTTCCCCCTCAAAAGAGAGACACTGAGACTAAGTTGGTCCAGGCATGCTAAATGGTAAAAGAGAACAAAACTGCCTCACCTGTGCAGGGAGCACAACGCTGTATACACATAAAACCAAGTGGAGATGGATGAGGCTGCTGTTCAGTTGGCTTCTGAAGATTGGGAGTGGTTGTTCACGTATTAAAGAGAACAGGAGGCCTAGACACATGACCACTGATGCCTATAAAGCCTAATTCCTCAGGAAAACTGCATGTGCTACTTTCCTAGACAATGTGAGCTAAACATCTCAGGTCTGGCGAGCATGGGGCCTGACTTATTTCCTTTGAGTGAACTACAGCTTTGCCCCGGCTCCCTTTGTGAGGACATCTGTCTTGTTTTGCTTCTATAATACCTGTGCTGCAAATAAAAACAAATACTGAGCTTCTGTCTGTGTTAGTGCACCCTCCCTTAGATGTACTGATGTGAGGCGGCTAACTGGACTGCAGGCTTCATGATGCTTCTGACTGTGCAAGCTGAGATCAGTCAGCCATTCAAAATAGCTATGAGGAGCTGGCCTTGGAAGGATTCCTTTCCTCTGCCACACTAAAGACAGCTTAGCAATCCACTCCCCTCATAAAGGGTTTACAGAGAAATAATAAAAAAAATCATTTAAAACACAAAATAAAAAACCCAAAAAAACCAAAAAAACAATTAAAAATAATCACCTTTCTTTAATTTGGGAGTGGGGATGGTGATTGAGACACACTCACTGTGTAGTTTCAAAATTACAGAGATCCCCCTGCCTCTGCCTCCCAAGTGCTGGGATTAACGGTATACATCATCACTGTCCTCTTTAATTTATTTTGCTTTGTTTTCAAAGAAAATCCATTTGGAAATCAATCAAAGTTAGTAGGTGATCAACCAAATTTAGTGTGAACAAGTTTTCTCTGTACTGAACACACTTTCTCTTCTGAATTTGAGATAACATCTACATAGCAGAAGTGACTTAAGAACCCAGCAACTGTTACGAGTCTCTCAGAGAGTTTATTTGTAACCTACCCATAAAACGTCTAAGTCTGGGGGGAATCTTCTACAGTTATTTTAAGGTAAAAAGGATTCACTTTGCTAAATAGTTAACAGAGAAATAAACTGGAAGTCTAGAAAACCTGCAGGATTTGGTTTAAAAAGTATGGAGTAACACTGTAAAACAAATATATGTTCAGATTTTTCCCTGAAAATGATAAAACCATCCAAATTTTAAAGTTTGGTATGCATGTGTATATGTGTACGTGAGTGTGTGTGTGCGTCTTGGTGTGCATATACATGTATACCATAAACAAGCCCACCTGCCAATCTGTCAGAGGCAAGTCCTCAGCTGAGGGTCCTTCTTCCCAAGTGATTCTATAAGAACTAAAATGTACAACCTTTGGAAATGTAAGTAATGCATTTCTTTTGTTTGTAAGTTAATTAGCTTTAGTTATTTTGTTATAGATGCTCCAGTGGACTAAGAAAGCCAAGCCATGGGAGTAGCACTGGGTGCCTCCAGGCATGAGAAGAGAACAGAGGCCTCTCTGATAGGGACTCTGAGATGAGAAAGGCTGACATCCTACCAAGCAGCAGGAGGAAGAACAGGAGCTGGGTACCCTCGATCCCATCACCATGCCACAAAGGACTCCTTGAAGCCAAGCGCTAGAGGAGGAGGGGCCAGGAGAAGGGGCGAGCCAAGCTTCCCCATCAGGGGCAATGACACATTCAGGGGCTTGGAAATCTGCATCGAAATGACAGGAAAATGTCAAAGTCATTGAATAATTCCCCAAAGAAAATATTTTCCCCTCGCCATCACTGAGCTTCCTTGAAGGGGAAACGTCTCATTCTTTGCCATCAACAGAAATGACTGGTGACCAAGGTAAGTTCAGTTACAGGAAATTCTGCTTCTTTTTCATGCTTCTAATGGGACTGTCCGTTTCAAATCCATTCAATACACACAAAGAACATGCACCTAACTGCTTGTGGCTGGTGGCTGGTGGCTGGTGGCTGGTGAGCTCAGAGCCAACACTGCCCTGTCTTGGGGGCAGCTGTAATGCTTCCATAAAGTAGATTTAAATATGGGTGATATTTAAACGAGGTGTTTCAATGGCACTAGAAGAAACGAGCCAACTCCTGCTTCAACAACAACAATATATATATATATATATATTAATTACTGAGGCCATGGATATCTGACCCTGTATTTCCAGGCTGCGGCCGTTTGCTGGATGCTCGTGAGTAAAAGACTCATTTCTGTTAGTGCAATCCATTGGATCAAGACTAGGCAATCATTAGTGAGTTCATACATCTGACAATCAACAAAAACACCAGAGATACCACAGCCCTCTAATGCCACGCGCCCAGCTTACACAGAGCACCGACGACCCCTTTGTTACCATGTACAGCAATGTGGTGAGTGGGAGCATGTGTCTAGCGGCCGCTACAATGGAGCGAGCCTATTTTCCTCTCTATTTGTGCGTAGAAAAGCTTCAAATGGAAAATGACTGTAATTATGGAAGGAGGGACAATTCCACCTCCCCTGGGGGCAAATGAAATCAAACCCTTTTCTTTATAATCACCCATAAATATTTATGTTTCTCTGTCCATTGGCCCACACATTCCAAAAATGAGAGCACCCCACCCCCCTGCACACAGTACATCTCTCATTATTTAAAGAATGAATACAGACCCAAGGTTTTCCGTATTCAGATAATATAAACTTTAGGTTTGCAACACACAGATGTTGAATTCTGGTCTTAAGTAGTTTTCAAATTGTAATTGTCTAAAACAGAATGGAACAGTGATATATTGCAAGTCTCAAAAATATAATTCTGAGACCCGGCTTATATACGTAAGACTAAAATACGTACATTCAGGCTAGCTATTTGATTAATGAACGTGTTACGGGCCAATACTGAAACTGAGGCGTGAAGAGTCTGAGTGGTTGTCAGCAAGGAGCCCATGTTGGGGTGGGGGGTGGAAGGGTCTGGAGGGGAAGGTGGGGGAGGGGCTTCACCTCAGGGGCTAGAAAGCTGCTCACAAGGCAAGGGCATTTTGTACTGACTGCAAAGAGCTAATTCTTGCAGAACATAAATCTCTGGGAATTTAATTTTCACAAAATCCTGGCCATAAATAATTACCATTTGTCTCACTGGGACAAAGGAACCAGCCATTCAATTTATACCAGTCAAGTTCTATAATACTATGAAGGGGAAATCCTTGTCTCACGTCAGATTATGTGGGTGTTAGGTGAAACGTCTGAGCCTCGCTGAAAGGCAAATTAAAGTCTCCAATCAATAAAGAGCAAGGGATTCATTAGGCAAATTGAGGGCAACTCTAGACTGAGAAGCAGAATGCAGTTTGGCTGGACTTTTACTGGTTTATCATTTGTTTTTTTTTTGTTTTGTTTTTGTTTTTTTTTTTGCAGTGCAGACTAAATCACACTTGCACAGCATAAAATACTTTCGAATTGTATAATTCAGTATGAGCAACCGTGACAAACACCACTGAAAAGAGCATAGCCTGGCTCTGGTTCTGATGGCTCGATAGATTTTTTTTTTTTTTTATGTCGAGGCTTAAAGGGTGTGACGAATTTCTCAAGGGGGAAAAGAGTAAACAGGAGTGTTGAAATTGCCACAGGACCTACCTCCTCTTGTTTTTCAGCAAATTGGTTTCTTGATCATCTCGGAGGTAAAGAAAATACATTAAGAGTCCACCCGTATATCCAACGCACCACGTAATGCAGAGCACATTCGGGAGCACGTTGCCGTTTCTGGGTGGCACAGAATCAGCTGGGACAAATGAACCGACAGAGCGAAGAAGGGCTGAGCGAAGCAGGGAGAGGAAAGACAACTGTCACCCCACATGCACACTGTTTTCCACAGCGCGCCTTCTGTGCCACGCGCGCTATGTCTGCATTTCCTGCACCTACGAGCCAAAGTCATCTAGACTTCTAATTACGGATGTGGAGAAGACAAAAGAAAAGCATGGTGACCAAGACCTGGATTTGGGTCTGAGGTTTATCAGAGGCAGGGGACAGCCAACCGTTATGTTTTGTGATTTCAATCTCAGAAAACAGGGAAAGGGATATTTGTTTCTTCCCAATGTTGTGAGACACCAGCGAGGCACAAATGTCGTTGGATGCAGGACTGACCCCACTGCTCATCTTGTCAGAGGCCTCGGAGTTGTTGCTCATTGTTCATCATCCTAACCTTCGGGAGAGAATCAATAGCTGCTTTCATCCCTGCTCACTCAGTTCCCCAGCTATGATTCTCTAAGGGAGTAAAAGTCTTTCCGAAGAGCAGGTGCGCACTATGCCTTGGGTTTCCAAGCCATCCCATTCACAGGAGATATTACAAATGGCCAGGAAATCGTAGATGAACTAAAACAGAGCTTTATAAATAATCAAAATTGAAGGTGAAGCAATTTCTAGAGACTGAGTATCATAAAGACGTTTGAATATCCACAAGGCTGTTAACATTGAGGGCTAATGAGAACACCAAATGAGATTCAAGACCAGAGAGCAAGCGAGGTTGGAGGGTTCAGACTCCCAGGCATTTCTGACTCTGATTTAAACACCCTAGGGTGTGGATTTGTTAAACAATGTCTTTTCCCACTCTGTCCTCGGAATCACCAACAAGCTCTCAGAGCAGAATGGTTGAGAGCAGTAAACACAGGACAATCTAGAGAGACGTTCACCTGAACACATGCAAAATATCAACAAGAAAAAGCCACTGAAGAAAACATTTCTAAGGAACGAAGAAAAAGATTCTTCTGCCACCAACACAAGCATGTGACAGACATAAGAAAATTAAGTGCCTGCGAGCATATCTGGCACATGGAAAACACACAGAGAGCTACACTGGAAAGAAGAGGGAATCAACACGGAGGGAAATCTAGAAAAATATGGTTTTGTCTCTCTTCCATAGAACTGCGACAAAATTTGCAGGGTCAGCAGAGAGTAAAAAGAGCAGGATGCATTGTTCAAAAATATTAACGATTTTTAGAGGGCACCCACAAAGCAGTGGGGTAAGCAGAAGGCTCCCCTGAATCTGGTGTTCACCACAGCTGCACTGGACAGCCGCCAGACAGCTGTTCCTATTCATGTCAAGGTGAACTGTCTAGGTGTTCTCTATACACTTGAATTTCTCCTTATGTGTATGCATGCCCTTCTGTCTGTTCATCTGTGCACTACCTGCAATAGTGCCCCCGGAGGCAGAAGAGAGCATCAGATCCCCTGGAACTGGAGTTACAGATGGTTGTTAGCCACCATGTAGGTGTGGAAACTGAACCCAGGTCCTCTGCAAGAGCTGCCACTGCCCTTAACTGCTGTGCCACCTCTCCAGCCTTGTGCTCAGATTTTAATGAAGATAAACAACGTTTCGGTCCAGAGCTCCCTTTGTGATTTTCTCCTTGGTGGAGTTCAAGCTTGAGGGTGCATTTGCATCTTATTATAATAAATTAGAATATTAATCTCACCCAGAGTCAAGACTCCCAAAGAAGATACTGGACAGTTCCAAAATATAATTCCCCACAAAATATTAAGTGTCTGACAAATCTGTTAATTTTAACTTTAATAAAGCATTATTTAGTAAATGCTTCAATTTTCTGAGCATGCTTTCTATTCATAGGTCAAAGTGTATTCACTCTTGATGCACTCAGTTCCAAAGAGCTAAAATTATGGATCATTTTAGACTTGTGTGGACAATGTCTTTCAGGACAGAAGACACAGCCTGTACCCACGTTTTATAGCAGAGCCTTGGTAAACCCTGAGGTGAACTGCTGACCATCACATGGGCAGTCCGTGAGAACCAGAGGAGGATTCCTCTTAATTAGTGCTGTTTTTACAAGGCCACCATCCTGTCATCTGTCTCTAGATATCAGGGTAGGGACTGTGGTTCGTTCTGTGTGAGCTTTCTCACTCCTATCTTCATATATCAACCCCCGCCCCATTCCAATGGAGCTCTTTCTGGCCTGGAATCGAGAGAACCATTCAGAGCCTCAGCTGTTAGTGGGATTTCGTGGCTAGGGTGTGACTCAGGAGATGTCAGCAGAATGGCAGTGGCTCCTTCAGGAAGCTGTTTTATTACATTTATTTGTGATGGTGGCATGTGAGTGGCGTGTTAGGTGAGGACACGGGACTTGTGAGAGTTAATTTTCTTTTGCCACCGTGTGGGACCAGGAGTCACACTTAGGTCATCAGGCTTGGCATTGGATGGCTTTTTCCTTTACCTGCTGAGTCATTTGGCTGCTCAAGGAAGCTGCTTTTAAATGAGAGAGACTGACAGGATAGCTCAGTGGGTGAAGGCACTTGCCATGCCCGAGAACTCGGGTTTGATTTCTGGAACCCACAAGGAGGAGCAAGAGAGCGGCAAGTCATCCACTGATCTCACACACACACACTGGGGCCTTCCACCAGCACCTCCTTAGAAACAAGTGAAGAAAAAAATTACCTCTTGTTTGGGTCTTTTCTGCCTAGGGCCAGCCTGCCAGCTTTCAGAACAGGAATCCCTAAGTCAGGCTGGATTCTTGGTCACAAGTTCAAGATCTGACTGTGCTCAATGCCCTGTCCTTAGAGAGCAACGAAGCACAATGAAACACAAAAGGCTATTCTTTAGTCTCCGAATAGAACCTCCCCACCATCAAAATGGTTAACTGGCCCTCGATTATCATTCTTTAAGACTTTAGAGTCCAAGTGCTCTTGGTACAATGTGCAAAAGCCAAACTGCAGGCCAGGATGCACCTAACCATCCTGTTCCTAGTCTCCCTACCACAAATACACAAACACACACACATGCACACATGCACATGAATACACACAAACACACACACACCAAAGAAGAGGAAGAAAAAGCCTTGTGAAATAGTGAACTCCGTCCCTCCTGATTCAAGCCTTAGATGACTGCCATGTCTGACAGAAGACTTTTATATCAACTTTACTCAGCAGAGAAAGCTGTTTCAGAGAATTATTTTACCAAACAACAACAGCGAGAGACAAACACTTAATTGGAAGGAAAAGATCCAGCACCCTCTAGGACTGAATGAAAATCCAGGATCTTATGAATTTCTTAAGCCCTCACATGGGCTTATCTACAGCTCGTAGGTGTTCAATGTGGGGGACTCTGGTTGGGGGTGAGCAGGGGCAGCCAGATGGCAAGGCTCGGTAGGAAAAGGGTCTGAGATCATCAGCACCTGTGTGTGGTTGCAACACACACAGGGTATTTAGAGGTTCCACATCGAATGATTAAAAACATTCAGCTCCAGGACTTCCTTCACCCCACAGGACTCTCAAAAGCAGGTGTCCATAAGCATCACCCTGGTTCCCCAAATGTGGGGTTTACTCAGAACCAAGGGCTGCTGGAGCCCTCAGCAGGGGCTACGCTTCTGCTCATTCAGCCCAGTCTCTGGGGGAAGCCCTTGTGGAAGTAGTTAATTGTAGGAGAGTGACGTCCACAAAGCTGGTAAATGAATTCCACACTTCCTTAAGATACAAATCCTCCTTTAAAAGGCTTTCTGCATTTTTCCTCTACTTGCTTCTCTTCTCTGGTTCATCACTACCTTGGTGGATGCTCTCTTTAACCCTGGCTCTCACACCGAGCTTCCTTGCCGTCTGTCTCCCTTCCTGGCAACTCACGTAAGACCTTTGCTTCTTTCCTATCAGCTACTCCTGCAGCTCCCTGCTGAGCCTTTTCTAATATGTCCACAGGCACCTGTGGCCAAATATCCAGGAGACCTTTGACAGAGAGGTACTCAACATAGCTTTGGCTACTGGCTAGCCAATAAGAACGCGGATGCAGGATGCTATCGGCCAGCCAATAAGAACGCGGGATGCAGGATGCTCATCCTTCACACTCGTTCTTTTAGCACCTCTGAAATGTTCTCAGAAGCACACTTCTTCCCTGCGGGTGTGACAGTGTAGCCCTTGTGACTAAGAAAGCAATCCCAAAGTTTAACACCAAATAACTGGCTAAAAAGGTCCTCATGTCCTTGTTAGACTTCAACAGAATATCGGGAATGGAAGCCCTGATAAGGTCTGATAAGACGAGCTGTCCCTGTGAACTGAGAGTGACAGAGGCAGTTTTGTTCATGAGTGAGCTCTATGTACAGTCTGGCTGGCAGCTGACACAGGCTCCCACACACACTATGAGCACCCCGCTAATGCTTCCGGCACATAAGCATTCACCTCTCACAGGACAATACCAAAGAAGAGACCCTACACTCAGACCCTTTCGTCCTCCAAATTCTGCTTGTTATTTCACTTAGAAGCTGGGGCAGTGTGGCACCCACACAGGAACACAGACGAGCTTCCTTTAAGAAAACACCATTTAACTTTACATTACATCTCCATTTGGTAAAGTGTCAAGCATGATTTCACTCTCTGCAGCATCTATGCAGCCTGTGAAGACCAGCGAAGCCTTCTTTGGGCAATATTTAACCCAAGAAGCCAGGAGAACATAAACGAAGATTAAGGTCACTGCTGTCCTATGAGAAGCCAAACTACTTGTAGGAGATCAAATCACCAGATTTTGCTGATTCTCTGGGCAGAGAGGGCCATTCTGCCCTGTGTATTCTAATAGTATTGTACACTACACCACACACGCGCATACACACACACACACACACTTATACCCATACACATAGACACATGTCTTTACATACACAGAGACAGAGATACACACATACCCCCCCACACAAATGCATACACATGTACATATCCCGACATACAGATACATACACATACCCCTACATACACAGAGAAACACAACACACATACACAATATACACTTATACCCCTACACACACATACCTTACACACACTTATACCCCTATACACATACTTATACTCCTACACACACCCCTACACACACTTATTCCCCTACAGACACACAGATGCTCACAACCCTACATACACGTTTATACCCCTACACATGCACACACCCCTATAGACAGACAGACAGACACATGCATACACACACACACATGCACGCATGCGCAGTGAGTAGAGCCGAAGATGCCAACGCTAACTGCAAGGATCAGCACATGAGCACAGGTAGGATGTCTCTTAATGGAATTGGAACTCCCAGCTCCTGCTTCAAATTTCCATGATGTGATCCCAGAATAACAGTACCGAAGACTTAAGGAATTCATCTCAAGGGCTGGAAACAAAATATGCTTGCTGTCCCCAGTGTCATCCTGCCCCACAAAAAAGGCTTTTTGATCTATTCTGCAAATGACACAGATACATAGGCAAAATTAAGCCGCAAAACCCTTGGGCAGGTACTTCTAGATATGGGCCTGCTGTCAGGCTGGGAGGTTATTTCATCAACGAGAACAAGAAACAAAGTAGCGTTTGCCTCGCTTGCTGAGTGTTGAAGAAACACAAAAGAGTGCTCGCCTGGATGGGCAGGGCAGAGCTCTGTGGTGGTCCATACACCCCCCCACACACACAACACACTCCTGTTCATAGAAGGGTTGGGAGTCTAAGCTTTTCTAAGCTCAGCTGAAATGGAAACACCATCAGCTTTCATAGGAAGCACAGGCCAGAAACAGAGAGCCAGCACAGGAGTCCAACAAGAGATTCTTGCTTAATGGCTGAAAGTCAAGGTCACATTCTGAGTCACATAGAAACAGTCAGGAAAATCCTCTTCCATACTTCCTTGTAATAAATAAGCTGGTGTGCTTGTCTGAAAACTTCTCGCTGACATAAACATTAAATAAGCTTGTCATAATAAACACATTTATCATAACCAACGCACTAGATGTGAGACGGTACAATTTAAAAAGATGTTAGGTCAATGAAACTGTACCTGCTGTCTTTCACTTCGGTGGAACAGATAAAGAAGCTGTGACTTAGGCTACATTTGTCTCTAGCCTCTTGTCCCTGAATCGAACGCTCTGGGATCACATGCATATAGATTTTAGGGGCCAAAACAATATTACTTTATGGGCTTATAAACTAAAACCTGTTCCTAAAATATTTTCACTCTTTATATATGATGCTACTTGTTTAAAAATCTAATTTTATTCTTACTGGTCAAATCTTCCCCAGACGCTATCTATCTTGTTTTAGAAATAGGGTTCCTCACTGGCCTGGCACTCTGAAAGGTATGTACCCTCTCCCCATCATGATGCTACTTCCCAGTGCTGGGATTTAAACATTTGCCATCCATGAGCATTTGTGCATAAGTTCTGGGACGCATATCCAGGACTCCATGCTTGAGCTACAAGCACTGCGCTGACTGAGCCATCTCCCTAGCCCAGCATTTTTTTGTAACCTCTACCTCGGAGTATTCCTCTCCTCAGTCCAAGTGTTCAACATGCACTTGCAGGGTCCTGTGTATGCACAGTCACTTACAGCACGGAGCAGAGCCAAGCAGGGTGTGCTAAATCCTCTGCATGGGGGCACCTGTACCACCAGCCAAAGTCAAGACATAATCGGACATTTCAGCTAGGTTTTGTGTCTCTTTAGAATCTCATCTGTTTAAACTTATCTCATGGATCTCTTTGCAAGAGTTTTGAATCCTTGTTGACGAATGTTATACCCAACGTGGATCTTTTCTACTTCATTCTAAGACCGATAATTTATTGAAATCTTACTCTATACGTGGAAACCCACCCAAGAACAAGTGAGGAGGGGATTCTGCCTTAGTGAGCACACAGGATCACATTCCTTCCTCCCGGGGTTCTGGGAGGCCATTCCCTCTGGGACAGAGGGAAGTGTTGGAAGCTAGCAGAGGCCACAGTGTGGACTGGGTATCTGCAGGCCTCTGGGTATTCCTCATTACTTCATGGTAGATAGATAATTTAATGGAATTAAATGGGTCATTGTTGAAATGAAAAGCATTGCCATTTACTAAATGAAACCAAATTCTACTGCTCATTTGTGAACTGATTTTTAAAAAAGCTTCAGAAGTTACCAAAATGTAAAACTTCCAAGTGCTGGTCATTATTAGAACTCTTGCACCCCAATGGAAGGGGTGGTGTAAACCAGTAGGATTACTTTGAGGGTGCTTTACAAGTGTGGCATGTAAGCTAAGTTAGAGTTTTACTGCTGTGAACAGACACCATGACCAAGGCAAGTTTTATAAAGGATAACATTTAATTGGGGCTGGCTTACAGGTTCAGAGGTTCAGAGGTTCAGTCCATTATCATCAAGGTGGGAAACCATGGCAACATCCAGGTAGGCAGGGTGCAGGAGGAGCTGAGAGTTCTACATCTTCATCTGAAGGCTGCTAGCAGAATACTAGCTTCCAGACAGCTAGAATGGGGGTCTTAAAGCCCACACCCACAGTGACATACGTACTCCAACAAGGCCACACCTCCAAATAGTGCCACTCCCTGGGCCGAGCACATACAAACTATCACACTAAGTAATAATTCTTGCCATCCACAGAGTGATTTGGATGAGATTCTCCACCCCCGACCATATCTACCAGGTAATGCCACCACAATTAGGGAAGCCTTGTTTCTGCCTACAGAAAGACTCTCTCAGAGAGGCTGGGACTTACCAGAATACACTGACAGCAAAGCCTGGAGTCTGGACCCAGAGCCCCCTTGCCTGGGAAACTTTCACTTGCAAAAGACAATGCTTTCTGTTGCATGACTCCGAGGATGTTTTAGCAAACATAGGGAGGATTTTCACTTGGCAGATCGGAAAACTGATGCAGAGAAAAGCTGTTTTTACAAGGGACATAGTTAAGGCCACGCAGACAAGCTGTGTGGGAATGAGACTGACACCTGTGAACTTCAGACTCACCTGTGATTTATTCCTTTGAGCTTCTGCTCGCCTTCCGTCTATCAGACTATCATGAAGGTTCATAATGATAATTTAATTGGTACAAATATCGTTTAACATGTGTGACTTGCTCATTACACGTAGAGAGTAGAAGCATCTAGAATGATTAAGAACAAAGCAAGGAACAGGTCTTTGTGGCCAATGAGGACACTGACTCTTTACTTAAGAGGCTCTGGGCAGACATGTTTATGATCAACATATTCAGCCACAGTGATGGGTCTGTGTATGTCATCTGTGCTTCTTAGATCAGCATCTATGTTGTACGAGCTAAATATTTTTAATATTAGCCTGTTTGTGATGTCACATTAAATAATAGGCAGAAGCCAAAATATATTGTGTTTTGATGTTCACTCACAAATAAGTGCTTCTGTGCAGGCATGTAATCATATCTAGATATGTATACATATCAAAAAATACCTGTTTACACACGTATGTTCATATAGATATATGCATATCTATCTCTGACAATACTCATGGTTTAATATCTGACTTCTGCTTCTTAAGAACAGATGTGTTTATTTTCTATCGTGTGCATAAGTGTTTGCCTGCATGTGTGTACTGTATGTGCACCATGTGCACACAGCACTCACAGAGGCCGTAAGAAGGTGTAGATTCCTTGGAACTGGAGTTGGAGATGGCAGAGGGTGGCAGTGTAGACTTTGGGAATTGAACATGGGTTCTCTGCAATAGCAACAATTGCTCTTAACCACTGAGCCGTTTCTACAGCCCCTGACTTCTGCTGTCTTAAATACATAAATAAGTAAATAAATACTATACACACACACACACACACACACACACACACACACACACAGTTGAGTTAGCAATGGAATTCCTGGTGTTTTCTCGTCTTCATTACACTTTGGAGACTGAGTGCTGGAGCACCTTATCTGACAGTCCACCTGCCATGCCTTGGTACTTTAGGATCCTGCCCTAGCCTTCCACTTCCCTGAAGTCTGCACCCAAGCTCCAGCAGTGACATGGTACAGCGTGATGCATTGTTGAAAAAGCAGACTCAATAGCTCCACTCTGTCCCAGGCGATAAGATCAAATGCACTGGACTCTTGTGTGTGTTTCTATTTTGCTAAGGACATCACAAATTATACAGTGATAGAGAAAGACTGGTGTTATCAGCTCCTTTTAATGAAATTCTGATCCTGGTAAATCCCCCAGTTCACTCAAGCCTTGTTTCCCGGTGGGGGTGGTATAGAAATCCACACATCTCGAGGCTGAAAAAGCATGCTTAGTGCTATCAGAGAGAGCCAGTTTCATCAAATACAGGTAAACCTTTCAAATCATATAAAGCTTTGTGATGGCATTATATTTTATCTTTATCAACCTTCCCAAGTGTGAGAATTCATCCTTACAATCCAGAAGAATGAAATTGGACCATTAAGACTAGGGGCATCATTCTGTTATAGATCCACAATACTCAGGCCCTATCTTCTCCCATCAGCAGTCAGCGGCATCGCTCCATCAAATCTGTCTCTTCTTCCTCTTCTGCTGCCACAATGGGTTCATTTTAATGTGACTTGCATCTCTGGTAACAGCTGCCTTTTCTTCTTTTTTACATGGTTAATTTCTTAACAAATTGTAGACTCAAAATATAAGTGAGGGTGGTAAAGGGAGAAACGGGGTCACCCAGCCACGGGCTGTGTCACTACGCCATAGCTGATATGTAGCGTGAAACCAACCCAGTCCTTTTGAATAATGTGGAATTGTAAAATTCCTTCAAAACACTACCTGAGCAAAACACGTGTGGTATTTATGACAGGCACTTTGAATTCTTGTCTCCTGAAATTCTCAGTGATGTCCCCAACACTAGCTGTTTGTCCAGTGGTCTGACGAGAGCCAGCTGAGACCAAAGTCTCACGTTACACTATTATCACAAGACTATATTATTCATGAACTTGACTCTTGACACAGTGTGTTTTGAGAAGGATAATGGCTAATTGGTTTGGTGGCTTTTTGGCTGGGATAGGATTTTCTGTGTTTAATAATGCATGAAATCACAGTCTTTTAATATGTTGCTATTTACACTAAAACAATATATTATAGGAAAGATATGGGAAGTGGGTCTATGAATTCATTCGTGTTGCTAAACAAACAAACAAACAAACGCCTGGAAGACATCTGTAAATTAAAGAGGATCCAGATGAAGTGTTCAGATATTTTGCAGTAAGATAGTTAAGGATAGGAGTCCAGAGGTTTAAAAACCATTTCCCTGTAAGTCCTACACATTCTCAGTTAAGATCTTATTTTCCATCAAGTCAGTGCAGGAAATGTAATAAAATGTTATTTTGCCTCATTTCAGTGACCCCCTACCAACAAGCACTGTGCTAGACAGCCAGGAACTGAAGCAACAGAATTTATTATCTCCTATCATCTAACCATACCTCTTCTTGCCATTTCTGAACGGAGGAAATTCTTTTAAATATTTATTTTACTTTTACTGTATGTGAATGAGTGTTTGCCTGAATTTATACATGTACACCACATGCATGCGGTGCCCACAGAGGCCAGCAGAGGGCAACAGATCCCTTGGGCTGGAGGTGTAGATGGTTAGAAGTTGCCATGTGGGTGCTGGGACACTATCCTGCAAGAGTAGCCAGTGTTCTTAACCACTGAGCTATCTCTCCAGCCCTGAGTTGGTTCTGTTAGGTGCTCACAGATGGCTTTAATCACCTTGAGGCAAAAGTTCCTGGACTGAGCCATGCAGCACACACATGGGGCTTTAGCATCTGTATTCCCTTCTTCTTCCCACCAAATCAAACTGAAAGACGTCACTCTGGCAACAACCAGTGTATGTGGTCCTTCTTCATCCCAAGTGGAATGGATATTGCTGGGTTAAACACCCTGCTTTGATTGTTACATGGCAGCACCTCACATAGAAACAATTATAGTAAAATACATACAAAATTAGGGTCATGAATGGTTCATCTGCCACTTGCTTCCAAGCCTGACACAACTGACCACCAACAGCATATGTCTCACACACACACTACATGTAACTATGTAACTTAAAACTTAAATACAAAGGATGACATTTCTCATGATCTAGAGACACTAATAGGTTCAGCGTGTTCATATCTCCTATCGTTCCTGAACACTCCACCCTGGGCCAAGCATGCTGGGACATAATGGTGTTCTCCTAATCCCAGAGATGCTGGCATTCTTGGTGGGAGGGTCAAGATTTGCTGGGCACTTGACTTGAACATAAAAAAGCCATGGTCATCACCAGTAAGTAAGGTTCAGAATACTCTCAGAAGCAAAGCTCGCACTCCCTTACAAGGCACAGCAGGGACAAACAGGAAGTCACTCTGGCAGTAGCTCGTGAATGGGTTGGGCTTGCTTCCAAAGATGTGGATGCTAGTGTGCTTTCTGTTGTAACTAGGAAACTTAGAGCATCTTGTAGGCTGAACTAAACAGAGATTTCCACAAAGAAGAGGTTGGACAGTTTGCATTGATGTAACACAGTCAAGGTGCACAAATGCCGTTTCAGCTTGTGTTGCACAGAAGGCTGTGGAGTGGCAGAGGCACATCGTGCAGGACTAGAGGTGCTCCCAGGTGGAGGACTCCAAAGACATCTTCACAGAGTCTTTAGCAACCTAGACATGACGCATGGCCTTTGGCCTTAGGATGTTTATACAATCGCAATTATAAATTTTAAACTAAAGCAAAGCACTCAAGGTACATGTAAATGCTCTCTTTGTCTCGCTTCTCTGATAATTAAAATAGCATTTATTCTTATTGCTATTATATTCAATCTGTGACAAAAATTG
Organism: Grammomys surdaster; assembly: GCF_004785775.1. Lineage (NCBI taxonomy): Eukaryota > Metazoa > Chordata > Mammalia > Rodentia > Muridae > Grammomys > Grammomys surdaster. The sequence goes on along the minus strand of NW_021604781.1, from coordinate 1,712,374 downwards.
ATAAACATACCAATGTAGGACAACTTATTACACCACAGAAAGCCCACCCACCTTAGCTGATGCAGCTCAACGGGACACTGGAAATGGATGTCATTTGTCTTTTATGTATTCTTTTCTTAGAAGCATCTAGAATGTGACTGTGGCAGACAGATTCTAAGGTGTGACTCATCTTGGTAACATCAGCCTGCAGTCCTTCTTGCCCTGTGTAATCCCTTCCCTCGGAGGGATGGGGTTGGGGTAGGGGGGCTGTTTATAACCAGTAGAAGATAGAAGAGGCAAGGGTGAGCCACTTCTGTGATGGTGCGTGTAAGTCTCCATATTAGGTTAGATTCCCTCCTTGCTAATTTGAAAAGTTGTCTTGCTGAATAAGCCCAGGCTTTGGGGGAACCATGGGTGGGTGGCCTGTAAGAAGCACAGGTGATCCTAGAAGCTGACAGTAGTCCCCAGCCAGCAGTAATAAAACTCAACACCCCCAGTTGTCAGCCACAAGCAAACTGTTTTTTCCCACAACCAGAGAAGGAAGGAATGGATGAGCAGCCAGGTGAAGATACAGAGCTTTGAGGCTCTAGGGCAGAGACTCGGGCAAGCCATGCTTGGGAGTTCCAACCTGGTAATGGAAGGAGAATGTATGTGATTCAAAATAATGGAGTTTGTGTCATTTGTCACACAGCTATGGGAAGCTGATACAATTGCTCAGTCACTTTGAATTCTGATCTGTCTCTCTGGCCTTCCGGCTGGACTAGGTGCTAAGGGCTGGACAGTATCTGATTGTTTTGGGCATAGATGTCTGATAAAGTAAGTGTGTTCTGAGTGGGGAGTCTCGTGTTAGCCCTCTTGGTTAGTCAACACGCTGACACAACCAGAAATCCTTCTTTTCTTAAGCAAGTCATTTGTCTTCATTAAAACAGAGCAGCTGCCCTGTTTCCTGGTCATACAGTTTGATTAACTCCTTCTGGAATATTCTGTACAATTCTCTGTGGGCTTTACCAGCTTAAATAATTCTGTGACATCAGCTCTTTCTATGAGCTGGTCACTTCTCTCTAACTAATTATTTCATAGGTGAGACGCCAATTCCTGAGGCACCCCATTAGCTTTTATGAAGGCATTTCTACAAATTCCTCTGCTCTAAAACCATTTTAATCCACAGGAGAATGTCGCTTCTCAGCCCGTCGTCAGCAGTAATCATCACACTCAGACTTCCACATAATCAAGGCTTCGAATCAATTATCTTGTTTATGTATGGAATACCCAGAGGTAGACTTACTATAAAATTTCCATTTTAGAGTATAAACACAGAGACAAGAAAATGTTTCCGAGTTGCCTGAAACTTATATACTGTAATATATATCACTGGAGAGATGCTGGTGCTGTGTTTAGAAAAAGAAGGTAGATCTGTCATCTGCCTTAGCATTTCTCATAGTTTCATATGCCTTCCATTTTATTGTGCCTCATGGCACATCTACGAAAGAGCTGGGCATTACCCTCTATCACCTCATCCTCAGGAAAATATCATAGCCCTGAGCCAGCAGCTTGATCTCACCATTGATGAGCTAACATGGGAGTTAGAGAACGTCACACTGGGGCTGCAAAGATGACTCTACGGGTAAGGACAGGAGTTCAGATCCCAGCATCCAGCAACAAGTCGAGTATCCCTGCCTGTCTGGGCATCTCCCATACAGCTTTGAGAAATTTTCTCTGACCCTCCCCTCCCCTCACACTTTCTCATGTGACTACCCTGAGGTAGACACACTTCCTCCTGTCTGCTCCAGCACACTGAAAGGACTTTACATTTAAGCCTCTTGCTATGACACCCAGTCTTTGTCATTCAACGGGTGTCCAGTCTGGAAAAACAGAAGCAGACTAAGTTCACCATTTGGTCTAATTACATTTCATACACTTCCATTTCTTCAACCAAACACAAATACAGTTTACGCCTAACCATCAGTTCAGTCCTGAATACAATTCCATTTATCTCCTGGCTGAAGAGATCAAGGACTCCTTTGGTGGCTCCACACCCATCCTGGTCTATAGTACCTACGGACCTCAACTCTCCTGGGCAAGGATAATGACAGGCTTGATAAAAAGCATCATAATTTGGATTTGAAATGTCCTCCAAAGGCCATGTGGTAAGTAGTTGGGTCCCAGCTGAGGGGGTTACTGGAGGATGATGGAACTCTTAGGAAATAAAGCCCAACTTGAGGAAGTCCCTGAAGGCTACATCCTGTCTCCAATCCCTCTCCCTGCTCTCTCCTCCCTGTCTGACCACCATGAAGAAGGCAGTTGTGCTGTGGGATGGTACCATGTCTAGTACTGGAAATCCATCAGAATAAATCCAAGGCCAAGGAGGTCTTTGGCTCCAGGAGAAACAATATTGCTGTTTAGCTAAACTGCAGTTTGGTACATGTCTATGTTAATAGCATAGACAAAGCTCCTCTCAGCCTTAATCTGTAAAATAAAAGAAAAAAATCTGTTTTCTTTCCAGTCCCTGCTCCCAGAATGATGATTCTGAGACTAATTCTTTATTAATAAATGCCTTGGCCACAAGCTCTGACTCATTATCCGACTAGCATATAACTTATTTAACCCACTCAAACTATTCTGTGTCTACCTTGTGGTTAGTTACCTCGCCTCCAGTCCCAGCCTTCTTCTTCCTCTGCTTCTTCCTCAACGTCTTCCCAACATCTCCCCCCACCCCCATCTCACTCGAATTTCCTTTATTCTCTCACCATTTCCCAGAATCCTCTCTCTTCCTGCCAGTGTCCTACCTCCTACATCCTGCCTCAGCCCATTGGCCATCCACTTTTTTATTGACAGATGATGCTTACACGAGATCTTTTCTACATTACTCAGTGAAGCCTTTCTTTGCAGTGAGAAGCAGGGAGTTCAGAGAGCCACAGCCACATGTAGTGCTGAGCTTGAAGGATGGATGAGAGTTCAGCTCATTCCTTAACAGGACATTGATACCACCCCTTAGGACTCAGAAAACATGGTGGAAAGGGAGATAGCAAGAATACAAGAGATGGTCAACAGCAAGAAGGGCTGCCGAGTGGGATCTTTTAAGTATGGTGTGGTCATGGAATTCAGGAATTCAGCAGCGGGGCATCTGGTTCTGGACCCACACAGCTTGTGCCCACCCAACAGTGAGCTATGGCTACAGCAGTGGAGCATGGTCCTGTCATTCACTGCCAAACTCTCAGCTTTAACTGGCCATGAGATGGGGGTGGGGCTGGGGGAATAGGCTGAGCTGGGGTAGTGGAGAGATAGTACCAGTTTTGATGTGTAACACTGTACCCTGACCTCAAATTTCAAATCTTGGCAACAGGTATTAGATTGTCACCCATATTTTTAAATGATCACCTGTGAATCAGAGGTTCCCCTAAAATATCCTTGTAGGTTCAACTAACTTACAAGAGCAGCTTAGGAAGCTCAGATGCTTTCTTGATGCATGTCCATTAGTATAAAGGAATTCACAAGAGACGCAGAGAAGAAGATGCATGAGTTATGGCCCCAGGCGAGTGGTGCTTCATTGCCTACTTCAAGGGTCCCCAGAGGTTAGGGAGTAGGACTGAAAATCCCAACCCTCTAGTCATGACTTGATCTTTCAGGGGCCTAGTTTGATCCAAAGCCATTCAGTGATTTCTCTGCACCAGACTTGTCCTGGTGTAGAGGAGTTTCTTGCGAGATGGGGTGAAAGGACACCAGACAGGACCGGAAGCTGCATGGAGATTAAACAGCACAGCATGCACGTGGGCAACCACAAAAGCCAGCTCTGCGGAGCCAATGCGGTCAGCCCCAGCTTAACTATGTTAAAAATACAATTAGCAGAGCCAGATCTGGTGGCTCATGCTTTTAATCTCAGCACTGAGGAGGCAAAAGCAGGTGGATCTCTGTGAGTTCAAAACCACCATGATCTACATAGCAAGTTGCAGACCAGTCAGGGTTACATAGAGAGACTCTGTCTCAAAAACCTAAAGCATTATTAGTCAAAAACCTGGTATTATTGTAGCACTGGCTTATAACTCAATGCCTTTTCTACATAACTTAAGAGATTAAGGCATTGAAATTAGTAGCTTGTATATCTGAACACACGATGTTCGAAAATGTGATCTTGTGACACGGACACGGTAAAGGACAGAGTCTTAATGTGCCATTAAACTGTTATAAATCCATTAAAGCCATTATAAAGGCTAGGGGGTTTTGTTTTTGTGCTTTTTATAATTTTATTCATTTTTATTTCATGTGCATTGCCTGCATGTATGTTTTGTGTTGGAGATGTCAGATCCTCTGAAACTGGAATAGGCAGGCAGTTATGAACTGTTATGACCTAAGAATTGAACCTGTGTCCTCTAGAAGAGGAGCCAGTGCTCTTGACCACTGAACCATCTCCCTAGCCCCTCTACCCCTCTAACTAAAGTTTTAGTGTATTAATGTAATCCCCATGGTAACCACAATGCTATCCAAATATATATATTTTTTATATCATATATAAAAGAGACTAGGAGTTAAGACATTTCACTACAAAAGTAAATTTATATAAAGAAAATTTCAATGTAAGAAACACAGGACGTACAGAAAGCAAGCAGCACCGAGAGATGACCCTCCTTGTGGGTAATTATCATAAATGTAAATGAATCAAACTCTCTAGTCACAACAGAGACCAACAAGCACAGCAAAGAAAGAATCAACAATAGGGTCCACACACATGCTGTCTACAAAAGCGAGGCTTCAGATTCAAACACAGGCTGACAGTGAAAAAAAATGGGAAAAGTCATTCTATGCAAATTCTATGCAAATAGCGGGGTAGGGGAGGAAAGGTCCCTTTATTGACACACAATATGGTCACTGTGATCATGAACACGCAGGCTGCTATTGTGAGCACCCAACTAAGGAGGAAATGGAGAGGGAGAGGGTGGGGGAGGGGGACTGCAGGACTTGGAAGTAGGCGAGGGAACTGTGGAGTGGATGTGAACACCAAGCACTGCTCACAGTATGATGCCATCGAAAGTACAAAAGGAGTGCTGAAGGCAGCCTGGCTCTACAGACGTGAAAAATCCTAGTCAAGGAACTTCAACACCAAGAGCACTCTTCAGGGTGGAACATGATGCTCCTAGAATCCAAGCAGTTAGCACATGCAAGTCCCAGCTCTAAGGGTGGGCTACCTTCCTGCAAGTTACTGGCTAAGGGAACCCCGAGTCCCCAAAACATCACAGGGGGCTACCACTGCTGTTGGTGGCATGCCACATAAGGCACTACTGCTGGAGACAGCCGCACATGCTTTAATTGTAAGACACAGAGAAATCGGGCTGAGAGCTTCCTCCACACTGGCTCACGTTCATGGTACTACAAGGCACCGCACGAGCTTCCCGGGTGTCCAGTGAAAGGGCAGGCTGTCACTGATGTGGGCCAGCACAGAAGGTCACATGGGGGGGGTGAGATGTGAGCACAGCTGGACAGACGGTCACTTCAGATCTGGCGACCAGCAATCCTGGGCCTCAGGAAGCAGTGAGCCTGGAGTCTGAGCAGAGAGTGGACAACGGACTGAGAGGAGAGACTGGGAAGCATGGTAGCCATAGGAACCTCAGTGTGCGGGTCAGATGAGTAATGCCAGGCCTGACTCCAGTCAAGGAGAAGTGGGAGAAATGAAGCAAAGACCATTTGATCTGAGCCAAACACAATCCCTTTCCGAGGATCTTGACAGCAACCTGTTATTGGAAAAGAAAACTGCAGCTCCCTCCTGTAAGGGAGATGTCAGCTGTCTGTCAATCACAGTCATTCAGAGACTTTTGGAAAGCCGCTAGTTCCTCACATTCCACAGTCCCCATCCTCCAATCCGGGCACCGAGAACACGGCCAAATCCTCCCAGATTCACTCCGTTCGGTCCTCAGTGTTACGGGGACAACCCAATCCTAACCTGGCTCTTCAATTCAGAGCAAGCAAAGCTCATGGTCCACGCTCTCGGCACCACTCCCCACGACAGTGATCGAGCAGATGACTGGGCTTCAGACAGTATAAGCACAAAAATCGAACAGGCTTTCTCTGCTCTGACTTTAGGGGGCCACAGAGCTCTGCTCCTCTCCCTCACCCAGCTCCTTCTGAGAGACAATGCTCTGTTCCACCAAGTTAGCAAAAAATAGCACTTCACAGCAAAGCTGGGGTGGGCCTCTCCCTGCTAGACTCTAGGAGCTAGATATCCCCACCATCAGCCAACATCCCTCTCATTACAACCACCAGTAACACAGCTAACCAGTAACACGGTGTGGGGAGATGACTCCAAGGGGGAAGATGGCTCTCCAGGCTCTCCCCAGAGGAACCTGCCATGTGCAGCCCCAGTTGGCTGTTTCCTAATTCTAGCCGTAAAAGAAAACTAGGGAATTATTCCCATGAAACCCAAGCCCTGGCTCAGGGACAGAAACATGGGATAGCAGTTCTCCCAAATACCACAGCTAAATGACAGTCAGTGCTTTCTGAACCTTAATGTCTCAGGATGGAGAGGAGAGAGAGAGAGAGAGAGGGAGAGAGAGAGAGAGAGAGAGAGAGAGAGAGAGCGAGAGAGAGAGAGAGAGAGAGAGCGCCACAGCAATCCCTGGTTTATGAGTAATCTCGGCACTAAATATTTATAAGGCATTGAAAGTGCACAGTGTCCATCACTCTGTGAGACTGTGCTTGCCACATTTAGAAAAACCCAAGGAAATGTTCTGCTAGACTGACTCCATGTTTAGGGCGGCTTTTGTTTTTTAAAGCAATTTCTTTGCTTTATCATTTGCAATCCCCTTCCAGACTAACATCATTTTTTGATACAGAATATCAGGGCGTCAGAGATGAGGGTTTCCCTTCCTTTCATTTCTCATTTAATCACGGAATACGTTTAATAATCGCTCAGTTTTAAGTTCTTTGATTTCACGTTGCTTCCCATCCCACCTGCAACCTCTAACTCCTCCTTTCTGGTTTGTTCTCTCATAGCACCGTATCCGATATCCCACGGCATCTTTCCAGAGCTGTCACTCACTCTGGATCCGTGTATCTCCAACTGCAACATCCTATAAACAACAGACTTGGTGTTGACCTCCCCGCCAGGCTAAAGCTCCTGGAAAGTGTGGGTCAGGTCTGTACCGGTTAGTTTTTGTCAGCGCAATACAAGCTAGCATCACCCAGGAAGTGAGAACCTCAACTGAGAGACTGCCCCCATCAGATTGGCTTCTAAGCAAACCTGTAGGGTGTTTTCTCAATTGATGATTGATGTGCATGGTCCTACACTTGGGCAGGTGGTCCTGGGTTCTATAAGAAAGCAAACTAAGCAAGCCACAGGCAGCAAGCCAGTAAGCAGCATCCTTCCATGGTTCCTATCTCTCTCTATTCCTGCTTGAGTTCCTGCCTTGGCTTTCTTCAATGATGGACTGTAGCCCATAAGTCAAATGAAGCTTCCTCCCTAAGTTGCTTTTGGTCACGGTGTTTACCACAGTGATAAAGATCAGATTAACACAGAGTTCTTCCAGACTTATATAGACAACATTGCAAAAGCTATGGGGGCATACAGAATATATTCAATAAACACCAGCTGAAGATAATTCTCAAAACCTCTATCCATGGCAGAGAGGATGGAAATTTTGCTCCCATTTTATACACAGAACAACTAACACCGAGGAAATATGAGCCCTCAAATGACAACTGATTTACAACCACATTGTCTGTGTCAACATCTTCTCCACAACATCAGAACCTGCCTACACTGTGGTCAGAATGAGAGGACATGGTTTATTGCCTAGCTTTCCTCCAGACTTTGAATGGCTTTTGAATAAATCATCCGTTAGACAGATGAAAAGTTCAAAGAGGAGAATCCCATTTATGTCACCCTGCCACCTTGCACGGTGTGACTCTCTTATTGGTGGTCACATCCTGGGGGCAGATCACACTGCCAAGCATTCTACCCAGTGAGTTAAGTTCAAAATTCTGCCACACACACTCCCTAGAGCTCTTTGCCTCTGTCCCCACCTAGCTACAGCTCACCTGCTCCTTGTTGAATTTAGCACTGGGGACAGCCCCTCAACTTCTAATGACCCCATGAAGCTCAGTCCTCTAAATCTTCTTGACACTGAGCCCTTCTCTCTTTGGGCCAGGAAGGCTGAACAAGACTTCAACTCTGTAGTATGAGTGCCTAGTGGCTCTCCTGGGTCTTGAACCAGAGCCATGAAGAATGAGTAGAGAGCCTTTGAGTAGAAGGGTCCCACTGCGTGATCTGCCCCAACTCAAATGCTGTATTTATTTTCTACAAATATCTTCAGATCCAAATGATGAAACAAAACATCTGAATTCCTAAGCCATGTCCCAACTTGGACAAAACACACGGTATCATAGGGAAAGGGAACCAACCAGTTCTGATGGCCTCACAGACTCACAATGTCAGGTCCAAAAATGGGATCTTTCTTGATGTTCTCTATGTCTGAAGAAGGTTCTGGATCATGGCAGCCAGGCATGGTGGGAAGAAAGGCAGAGGTCAGACTGTGGGCTTGTGATTGGCAGCTGAACCAACTGAGAAACAGGAGGAACCATGATCAAAGCAATGAAGTTTCCAAATGGGAGTCAGAAACACTGCCTGCTACTACAAGGCAACAATCTGGAGCTCAGAGAAAAGACATCACTAATCTACCCCAGCATCTCCAGGAGCAGATCTGGCTTCCGCTGGGTTTCAAAACAAACCTTGTGCCAGAACTCTCAAAGACTCCTATTATAGAAAAAGAAAAATCCCAGCGAAGCATGAACTAAGGGGGAAAACATCTCTCAGTTCTCAGCAGCTGTTTATAAACTGTCCTCATTCAAATGAGTCACACGCAGGCAAACCGCAGAGCTCAAACCCCAAACGGGCTGCAGCAAATTGAAAAAGACAAATCATGACCTCAATCACAGGCCTAGCAGCCTTGGTCTAAAAATGCTTGGGGGCAGAAGAAGTGCCACATGTTTCAGAGCCTGTCAGAGTTTGGAATGTCTGCACATGTATAATATAGTCAGGTTCTGTTGCCAACTTGATGCATCTGAGAATGGAAAACCTAACTGGGGGATTGCCTCCATCGGATCAATCTGTGATCACGTTGATGTGGCATTTTCTTGGTTGCTAATTGATGTAGGAAGATCCAGCCCACTGTGGGCGGAACCATGCCTAGGCAGGTGTGCCTGGGCTGTGTAAGAATAAGAAAGATAGCCCAGCAAGCCAGAAGAAGCAAGCCAGTAAGCAGCATTCCACTATGGTTTCTGCCTTCAGGTCCCTGTTTTGAGTTCCCTCAGCAATGGACTGTAACCCGTAAAAGGAAATGAATCTTTTCCTCTCCTAACTGGATTTTGGTCATGGTATTTATCACAGCAATAGAAAGTAAACTAGGTCATAGGATGAGATATTCTGGGGGACATGACCCAAGTCATAATTTAAATGTTTTACACCTCTTTCACAGTGTTTTAATGCAATGGCACAGTGTAGCCTGTCACAGGAGGCTAGGCATGGAATTTTCCCCTAATAACATCATGTTGGTACTCAAAACCTTTAAGATTTTGAACTTGTAATTTTTGACATCAGAGATGATTAATCTATAACTGACCAACTGGGCTGGCTGGTTTTATGTCAATCAGCTGGGGTTAACAAATAGGAGGTAACCTCAATTGAGAAAATGACTCCGTAAGATCCAGCCCTAAGGCATTTTCTTAGTGATTGATGGTGGAGGGACCAGCCCACTGTGTGAGGTGTCAGTCCCGGGCTGGTGGGTCCTGAATTCTGCAAGAAAGCAGGCTGAGCAAGCCATTAGGACCATACCAGGAAGCAGCACCCCTCCATGGCCTCTGCTTCAGTTCCTGCCTCCAGAATCCTGCCCTTGGTGATGAACTGCTTTTGATGATGAACTGTTTGTTCTATGGAACAGTGAGTGAAATAACCCTGCCTCCCACCAAGTCGCTTTCAGTCATGGCATTTCATCCCAGCAAGGTAACCCTAACCTCAGCACCCCTTCATTCTCTGAGGCCTGTGAGCGAGGGGCCTGGGGGAGGCAATGGTCACCTCTCATGACCAGAACAAGAGGCCAAAAGCAAGCGGATTGAGTGGGAGGCTTCTGTCTGCAGGGGTGGTAAGGAGCAGCTTGCCTGTTAGGAAGTATCTGGCATGAGAGGTTGCTTATCAGGATAATCTCTTCAGGAAAGGCTTGCTTTGGGATTTGTTGGGTGTTGAGATGGTTGAATAAGGCTCACCCAGATTATAAGAATCAATGTATTTGATACTAAACACTCATACAAAGCACCTCTGCAGTAATACCACGCTAGCACTCAAGTAAAACCCTGCTGTGTGTCCTTCCCAGCCTTGAGCAGGCTGAGTAGACCTTGGGCGTTTGCTACGATGGACCTTAACGACCCAGGTGGAGTCACCCTCCTTGGTTGCACATGCAACTTCCTATAGGAATTTAGAAGCATAGACTGCCCACTGAGCTTGCTTTACAACATAATCCATCAAAGAATGGGTTTGATAGGCTTTCCCTACACACACACACACACACACACACACACACACACACACACACACACTCACACACGCAGTGTGGAATATTATACTTTGAGCCTTGATCTGAACCTTGTCGTGGCTTCATGCTTCTCTCGAAAACAACCCCCCGCCGTGTCTTCTTCATTTCCAGCCCCCCTTTCAGGTAAACCTAGTTCATCCATGGCCACTGGACAGCTACAATGGTGGATCAGTGGCTCACTGGGTAACTAGGTACTAGGTTAGCGGTTGCTTGAGCAATAGCAGTCTAGGTTGGCCATGTCACACAAAGCTGCCAGGATGCTTATTCAAAAGAAGAAGCTGAAATCAGGTATGGCTTCCTGGAGCAAGCACCACCAAGAGCTAAGCAGACAGCCTAATGGGCGGCATTCAGCACAGCAGGTGGAAGCAGGTGAGTATCAGATGCAGGGAACCCAAAAGCACCAGAGCCTGAGGCATGAGGGTGCCAGTGCTGGGGATTCTGACTCTGTACCCTGGCTGAGAGTGTTGACCAAGAGGAGATACTGCAGTGTCCAGTATCCACGTGGTTCCTTAATCTTGCCATCACCCTGGGACATAGGAACCACTGACCGTACCTGCCCATGGAGAACTGCCCACAAAGTGGCCAACCGAGTCCCAGGCTATACAGCATAAAGTGGAGAGGAAGGACCCCACCCCTACTCTTCTTCCCAACTGTGTGAGAAGAAGCAAAAGTCAGTGGCCCTGGGGAAGAAAGTAATTTAGCTTTTGGCAGAAACAGGAAAGGAAGAGTTAGCGGGGTGGAGGGAAACAGAGGGAGAGGTGTAGAGAGCAGGAACTCAGGGGCTGGTGGAAGCTGGCTTAGACACGGGATATGGGGCAAGAGAGGAGGTCACAGATCAGCATGGAGAAAGAGCAGTCAGAGGCACAAAGGCACGAAGTGTGACTACTGGTGTGAGCTGTTAGGTGGGACTGCTTCTAAGAACCCCAGAGGCAAGGAACTGAGATAGGATAGTGTGGAGCCGGCATCCCTATAGGCTCCTCGGAGAGAGCCTGTGGAGCCTATGTGTTCTCATGTCTGCACAGTCCACTGAGTAACAGACGCTTTGTCAGGAATATGCCACGCACCATCACATATACGGTAGCTCACCACAAATGTGCAGTCATCTTGTGTCAATTAGAAATAATATTAAAAAAAAAAAACAATCTGACTTCTCACTGGTGTCCTGTGTAAAGTGGGTAACGAAGGCTTGGCGGTGAAGACTGAAGTTCCCTCCTCCAGCAGTGTGCTCTGCTGCAGTTTATCCACACTGAAACTCACTTTGGAATTTAATCCCCAGTACGACGCAGAAAGTGGCAGAACCAGGTAAGACCTTTAAAAGGTGGGTGAATCTGTATCCGCATTCACAGACGAGCCCACTCTTCTGGTTTGTTGATTCCTGGGCTAACTTGTTGTCTTGTAAGTGGGTCTACTATCATCCTCACCTTGGTTAGTCGACATGATTACTTTTGCTTTCAGTCTCTGGCTATGGGACTTTTTTCCAGGCCATCAAGACCTTCAGCATCCTCTGGACCACTGGAACTGTGAACCATTTCTCTTTACAAAGAGCCCAATCCGTGGTCCTATGTTAGCAGCACTGGAAAACAGACTGAGGTAGAGTTGACTCCTTTTAATTTTGAATGCTGCTTACTGATTTTATTTATGGGAATCATGGGAAATGTCTGGTTTCTAAGGTTAAGCATAGAAGCCCTTTAGATTTTTTTAAACCTCACTACCAAGCAGTGTTTACATTGATTAGCTTTCTTTTACTGAGTCAGTTCAGGACTCTGCACATGAGGCTATTAATCGTGGTGTGACTCCAGTAGCGGCTACACACGTGATGCCTCTGGTGTCCTGGAAGGCTTCACGTGCTTTGGCAAAGGCAAGCAAACACGAGTCTGCGTAGGAAAGCTTGTTCTTGTGGAAATGGCACGGTGCGTTCTCGACAAAAGAGCTTATGTGAGTCACTATGGTGTGGAGAAGGGAAACACTGGGAGTCAGTATTTCTTCTACGGTTTTGAGGAGGCACAAAGTTAACATCAGATTTGCTTCTGTTGACAGCAGTCCCGCGTTGTGTTGCTTGGCAACCCTATGTGTTCGAGCTGAATTGCAAACTACTCAAGACGTTAGTTACTGGTTTTAAACCAATGCAGCTACTCAAGAGGCTGAACCTGATGCCTATCACTGAGGCAAATCTCACGTTTACGTGGGACGTGTGTTGTGATCCTCAGCAGGCGTGGAGCCAGGCACAGGCGATCAGGTGGTTAACAAGAAGGCCGTTCTACAGAATATAACTCTTGTTTTCTTTATAAAGCCTCTGTGGTACTTTAATTAACTAATGTACTCACCAGAAGAGGACACTGGAGCCCCTGGACCCGTAGCTAGAAGTGGTTGTGAGCAACCATGTGGGTGAACCTCTGGGAGAGCAACCAATGTTCTTAACCAATGAGCCATCTCTTCAGTCTCAGACTTGCTAATTTTTTTTAATCCATTCCTTCATGATAGAGCCCTTTGGTAGAATTTAAAGGAGGAACGCAATTGGAGTAGAGGTATAAATTTGTTTTGGTCAATTTTTGTTCCTTTCCTCCATTTCTAACCACTCAGTGGGTAGAAGTTTCAACTCCTACTCAAGGCCCTGAGAGATAACCAAACAATTCTGTTTGGGGACTTGCTCCTAACCCAATCACTCCTCCCTCTCCTTGGGAGACTAGGAACTAACTTATGGGGTTAATCCATGCAGCCAATTTTAACAGAGGCCCCTGAGGGTAGGGAGGGAGGGCAGCCCAGCTCTTCCCAGAGTGCCTCCAATATAGGTCCTGGTGAACACTGTTATGCATATTATGAATTTGGCTGGTGAGATGGCCATGGGTTCTAGGATGATAAAGACAAACTCCTCTATTAATATCTAATCCCCAGTGGAAATTCCCATGATCTCCATCAGTCCAAGACCTCCATTCTGCAATACACAAAGCCCGTGGTCCTCTACCCGTTCCATAATGTGGCAGCCGCTCTCCTGCAAACCTAGCTCCCACTCAAGAGAGCCGGGCTCGATGCAGGGCTGCCTGTGGCATCGCTAATGAAAACTGAGTTTTGCAGGACCTAGATGTTTAACACACACTCCCATTTGTGCTGCATTTTGTATCTTCTAGCCTAGAAGGAGGTTCAATCACATGCCTTTATTCTCAAAACACAGTGGAGCTCGAGACTTGGAAAATGAGACTTAAATTTATGTCTAAGCCCCATGTTTCTTCCACACCCAGCATTTGACTGAAATGCACTTGTACAGCACTTAACTTCACTACTATATTTTAGTTTTTTCATATCTATATAGCATTACTTGCACAAAGTTAATCAATAGTCTATCCTTTATATCCACAGAAATTGACTCTAAGACTCCTGAAGATGGCATATCTATGCTTGCTCAGGTCTCCCACACACTGGTGTGGTTTCTGCGCAGAACATGGGCATCCTACCCTTGTCTGTAGCTAATGTACAAGCCCAGGGCACTGTAAGTGCTGTGTCTGTAGTTGTTATAGTGAGAAGGGGAATCTGTTCATGTTTTTTTCAAGACATTGTTTTTTCAAGAATCTTTGACATATGGATAGCTGAATCTGTGTAGAATTCTTGGGTGTAGAGGGCTGAGTGTATTTTCAATTCTTTACATATGATAAATTTTTATAGAATAAAGTCTTTTGTAGATGTTGCTCTTTTGTGTGTATGTTCACACATGTGTACACACACGTGTGAATGTGTGCTCATGAGTGTATAGGCCCCAGATTGAAGACATGTTTCCCTCTATTGTTTCTACCTTAGACATAAAGGCAGTGTTTCTCACTAAATCCAGAGCTTGCTATTCTGGCTGCATAGCCAGCTTGCTCATGGTACCATCTTCACCTCTCACATTGAGATTACAGTAAGGCCGTGATGCCCGCCTGGCGTTCCCATAGTTCTGGGGATCTGAACTCTGATCCTCAAATGTTTTACCTGTCGAGTCATCTCTCCAGCCCCATAAAGCCGTCTCACCCAATAAGTACAATCTCTGTCCTGCTGGACTCCTGCCTTCTATACCCATCTTTATCTCCTCACTCAAATATCCAGTGGCAAATAAAACTACTCAGATATCCACATTTTTTTTGGACAGGTTTTGTTTTTGTTTTTAAATGCAAGAGTCATCAAAAGACGCTTTCAGAAATCCATGCCTGACAATGTCTATCAAGTCTGTACTGTGTTAGTTTCCTTAGTCAGTTATTTCTTATGGGTGGCACATAAAACACCAGTGTTATCTCTTAAAAAGAATACAAGTTACAGGGCATTTTATGACCCCTGAAATAACACCCTCAAGGAATATAGGAAAATGCTAACATTCTGAATGGGCCAGGTTCTTTGAAGCCTTAATGGATACCTGTTTTGATTTAGGCTGCAACGTGGGTAGATCCAGGGAAGAATATGACTGAGGGTCTCGGCGAACAAGGCTAGAAAGTCCCTGCCACCTGACAGGCCAATTCTCACTGTGGCTTTAACATACAGGAGTCAAAAAGGAAAAAGAAATACAGATTTGCTTTTGCATTGATTTTGAAAATGCAATGTCCACTTTGGCTAAAGAAACTGTTACAAAGGGCAAGAATCTCACACTCCTCTCCCAAGCCATCCTGCTGCCAGCTGCTGATGTGCACCTGCAGAGGTAACGAAGCAGATGCTAGCAAACACAGACCAACTTCTTCTGCATCTGTTAAAACACATATGGTAACAAAGGAAGAACAATACAGGGGAACTTGCTTCCGAAAGCATGTCTTACATCACTTGCAAGAAACTTTTTTTTTCCTTAATTGTTATTTAACAGCATTGTGGATCATTTGGGATATTCCATTAGTCTGCAGTGAATATCTCTGAACAATTGTTAATGGTGCCGATGGGAGTTACAGAATAAATATCTCAGGAAAAAGCATACTCAGTTAAAGATGGCACGCCTTTTAAATTGTATTAAATTTTGCCACCATCCCCTTGATAATAATCACAATAGTACTTTTTTTTTTATGCTTGTCAGAAACAAAAACTGGGAGAAGTGCCCTGATGTCTTGCCTGTGAGTTGTCAATTTCCTGTGACATGACTTACAAAGGCGGCTTTTATCGAAGGCTCTTCTGAACACATGCATGTTCCTGCTCTGGAGATGATTTTACGCAGCCTTCTCTCATCTCTTAATTCTGTTGAGACGCTGTTGAGATTATTTCTGCCTCACTTTGATCTCCGTGGCCAGAATGATCCGAATTGGAGGACAGAAGGAAATGGACCGCCCACAAGGCCCCCAGGGGATCAGGGTACCTTCACTTCACAGGGAGACTGAAGCCCTTCTTGGGTTCTTCGGAACTGTGAGTTAATTAGCTTTCCTTTTGATTCTTTGCTTTTTAAGGAAGAAATGACATATCTTTGGATTTCCCACTTTAATGTCTATGCTTCGAAAATTCAAGTGAACACTTCTTAAAGCCTCCCATAAATACATTAACAGTAAGGAAAAAGATTATAATTATATGTAATCATTTATATAGACCAAGCTGGTCTCAAACTCACAGAATTCTGCCTGCCTCTGCCTTCCAAGTGTTAGGATTAAAAGTGTGCACCACCATGCCAGTCACTCTATGTAAATAATCATAAACATTTAGGAAAACAAGGACTTCATGGTACACACACACACACACACACACATGTATATATGTATACACACACACACACATATCTTTTGCAAGAAAACGTATTACATGAAAATTCTTGGAAAAGGGATACTTGTGGTATTAAGGGTTTTCTTTTTACTGAAGGCTCTTACTTAACCACTGCACCAGTTTGTGAATCTGACCTGTGTGTACGAGACAGCATAGGTTTCTGTGCTGTCACCAACACTCCACGACCACTATCCTCTTCCATTTCTGTCAGTTTGGTAACTAACACAGGCAAATATGTTTTATCACATCAATGGTGGTGGTAAAAAAGCCATGAGTTTGTTGGGCACGGCCTTCACTTTTGCCACGATTGTCCATTTATCTCCTTTGCCCATTTCTGTCTACCAATCGTGTGCTTTCTTTAGTTGATGTGTGCACACACACACACAGGTGTGTGTAGAACAAAGGTGAACGCCAGGCGTCATTCCTTTGAAAGCTATGTTGCTCTTTGAGGCAGGGTCTCTCACTGGTCTGGAGCTCACTGGATAGACTGTAAGCTGGACAGCAAGTCCTGGAGATCTGCTGGGCTCTGCCTCCCTTTTTCCTGGATTGCAAGAGGACCATGTGCCTGGTTTTTAATTATGTGTGTACTTTTATTGATTTGAAAGAGCTCTTTACTTGAGGGATATGATTAATTTTATCAATTTGACTGGGTCAGAGGACGCCCAGATATTTATAGGAAGGTGTTTTTTTTTTTTTTTTAAGAGAAAGTAAATATCAGGATCTCTGGATGGGAAAGCTGATCCGTGTGGATGGACATCATCCAGTCCTCTGAGGGCCTGCCTTGGGAAAACAAGAGATGGAGGTTTAATTAGTTCTCATCTGATAACTTAAATAAGGGTGTTGCCTTCTCTTGACATTGACCGTCCTAGTTCTTGGACATTCAGAACTGGGCCAGCATCTTCAATGGCTCTCTAGTTCTTAAGTCTTCAAGCCACACCAGCAGCTTACTAGCAGGAAATGGTAGGATTAATCAGCCTATCATTGAGTCATCCAATACCTTCAAAAAATCTCATACATATCCTATAGCGTTTGGTTTTTTTTTTTTAGAGAGTTCTGAGTTATAAACTTATGGGATAATTAATATGATCAACTTCATAAGATTTCGAATCACCTAGGAGATAAGCCTCTGGCATGCCTATGAGGAATTATCTAGATTAGGTTAATTGAAACAGAAAGACTCGCCCACTATGGGTGGCTCAATTCTGTAGGCTGAGGTCTCAAAAAGAATATAAAGGATTAAGTGAGCTGGGTACCAGCATTCATCTCTCTGGGCTTCTTGGTTGAGTGCAGATGCAATGTGACTGGCCACCTCAGGTTCCTGCTACCAAGATTTCTCTGCCATGGTAGAGTTGTACCCTTGAACTGTAACCCAAAATAAACCCCTTCTTCCTTACACTCTTCTGAAGTGGAAACATAAGGGTTCTTTGGAGAGTCAATTGTGTTGGATGGTGTTTTAGGGAGACAAACAGGTGAAAGACTAACACAGACTTGTGAAGGAATGTTTCACTGAAACAGACACAGGAGAGAGGACGTTCTGCTAAAGCAAACATATGAAAGGACAAGTGGTGAAGGATTCTTTGCTAACAACATGCATGTGTTGGTCCGGTTTACATTGCAAAGTTGAGCTGCATTTGTTGGGACTCCTCAGACTCGGGCTGATTGGATGCATGTGCTGAGGCAAGATCTGTGGAGGACTCATGATGTTTGAAGGGTATAGACAGGACTCAATGGAGTGACAGAGAAAGAGCTTAGCTTGCTAATACCAGCTCGCTGTGCAACACTTGTGGGTCTTGCATTTTTGCTGATCTTTGCTGCCCTAAGAGAGGCACAGCCAAGAACTTCTCCTGGTGCCGCTCCTGGTCCCTCCATCTGACTCAAGCCGAGGCTGAGGCCTGGCTGTCTCTGCTAGGTCGTGTCATCACTGTTCCTAATCTAACTCTACTGAACTAGACTGCCGTGTGTCCGTGAAACGTTTGTGAGTGGATCGAGCTGCCGCTGCTAACATGATTTCTTGAACTGAACTGCTGATTTCCAGGCAACACAGACAAAAGTTGCTCCAAAGAACCTTTCTAAACAGGTCCATTTCTCCTGTATCCTTTCTTCCCCACTACCTCTGGTAGGTGATAGGCTAAAAGGGAAGTTAAAGCATTTAAGAACCATCATTAAAAGTAAGAATTGAAAAAAGTGAAAGTTACACTCTTCTGTCAGGGTATTTCATGACTGAAACAGAAAAGTAACAGGATGCCAGGGACAGTGACTGTTGTCCTCAAAGGTTCCAGACAGTTCCTACTTTATCATTTGATTTCTAATTTCTCTGCACTGCACCCTAGCACTTTTAAATTTTTGTTTGGCCTAAAGAAATTTAAAAGAAATTTCAATTTTAAAAATATTTGTGTTTATGGTTTCTGTGTTCACAGGAGCGAATGTTCTGTTACGATCACACTAGGCCACTCTGGTAGGTACTGGAGACCCCCAGAGGCAAAGTTAGCTCCCCAAGCCCCAGAGGCCACATGGGCCACAGAAAAACCCAGGAGAGATATTTTATTGGACCTGAAGACTTGCTAGTGACCCAGGCTACTCAGGCCAGAAGGTAGAAAGGAAACAGAAACCAGGAAAAACAAAAAGTAAACAAACAAACAAAAAAATACTCCGCCAACAAAAATAAACTCAGAAATCAGCATTTAAACCTATAATAACTACAAAACCCAGAAGGCTTACGGCAAGCAAAAGAACACAATCAACAACAGCCAGTGCAATATAGCATCACAAGGGCTGAATTCTGCTACTACAGGAAGCCCTGGATATCCCAACACAACTTAAGTATAAGAAAATGACCTTAAACCCAATCTTAAGCATATCATAGAGTGCCGGGCAGTGGTGGCGCACGCCTTTAATCCCAGCACTTGGGAGGCAGAGACAGGCGGATTTCTGAGTTTGAGGCCACCCTGATCTACAGAGTGAGTTCCAGGACAGCCAGGACAATGTAGAGAAACCCTGTCTCAAAAACAAAACAAAACAAAACAAAACAAACAAAGAAGATCATAGAGGCCTTTAAAGAGGAAACAAATAAATCCCTTAAAGAAATACAGGAAAATATAATCAAACAGGTGAATACAACTGTTTAAAACCTGAAAATGCAAATAGAAGTAATAAAGAAAACACAAACATGGAATCTTGGAGTTGAAAAACCTAGGGAGGAGAATAAGAACTACAGTTACAAACATCACCAACAGAACACAAGAGACAGAAGAAAAGAATTTTAGCCATAGAAGATACAATACAAGAAATCAACAGATTGGTCAAAGAACATGTAAAATCTAAAAAAGTTCTGACACAAAGCATCCAGGAAATTTGGGTCACTATGAAAAGGCTAAACATAAGAGGAGGAGGAGGAAGAGGAGGAGGAGGAGAAGGAGGAGGAGGAGGAGGAGGAGGAGGAGGAGGAGGAGGAGATTGCCTGCTCAAAAGTCCATAAAATATTTTCAACAAAATAATAGAAGAAAATTTCTCTAACCTAAAAAAAGTTGTCTACAAAAATGTAAGAAGCTTCAGAAATAGATTTGAATAGAAAAGAAAATCTTCCTGCCATATAATAATCAGAACACTAAATGTACAGAACAAAGAATGAATATTAAAAGCTGCAAGGGAAAAATGGTCAAGTAACATATAAAGGCAGACCTATCAGAATTACACCTGACTTCTCAACAGAGTCTCTAAAAACCAGAATGGCCTGGGCAGACATCCTGCAGTCTCTAAGAGAACACAGATGCCAATCCAGATTTCTATACCCAGCAAAACTTTCAATCACCACAGAGGAACAAGACAAGATATTCCATGACATAATCAAATTTAAGCAATATTTATCCACAAATTTAGCCCTTCAGAAGGTACTAGAAGCAAATCTCAAACTAAAGGAGGTTAACTACACCCAAGAATACACAGGAAATAGATAATTTGACACCAGTGAAACCAAAAGGGTGCACGCACACACACACACACAACTACCACCACTACCACCACCATTAAAATAACAGGAATTAAGAAGCATTGGTCATTAAATTCTCTCAACATCAATGGACTCAATTCCACAATAAAAAGACACAGTCTAACATAATAGATGGGAAAACAGGATCCATCATTCTGCTGCATACAAGAAACAAACCTCAGCAACAAAGATAGACATCACCCCAGAGTAAAGGGCTGGAAAAAAAGATTTTCCAAGCAAACAAACCCAAGAAAGAAGCTGAAGTAGCCATTCTAATAGCTAATAGACTTTCAACTAAAATTAACCAAAAAAGATGGGGTAGGATACTTCATTCTCTTCATAGGAAAAATCCACCAAGATGATGTCTCAATTCTGAATAGTTATACCACAAATGCAATGGTACCCACATTCATCAAAGAAATATTACTGAAGCTTACATCTCATATCAAATCCCACATATTAATAGTGGGGAAACATCAACACCCAACTCTCACTAATGGGCAGGTCATCCAGACAGAAAACAGAGAAACAATGGAAATCAAATGGATCTAACCGATACCTTCAGGACATTTCACCCAAACACAGGACAATATACCCTCTTCTCGGTACCTAATGAAACCTCCAAAATTAATCATATACTTGGAGACAAAATAAGTCTCAACATTTGCAAGAAAATTGAAATAAACCTTTGTATCTTATCAGATCACCATGGATTAAAGCTAGGCTTAAACAACAACAGAAACAACAGAAAGCCTACAAACCCATGGAAACTGAAAAACTCCCTACTCAATGACCACTGGGTCAAGGAATAAAGTAAGAAAGAAATTAAAGCCTTTCTAGAATTCAATGAAAATGAAGGCACAACATATCCAAACTTATGGGACACAATAAAAGCAGTGCTAAGAGGAAAATTCATAGCATTAACTTTATAAAGAAATTAGTGAATTTTCAAACTAGTGACTTAACAGCACACCTGAAAGCTCTAGAACAAAAGGAAGCAAACACAACCAAGAGTAGACAGTAGAAAGTAATCAACTCAGGGCTGAAATCAATAAACTAGAGACACAAAAAATAATACAAAGAATCAATGAAATCAAGAGTTGATTCTTTTAGAAAATCAAAAAAATAGACAAACCTTTATACAAACTAACTAAAAGGCAAAGAGACAGTATCCAAATTAACAAAATTTCAGAAATGAAAAGGGAAACATAACAACAGATACTGAGGATTTCAAAAAATCATCAGGTCTTTCTTCAAAAACTTGTACTCTACAAAATTGGAAAACCTAAGTACAATGGATGATTTTCTTGGTAGATACCACTTGCCAAAGTTAAACCAAGATCAGGTAAACAATTTAAATAGACCTTAACCCCTAAGGAAATAAAAGCAGTCATTAAGTCTCTCAACCAAAAAAGTTCAGGGCCAGATGGTTTTAGTGCAGAATTCTACCAGGCTTTCAAAGAAGAGATAATACCAGTATTCAAATTATTCCACAAAGTAGAAACACAAGGAACACTGCCAAACTCATTCTATGAGGCCAAGGTCACCCTGATACCTAAACCATACAAAGTCTCAACCAAGAAAGAAAATTTCAGACCAATCTCCCTTATGAACATTGATGCAAAAAGTACTCAATAAAATACTTAAAAACTGAACCTAAAAACATATCAAAAAAAACATTATCTACCATGATCACGTAGGCTTCATCTCAGAGAAGCAGGGATGGTTCAATATATGGAAGTCCAACACTATAATCCACCATATAAACAAACTTAAAGAAAAAAAAACACATGATCATCTCTGAGCATCTCATTAGAGGCTGAAAAAGCCTTTGACAAAATCCAGCTCCCTTTCATGATAAAATTCTTGGAGCGATCAGGAATACAAGGCCCATACCTAAACACAATAAAGGCAATATAAAGAAAGCCAATGGTCAACATCAAATTAAACAGAAACTTAAAGCAATTCCACTAAAATCAGGCTGTCCATCCTCTCCATATCTATTCAGTATAGAACTTGAAGTTCTAGTTGGAGCAGTAAGACAGCTCAAGGAGATCAAGGGGATACAAACTGGAAAGTAAGAATTCAAAGTATCACTATTTGAGGATGACATGGTAGGATACATAAGTGACCCCAAAAATTCTACCAGGGAATTCCTACAGCTGACAAACAGTCAGCAAAGTGGCTATATACAAAATTAAGTTAAAAAAAATCAGTAGCCCTCCTTTATACAATGATAAGTGAACTCATAAAGAAACGAGGGAAACAATGCCCTTCACAATAGCAGCAAATAATATAAAATTCTTGGTGTAACTCTAACTAAGCAAGTGAAAGACCTGTATGACAAGAACTTCAAGTCTTTGAAGAAAGAAATTGAGGAAGACATCAGATGATGGAAAGATCTCCCATGCCCACGCATAGGTAAGATTAACAGAGTGAAAAATGGCCATCTTACCAAAAGCAGTCTACAGATTCAATGCTACCCCCATCAAAATTCCAACACAATTCTTTACAGACCTTGAAAGAACATTACTCAACTTGATATGGAAAATACAAAAAAACAAAAACCAAAACACAGGATAGCCAAAACAATTCTGAACAATAAAAGAACTTCTGGAGGAATCACCATCCCCAATTTCAAGCTGCACTGCAGAGCGATAGTAATAAAAGTCACATGATTTTGTCATAAAAACAGACAGGTTGATCAGTGGAATCAAGGATCCAAACATAAACACAAATTCCTATGGAAGCTTGATTTTTGACAAAGAAACCAAAAATACACAATCGAAGAAATCTTAAACAAATGTTGCTAGACTAGCTGGATGTCTGCATGTAGGGAGATGTAAATAGACCCGTATCTATCACATTAAACTCAAACCCAAGTGGGTCAAAGACCTCAACATAAAACTGGATACACTAAATCTGATGGAAGAGAAAGTAGCGACTAACTATAAGAGCATTGCTACAAGAAACAAGTTCCTGAACAGAATACCAGTGGCTCAGGCTCTAAGATCAATAATTGATAAATGGGACCTCATAAAACTGAAAAGCTTCTGTAAGGCAAAGGACAGTGTCAATAGGACAAAACTGTATCCTACAAGGATGGGAAAAGACCGTTACCAACCCTACATCCAACAGATGACTAATATGCAAAATTTATTACAAAATAAAAAACCTCAAGAAACTAGACATCAACAAACCAAATAACCCAATTAAAAATGGGGTACAGAGCTAAACAGAGACTTTTCAACAGAGGAATCTCAAATGGCCAAGAAGCACCCAAAGAAATGTCAAGTGTCCTTAGCCATCAAGGAAATGCAAATCAAAATGACCCTGAGATTCTATCTTACACCCATCAGAATGGTTAAGGTCGAAAGTTCAAGTGACAGCACATGCTGGTGAGGATGTGGAACAAGGGAAACATTCCTCCACTGCTGGTAGGAGTGCAAACTTGTACATCCAGTTTGTAAATCAATCTGGTGGTTCCTCAGAAAACTGGGAATAGTTCTACCTCAAGACCCACCTATACCACTCCTGGGCATATACCCAAAAGATACTCTACCGTAATACAAGGGCACACTTGCTCATTTATCTATTTATGGTCTGGATGAGGCAACATCCACCGATCCTTAAGTCCCTCTGCTCCTTCCGTGGGCTGTTTGCACATCCATTAACTCCTTTGTACCCAGGGTCCAGCAAATTCCCATCCTCATCACACAGACATCCCCACACTCTGTTCTCCAGAGACTGCTCACAGGGAATCTCAACTAACTGACAGGCCTAAGTATGTTTGGGGCAGCTAAACTTGGCTTCCTGTAGGCACCCATCAAAGGCAATATAATGTGAATTTATATTGTAGGGCCTCAACAAGGGAAGCTTTGGCTCAAGCTGTCAGGATACAAACAGATTTTTCTGCAGTGAATCCCAAGCCACATCTAGGGCCTCACACCCTGATGTGCACCACCAGAGTGCCACTTCAGCACCAGGCGCACCCCAAACTCAGGTGCGGAGGTGGCGAGTCCACTCACCTGTCCTGCTTGAATCTGTTCCTCTGAATGTGGGTACCTGGATGGGATCAAAGTTACAAACACTCACATTGTCATCATCTCTGATAGCAAGCAGGGGCTTCCAGAAGAACGCAGCTAAGGGCACACAAAAGAAACGAACCAGGCTGGGAAGGGTGCCCAAGGGTCCTGTAAAGGATGCTCTAAAGAAAGCCTAAAGAACCCTGGAGAAGTAAGCAGACCCCAGCAGGGAAGCACATCCTACTTGCTTCCCAAACACTTTCAGGGCCACACTAGACACACGCTAACAAGCACCTACGAGTAGCAGTGGCTGCCCCAGACTTCCTGCCTAATTGGTGATTTACCCCATGGAATCCACTGTCACAGGGTCTATCCAGGCTCGTTTGCCTTCATTAGCAAGCCTTCCTGGCGGCAACAGATGTCTCCCACATCATCACCACTGTTAGCCTCACGCCTCATGACTGACACCGCCCCAGATGTGTTACCGGTTTCCATTTTCTAATCAAAGGGGTCAGAAGCAGAGGGTGTTGCCAGCTCATGCCTGCAGCTGTCTGGTCTGTCAACTCCCTGCCACACATGGGTTCTAAAATATGGTGCTGAGAGGGGGACCTGAGGCTCAGCCTTCTGTGTAGCAGCTGCTCCTCTGCTGGGGACTCACTCCAGGACACAGTACACCGATGTCTGCATGTCTGCACAGTGGCACAGCGCTTGCGTAGAACGCCCACACGCTGTCCAGATCCACACATCATCTCTAGATTATTTACACTACGCAGTGCCATACAAGTGCTCGGAAAAGCTGTTTTACAGTGATGTTTAAGACATGTCGAGCAGAAAAATCAGTGTTTGATGCAAATGCATTTTTCCCCAAGTATTTTTGCTGTAGGGTCAGTTGGATCTTTAGATACAATGTCTGTAGATACAGAGGGATGTCCATGTTTAGAAAGGGGGTTGGGAGATCAAAGACTTCACCTCAGCTTTGGGAAAGCCTGTGGTAAGTGGGTATGAATATATATTTACCATGCAGGGATGTGTCTGAACGTAAAAATAACTTTTATTCTCCTGTTGCAATTGTTGTCTGAGAGGTATACTGCCCCTGTCTGCTAACCTAGGCCTAGTCCTGGAAGCTTCTAGCCTCCATACAATCTAATGTAGGCCTAGAAGGTTTTCAGCCTCTGAGACTTGCTGCTGAATAAGCTCACCCTTTCTTGTTCTTTCTAAACTCTGGCTGGCTGGTTCAACTCAGCTGTTCTGGCTCAAACTCCTCTCCCAGCTGACTGACTCAATCTGGCTTTTCTCTCAGTTTCTGAATTGCTCTGCTTGGCCTTAAACTAACTCTATAGCAATCTGTTCTAATCTTCTGGCTCCTTCTCATTCTCTTGCTCTTTCTGTCTTCACCTGTGTCTAGCTTGTTCTCTCTTCAGTCTGTCTCTGTAAAACTATCCCGGTAACACTGCCTCCTCTTCTCTCTCTGCTGCTCCACTCTCCCTCTCAACTCTACTGTACTGTCTCCACAAACTCTACTGTATCCTGTGCTGTACTCTCTTCCTCCTGTTACTGCCTGTCTCTCCCTTCAGTAGCTTCCCTTTCCTCTCTCTTCTCCTGAGAGTTGGGTGTATCCTATTCTGTTAAATCTTTCCCTGATTAGTCACTTTTTTTCTGCCACTCAAGACATCATTTTCAAACATAGGCGCTTCCTACTACAAACTAATT
The DNA here is from genome assembly GCF_004785775.1 of Grammomys surdaster. Lineage (NCBI taxonomy): Eukaryota > Metazoa > Chordata > Mammalia > Rodentia > Muridae > Grammomys > Grammomys surdaster. The sequence goes on along the minus strand of NW_021604781.1, from coordinate 1,686,413 downwards.
TTATCTTCATTGTTTGGGATTAAAGGTGAGTACTAAGGGATTAGTCACACCCTAAGTAGAAATATCAAAAATCCTGTAACAACTGAAGACCTCCACATACCTGCTGCCCCGTTCAGTAGCTGACCAGAGAGAAAAAGCACCGGAGGTACAACATGACCCTGATGGTTAATGAGAATAGCCAAGCTAATGCTCACATGAGCTCTGAGCTGTAGGTGGTGCCCGAATTAGTACATACCTACAGTAAGTGGAACAAGAGTCCTTGGCCAGGCCAAGGCATAAATCACCCAAAGTCTCCACAGAGGCCAGTGGCAGAGACGCTATGGTTACATCATGCCTTGCTGCTAGACATGTCCACACACTGTAACCTTGCACCCTGTACTGAGAAATACATACTATCTCATCCTTTGAATAGAGAACACCCACAGGCAGAGACGAAAGCAAGCACACAAGGGAGAAAGCAACAGAGAAAGGAAATGCTGTCCCGTGGAAAAGAAATGAAAACAAAGATTAGTGGGTCCCCACATAAAGAGCGAAGTCCCAATGTCTTAGCTATTCTATGGGGGCTTTGGCTTCTCACTAGGTCCTTTGGGGGAAGAGCCAGACATTTATACCAAAGCTACGACACACCCACGCTTACTTTATATACAGAGCGCAAAAATGATGCATAGTAAACACATCTAACTCCTTTTAATTGGTTTGTTTTCTTATGTGTTCCCATTGTCTTTATGGGTGTTGAACTGCCTGATAAGTGGGTACCTTGGTGACCCCCACACAGCCCTCACACAGCAGAGATGGTAGGACCACAGAGGCAGAGCTGTGGAGAATCATCTCATAGTTATACCTCAGTGTTCTTCAAGGTAAATAGAGTTCCACACTCCTGTATCATCCCTCAACTCGGGAAAGGCTTGGTAACAGCCCTAGAATGCCTGGTCTGGTTGGTCTACTGATGCTCTGTTACATCTGCATGACATACTAGGAATGGAATAAGCAGCCCTACCTGGCCTAGTTTGCTTTCTATGGCTGTAATAAACTATGACCAAAAGCAACTTGAAAAGAAGAAGTTTATCTGGCTTATATGTCCTGACCACAGTCAACCACTGAAGGGAGTCAGGGCAGAAACTCGTTCAGGAACCATGGAAGAACACTATGTACTGGCTGGTTCCCCATGGCTTGCTCAGATTTTTTATACAACCCAGGACCCTTGCCCAGGGATAATACCAACCATGGTAGACTGAGCCCTCCCACATCGGTCATTCATCATCATCATCATCATCATCATCATCACCAGCATCACCAGCATCACCATCATCATCAACTTGCCAATCTTATGAAGACATTTTTCTCAATAGAGTTCCTCTTCCCAGATGACTCTCCCTTTTTAATTATACCTCTGTGTTTCTGAATCATTGAGAGGGGATGTTGAGTTGTATGAAGGACCAATGGCTTCACCAATGAAAGACCTGAAACTCAAGCTGGGAAAATGGGTAAAGCGCTTATAGATATCGGGCCCACAAAAAGGGGTGGAGTTTTGCTCACAGTTTCAGAGGTTCGAATCTATGCATGTAGGGATGTGCAGTAAGGTTAATTATTTACCTCAGAGCAACAGGGAACAGGGGAATTAAAGGGCCAGGGCCAGAATATTCCTTCTAAGGACATTTCCCCAACGACCCAACTTCTTCCCACTGGGTCCCATCTCCTAATAGTGTCAAAGGCCAGTGACACAAGGTCTCTAATGAACACTTAACCAATCCACAGCAGCATCTGAGTCCACTGAAGTTAACTGACTTGAACACATCTCCCCCCAGGTTTCAGTGATGTCATGTATGTAAGTGTGGTGTATTTCTCTTTCAACTGCTCTTTCTGTAGCTCAAGGTGCCTTTGATTCATGAAGTGTCTTGAATGATAAAAATATGATGTTTATAAAGCTGGAAATGCTTTTGACAGAGAATGTGATTCCTGACAGATTTTTCCAGACTGTCTGAGTCAGGAGGATAACCGTTACTTGGATGGTACAGAAAGCAGATTTCTACACAAGGGATGGTAAGTCACATGCAGAAAAACTCATGTTCTTCTCTGTAAATGTGTATGGAAGAAGAGGAAGAAAAATGATGTGTGGGAATCACCGAGAAAATCATCAGCAAGACTCAAGAAAAACGACTCCACTTCTTTTCCTTAGGAAGAATGCTTCAAATTATATGATTACAAATTCCAAGGAACCAGATACTTGAATCTTATCAGCAGCGCTTGTTTGAGTTCTACATTTCCACGGAAAATTAGAGCCACATTTGGGACTTTGTTCTCAGAGTCCCCTTTTCTTCTCCCACCCAAACTGAATTGAGATACTCAAGTAAATAGCAGAACACTAGAAATAAGACCCCAGCCACATGCGAAGCTGTATGAAGCCCCTCACATACTGTAAAAGCAAACACATACCCATCCCTGTCAGACACCAAAAGCCACAGACAGAAAGGCAGCTCCAGCTCTCAGTTCTATTTTAAGGAGAGGGTTTAAATGTCACCAGATTAGACTAAGGTCACCTTTTATAAATGTACTTCTTTAAAAGGGAACCTAACTGAATGTATTTCCTTACATACCATATAAAGACTTGGCACAGCCCTCTCTGACTTCCTTTGTCTTTGTTTCTTTACATACCAAAACGATATATAAACATACAGCCCTGAAGTAAGAAGATCAATGTCAAGTCTCTTAAATGTCTTACAAACACAGGTATGCCCGACAACAGTGGAAGCAGGTAAGGGTGTTGGATCCCCTGGAGCTGGAGATACAGATAGTTGAGAGCTACCTTGCGGGTGCTGGGAGTCAAACTGGGTCCTCTGGAAGAGCAGCCAGTGATTTAACAGCTGAGCCACCTCTCCAGCCCCTAAGTTTTACTTTAACGATCCACAGTTATTGATTATAATGTGTAGGTGATTATAAAATATTGGTACTGGAAGCATCATCTCCCTGACTTCAATGTTATCATAACCACATCCAGAAACTATGAAGACTATGTCCCCGGTTCCCTATTGGATACTGTTAATTCAACATGGTCATTTTCCCACCTGGGCTTTTGAATGGCCAACACTGAACTTCATTGACATGGCCCACAGGTAGAAAGAGCCCAAGAAAAACTATTCTTGTGCAAAGCTGTGTTCTAAACACTCTGTGAGTATTACTTTCAGATAATGCACCCTACTTGCCCTCTCAATGGTTTTAAACCTAATTCAGTTATTACCTACACTGTTTTATTATGAAGACACCAAAGTCATAGATCTGGTAAATGCAGAGGTGGTATATCAATCCTAACATCTCTAGAGTACATGTCTACCACCGTTACCTTGCAGAAGCTCTAAAAAACCAAACAGAACAGTGACACAGGGCAGCCAGACTCTGGAGCTCTAATAATGGTATGGTGTGGACAGCTAACCATTCTGTGTCACGTACTCGAAATGTGCTAAGAAATCAAGCCCTAAACATTCCCAACATCTGTACACAGAGGAGCTGCACAAAATGACAGAGGTAATTAGCTTGATGCAATAATCACTTCATAATATATATTATATATTTTATATATGTTTCATATATAATTTTCATATATATTAAAACATGAAATATATAAAATGTAGGTTATACATAAAACATAAAAATATTTTTATAACATATTTTTCATATACATTTCATATATATAAACAGCTATATACTGAAATAACATGTTATATGTTCATGTTGGATATTTTGTCACCTTGATACAAGCTAGAGTCATTTGGGAAAAAGAAATCTTAATTACGAAATTGCCTCCATCAGATTGGCCTCTGGGCACATTTGTGGGATGTTTTTCTTAATTATCGACTGATGTGAGAGACCCAAGCCTATTGTGGGTACTGCCACCCCTGAAATGTGGTCCTGGGCTGTATAAGAAAGCAGACTGAGCAAGCCACGGAGAGCAAGCCAGGAAGTGGTGTTCCTCCATGTTCTCTGCTTCAGTTCCTGCCTTCAGATTTCTGTCTTAAATCCTTACCCTGGCTTCTCTCTTCATGGTGGACTGTGACCTGTAACTTGTAATTAACCCTCTCTTACCCACGTTGCTTTTACTGGTGGTGTTTTATCATAGCAACAGTAAGAAAACTTAAAAAAAAAAAGACGTAATATCTTTTGTTACATTATAACTCAAGAAAACTAGAAGAAAAAAATCAAAGGTGTCTAAGATCTTTCTGGAAAACATTAAATGTGAAGATATGAAATAAAGAAATCAAAATGGACTCGACACTATTCTCGTAGACGGTCTCTCTTATATTACTTATATTATAGCACTTTGGGTAGTTTTTCTCTTATTGGTCTTTGCATCTATACTGTGATTTCTAATTTGTGGCGGTTTGGAGGGTTGTGTATATATATCTCTATATGTTTTTATTGTATCTTTTGTTTTATTATTCTGTTTGTTTGTTTTTGTTTGCCTGTTTTCTGAAGAAAGAGCATGGAGTTCAGGGAGTGAGGAGAACCTAGGAAGAATTGGCAGAGGAAAAACCATGTCAGAATATATTGTATTAAAAAAAATTTCAATGAAGGAAGAAAGAAAGAGAAAAAGTAGATTAATGGTTGTCTGGAGACTGGAGGGAAACGTTCTAAAACTGAGTTAGTGAAGGTACACAACCCTATAAGATATACCAACAAAACCCTGAATTGTACACTTTAAACGAGTGAATTACATGGTGCGTGGATTACATCTCAATAAAGCTGTTATTTCAGCCAGCCATGGAGACGGCAGGATTTTAACCTCTTTTATGAGAAATTTAAAACACACACCGAAGGGAAGCAAAGTGCACAGTAAACCCTCCCAGTGTAAACCCTCCCAGTTCAGCCCTCTAGTGCTCATGGCTTTCAGCGTAAACCCTCCCAGTTCAGTTCTCTCTCTGGTGCTAACGGCTTTCACTCACCAATCCCGGTTTTTAATCTTTCCTCTTCCACCTCCAGACTTTTTTGCTTTTTACTTACATTCTTTTACACTAAACCAGAATGTTGTCATTCAGATACAATCACCAGAAAGACGGAACACAACAGCACACAGTAGCCTGGAAGGATCCTGCGGGTGCCAGGTCCACCTTCTCAGCAGCTCAAGAGGAACTCCACGCCTAGCCCTCCTGTGTCCTCCACCACGGGGCACAGGCTATGCAGCTTTCAATCTCCCTGCTCAGGCTCATCATCAACCTCTCCCTCCAGTCTCCAAGAGGGAGAGGACCCCTGCAGCTCATTCACATCAGGGTTACCTAAATGTAAAATGCACAGGTGGGGGACTGAACCTGTGTAGAAGAAGCAAAAGGGGAAAAAAGCTAATCTTTGCAAAGTGGGACAGCCAAGAAAAATGCGGCTGTTCTGATGGCATTGTTTTTACTATAAACAAAAGCTTCTGTTTATAGTTTATATCAACAACTGTAAACAGGCAACTTTCCTTAAAACCAAGACCAAGTAACCAACCAGCCAAACAAAAACACGAGTTCATACTCTACTCCCATCGCTGGGTGGACGTGATTAGTGTCCTGATCCGAGGAGTGCGCACAGACATCAATAAGGTTTAATCTCAGATGAGAAATAGCTTCTCAGGAACCTGACCTCCCAGGTCACTGGTGGCTCCTTTCTCCATGAATAAAAAATGACTCCCTCTTTGCCAGGGGAACATGAGACAGGCTGATGGCTGTTTCTATAGGAGTTATTAATAACGCCCCTTGTCAACTCTGATCTTACTTAAGATGCATGTCAGGTGCAGATAATCAAGTGAACCATGTATATAATGCATTTTATAGTACTCACGGGTGCAATGTCGAGTTCACATTCCAGGGATCTCTCATATTAACCCTCGTTTTCATTGATTAGCCTTCCAAAGAGACTGGCGATTTTCTACTTCAAACCATCCTCAGAACCCAGACTCTACTCAATAATTAGAGATGTCTGCTCATCTTAAGAAATACAACTCAGTCATTTTGTGAGTTTTGGCTCATCTTTCCAAATCAAGTTGTCTCAGACTGGAAACCCTTACACTCTCTCACGAATGGCCTCAAGAATAGTCTCAAGATGATTCTTTTAAGATTTATTTATTTTATTATTTGTGTGTGTGAGTGCCCGCGCACATGTGCCTGTTGTTTGTGTGCACTGCAGTGCCCACAGTTCTGGGAACTGAGCCTGGGTCCACTGCAAGAGTACTAACTCCCCATAACTGAGAAAAGGGATAGTGTTTATCTTTGGTGGATGATTAAGATACAGTAAGAGGATGATAGATTCAAGTAGGTCCAAGTTATTTTCTTCACTAATCAGGGAAACAGTATACAGGGTCCCTAAGTATCCTCTGCCTGCCACCAGCTGCTGGCAGGGCACAGGCATCTCCTCCAACCCCTCAGCCCCTTTGCCCCACTCACGGGTGACTGGCCTGCTCTGCTCCGGCTGCACGATGTCCAGGGATTGGGTGCTGGGCACCGCAGAGACACTGGAGCTCCTCACAAAGCCGAAGGCCGCCAGCTTGGCTGCTGGGAGTCGAGAGTAGCCAGGAGGACGAAGCCCAGATTTTGGAAGACTGGACTTTGCAGCATTAGAATTGGAGGCTTTCTTGAGGTCTGTTGAAATGAACCAAAACAAAAGGAAAATTCTCAGTGCATAGAAAGATAAGGAATGTCTCAGAATGTGTCTCGTCATGAACAGACTAATCTTGCAGGCTCCAATTCTGCATGAGAGTGAATCAATCTTTTTTTAAAAAAGATGCTTTTTGGGTTTCACTAATAAGGTCAAGTAACTTCATGAAATCATACCGATAAGCAATAGGGTGACAGGAACTCAGATATTGTTCTTCTAACTCCTAAGTCTGATTTTCATAACTACATAATGCCCAAGATAAATAGCTTTTATCACACCAGCTATTCTACAAATCCTACCCTAGTCAGTTATAGTATGACAATGTTATGCTCTGTAACAGAAAGAGATTTGTTTCGTAATGTGGGACACATCTGTGCAATGGAAACCTAGAAACAAGTGGAAGTTTTATTAGCATCAACAGTTGCTTGTTTACACACACACCTCTGTGTCCAGGTTTCCACCTTCCCCAGATCCCTACTTTGTATTGTGATAGTAATTTAGTTCAGCAAACATTTCCTGAGAACAGCACGAGATACAGAATATAGTAAAACAGAAAACCCATCTTTCTGAGAAAGGTGTCTTAACTTCTCAGGGTGGGTGCTTCAGAGGACTCAGGTGGAAGAGCCCCAGCACCGATGCCCTGGGGGAAGCGCATAGTCTGAGTGAGAGAGGAACGGAGGACAGACAACTGGACAGGAATCAGGACAGACAACTGGCCTCACTTAAGGCCTAGGAAAGGTTAAAGGACATGGGATGAGGAATTGAAAGAGGGTACCAATTGTTGGGACTTATTTGAGAATCGTGAGAACAAGATACAACTTAAAATTTAACACACCATGGGTGTTAACCATATTATTAGCCTCACAGAAATATGTTCCATGAGTCATCCCTTATTCTAACCCTCTTGCTGTGAGGTGGGGTCAGCCAGACTGTAATTCCCCAATGACTGACTGGGCAAACTCCAGGCCCTCACCTTCCCCTGAGAACAACAGTATCTTCTTGTAAAGGATGATGCTGTGAATCACATTCAGCACCTACTGTATAGTCTGTGGGGATTCAAACCGGAGTTAGGAGTTCTCTTCTCCCATTCCCAGCCATGGAGTGTAAGAATGACAGCGTCCTGCTACGAATCCAGCACCTCTGCAGCTGCACCGCACTTTCAAGAATGGATACGTTATAGAAGAAGAGTGGGCATGAGATAAAAGATGTCTGGCACTATGCTGGCAGGAAACAGCAGGAGAAATCCTCTCTTCTGGGCACTTGGCAGGAGCAGCCATGAACATCAATTCAAAAATGGCCCCTGGTTAAATCAAGAGTCATGAGACTATGGCCTGCAGCTGGCAAGCACGATGCTAGGCTGCAGAGAAGAAACCTTCAAACAGAACTGTGTGGCATACAGGACGGTAAAAGCCTGGTTCGAACCAGAGTTGTCATTTGGCCTTTCCCATCAGCCATAACATGTTCATTATGCTGCCCCCTAGAGGTGGAAATCCTCTTGGGTTGAAAGCCATGAAGGAAGGAAGGGTCATAAGGTTCTCACGTGGAATTCTAGCCATTACGCACGCGCAGAATACAGAAAGTAGAAGGCTAGCCGGAAGTTGGCCTTCCCGGTGCAGCATCCATTCATGACCAGCTAGGGTGGAACTTTGTGACAGTGTAACTGTTTTGCAGTCTCTCATACTCTGCAAGTAATTCCTCCCTTGCCCTCTGTAAGCCCAATAAATTCATTGGTTCACCACACTGAGCTGTGGGGGTAATCTTTGCTGTGGTATCTTATCAGGATTGAAGAGACATTCATCTACATCTCTCTAGGAGTAGTTGTGACAACAAAGAATCTACAGGAGAATGCAGACACAAGCTCCAAGAAGCAAGCCAGACACAGGGAGGGATGCACAGGTAAAGGACCGGCATTCACAACTGGACTCCTGATGGATTCGGGTATGAGAGCTGACCCCCTGAAACTGCTAGAGGAAGGTGTAGGGAGAGTACTGGGAGATGCGGGCAGAGGATGGACCTGCTCCATAGGACTCTGACTGCTCAGAAAATAACGCCAACAACCAACAAATGTGATTTCAGGACATTGAAAAGCTTCTTCACAGCAAACACTTAATTGAGCAAAGCGACAGCCCACAGAATGGGAGAAAATCTTTGCCAGATACCCATCCAAAAAGAAAATTATTGTCTAGAATACAGAACATACAAAGAACTCAAATATATCAAACACGGACTCAAACAACCTGATCTATAAATGCTAATGAAAGGAACATTTCTCAAAAGATGAGATGGCTTTGTCAATCCCCCTCCCCTCAGGGTTCAGGGAGCTGTGAAGAGAGGAAAGATGAGAGGAGCCAGAGGGGATGGGAGATACCAAAGAAGCAGTGTCCCCTAGATGCAGCAGAGGACTGACCCATATGAACATACAGAGACGGTTGCAGCATGCACAGGGCCAGCACAGGTTCAAGCCAGATGGGGTCTGCAGGGCTGGGAGGGGAAGTATACAGAAGCCCCCACCCCAACGAAGGATTTATCTCCAGTTGACAGCTACTTACAAAAGAAAAATTCATTTTCTCCAATGGAGTCTTACCAAGTATATAAACCCTTAATATAACACATACACCATGCCCAGCAGTAGATGGCCAAGGCAAAACGAACTGAGTGGTACTTCTGTAGACTTTTATTTTACTTTACTTTACTTTACTTTACTTTTATTTTATTTTAATTTTGGTCCCATAATACTTTGTCTGGACATTTTTTGTCTTACTGGTCTTTTGCTTGCATATGATAGTTGCTGACTGTGTGTTTGAGTGTGTGTGTGCATGTGTGTGTGTGTCTGTGCATGTTTCTTGTGCTTTTTAAAATCTGAGTTTGTTTGGGAGCTTTTTGGTTTGCCAGTTTGTTTTCTAGAGAGAAAGGAAGGGTGTGGAGTTGGGTAGGGGGTAAACAGGGAGGACCCAGAAAGGGCTGGGAGAGAAGAAACCATGATCAGAATACACTGCATGAAAATATTATTCACACACACACACACACCTTTGGTGAAAATCAAGCATAAAAAAATGTTCTCTTAATGAATTCAGTGTTTCTGCAACTATTTGCCATGAATGTATAGAAGGAAGCTCTGGTCTCTAAAAAGTGATTAAAAGGTATCTTCCAGGATACCTTTGACAATTAACCCAATTCAAAGCATTTTCACTCAAGGAAGGCCTAGACCTCTGCAGCAGAAAGTGGAGCTGCCGGTGCTAATAATTTGTAAGGCAAATATATGAAAAGTGGATTAAACAAAAGTGAGTGATTAAAACAAGAAGTAACAAATCTGTCTTCCATTGGCCTTCACCACAACTCCTGCGTGTTTACCTCCAGCTCCAGGTCAACACATCACAGAGACACCTGCCCTCCTGAGTCCACTGTTACACTGTTAAATTGCTACATTGTTACATAGCTACATGGACCCATCCCAGGTGTCCAACGTGTGGGAGAGAGAGAGAGAGAGAGAGAGAGAGAGAGAGAGAGAGAGAGAGAGACAGAGAGAGAATGTTGTCAACCATAAAGAGAAATACAATTACGCTACTTTCATGGATGCAACTGAAGATAATCACATTAAATGAAGAAAGTCAGCCTTGAAAAAAATAAATGCCCCACGTTCTCTTTCGTTTTATACAGATATCTTAGTTTTGTTGTCAGCGTGATAGAGCTGAAAGAGGGAAGCCCAACTGAGGAACTGTTTTTGTCAGATGTTAATTACAGCTCAAAAAGCTATTGTATTACATCACAAATCTAAAAATAGAAGTGGGGGAGCAAAGTAGAATGGGGGGATGACACAATCAAAGTACCTTATACGCATGAGTGAAAAATGTTATAAGAAAACCCAATTTTATGTTTAATTGATGCATGCTAATAAAAATAAGTTTTACAACAAAATATCGAAAAACTAGAATGATTTTTATTTTCTAGTCAAGCCATAGACTTAAGATAGAATCATGATTAGTACTCAGTAGATATCAGTATATTTCAATATTTGAGAGGGGACAAAAATCTTACTATATAAGCCATGACTAGCCTGGAACTCAATATGTAAGCCAGGCTGGCCTCGAAACCCAGAGATCTACTACCTCTGCTGTCCCAGTACTGCTATTAAAGTATACTATTTCATACCATGCTGATATCTTTACTCTTTCAAGGTCTATGTCAGGGCTGGAGAGGTGGTTCTCCTGTTAAGAGCACTCGCTGCTCTTGCAAAGGACCCATTAGGTACCCAGCACCCACATGGTAGTTCATGACCATCTGTAACTCCAATTCCGGTGATCTGACACACCTCTTCTGAACTCTGATGGCACTGAATGCATGTGGTACACAGACATATATGCAGGTAAAACACTCATGCACACAAAATAAAAACAAGCATGATGTTTTTGTTTCATATTTGAGATTGTAATATTATTTCTTCCTTGCTTTTCACCCTTCCAAACTCTCCCATTTACCTGTCCTTGATTCCTTTCAAATTCATAGCCATTCTTTCATTAACTGTTTATATAATATATAATATAATATAATATAATATATAATATATAATATATAATATGTATATACATATATATAATACCAACATATATACACACATATAACATATATATGTTGATATATATACATATATATATAATGTTGATACATAATACTCAATATATATTGGCATCTTTATAATATTTTAAGTAGGGGTGTAAGGTCTTATACTATACAAGCCCCTGACTAGCCTGGAACTCAATATGTAAATCAGGCTGGCCTCAAACTCAGAGACCTGTTTTACCTGTCTCCCCCTGTGGGGGATGGAATATGTATATGAATTTTTATTTATTTCTTAAATATAACCTGATAAATCTGTATAATGTTACTTATATGTATATTTACAGGGCTGTCTACTTGGTACTGGATAAGCAATTGATTTGCTCCACCCTGGGGAAGACAATTTCTCTCCCCAAGTGCACACCCCTCCCCCCACATCTTTTAGCTGCCTATAGTTCTTTGTCTGGGCTGAGGCCCTAATTCACATTAGCATTATCTGTTGTCTTTGTCCTTGCTCAGCTCAGGTGTGGGCTGTCATGCTGGTGAGACTTTATGGGCGTAGCTTCAGACATCACTAGGAGACACAATCCCACAGGAAATTCCCTGGTTCTCTGGCTCTTCTGATCTTTCCACTCCCTCTTCCACAGTTATCCCTGAGCCTAAGGCGCAGGAGTGTTTGTAGACATATGACTTGGGACTGGGCTCCACACCTCTGCATTTTTACTGGCTGTGGTTTTCTGTAGTGGTCTCTGTGTGTTGCAAAGAGAAATTTGCTTCATGAGGGGTAGGAACTACACTTCTATCAAAAGATTTGCAGGCAGAGCCTCTGATGAAGGAGATCATTCATTTGTCTTTCTGAGTCTGGATTACCTCACTCCATGGGATCTTTTCTAGGTCCATTCAAAATAAGCCAAACCTTTAAAGGGTCTACACTGGCTAGAGAATTTGATCTGTCAGTGTATGCCCTCTACAGAAACACTTTGACCAGAGAGGAGCAATACATGTTTTGTATTACACATCAAAGTCCCTTCCAAGCGAATGCCAACATAATGGGGAAGCTAATTACAATAAATTCAAAGCTAATAAACATTTAAAAACTCTGGGATCAAATGTCCAGGCGTCATGAAAGGGGACTGAAACGAACTAATTTATTTTAATCAAAGCTCAAGATTCTGACAAGTTTTTTCCAGAAAGCAAAAGAAAAAAGAATCCTGCTTGAACAACAAAAAGATTTTTCTGTCTGCTGAAAGCAACAAGACATGCTATTTCAAAGTAATATTATTTTTCCTTTGAAAAATAAAGTTTTTGAAGAAAGCAAATCTTCCTATTGAAATGAAGTGGATTTTATTTGTTTGGGCTTTTTCCTTTTTGTATAGATCGTCTTTTAAGTTATGGCTCTGCGATACTAAACAAAATCTCAACCAAGTAGAATAAGATCATTTATTTGTGATTTAATGCTATGTCGATAAAGTCCTGTCCATCATTGCCCAACTGTCATGCATCCCAGACAGTGAAATTAAACTGTTGGAAAAGGTAAAACTTTCATCAATCCAATTCAGTATGAACTGGAAGAAGAGAGAAGGAGAAGCATCAGAGAGAAACTGAGGACAGATGTGTCCTGGTCCTGCCAAGTCCTCCACAGACACAGTGTACAAACTGATGGTAAATTGGGCTGCGTGGCCCCAGAGCTAGGGAGCAGAAAAGAATGGGACTCTTAGCCCAGTCTGGTCATATCAGGCAATTAGGTGCCCATGGTAAAGGAAGGGGAGGAAGAGGAAGGGAGGAGGAGGAAGGGGAGGAGGAAGGAGGGAGGAGGAAGGGGAGGAGAAAGGAGGGGAGGAGGCAGACAGGGAGGATGGGGAGGGAAAGGGCTCAGGTGGGTACTGCTTCTGATGGTTCAGAGATATACATGCAGGCAAAACACTCAGACACATAAAATAAAAATAAATCCAGAAAGTTTTGAGACAGGGTCTCATGGTGTAGCCTTGACTGACTTGGAATTTGCTATGCAGACCAGGCTAGCCTCCAACTCAAGGGATCCAACTGCCTTTGCTTACAAGTGCTAGGACTAATGGCATGTGCCACCACACCCAGACAAATAGATAAATCTTTAAGGGAACAAAAAGGAGAAAAAAAGAAATTCTTAGCAATAGTTATGGTTCACTGGCATTTTTTAATATCTAGGCCAGAAGGGAAAATAAATGGGAGTTATTTATTGTATGGGGGTGGAGGGGATGTGTGTGTGTGTTGTCGTTGTTGTTGTTGCTGTTGTTGTTAGTATGGGAAGCTGTGAACAGTATAGTTTTAAGAAAAAAGAACATTGAAACATGAGAAATAATCTACAAGACCAAATAATCCTATCTATGCACTGTTTTAAAATTGAGATTGTAATCTTAAGTTTGACATCTTCTGATGACTTAAAAGAGTCACACACATTCTAGACTAAGGGATGGAGAGATGGCTCAGCAGTTAAGAGCACTGGCTACTCTTCCAGAGGACCCAGACTCAATTCCCAGCACTTACATGGCAGATTGCAACTGTCTATAACTCCAGTACCAGCCTATCTGACATCCTCTTCTGGCCTTTATGGTCACGGGACATGCAAGTGGCACAGAGACATGCACACAGGCAAAACACACATAAAACTAAATAGTTGAAAATAAATAAATAAGCCATTTATGGAGTACTTGAGTAAACAGGATTCAATGTCGGTGTCTGCACAAGGTGATCTGGTTTAAAGCGGAGGTTCACAAACATCAAGTGACTTACTTCCCACTGTACCAGAGCAAAACAATGGCTGGGAAATAAATGGACCCAAACCTTTTTGTCAGAGATGGGAACTGCAAGTTGGGAGGAGAGAATGAGCACCAGACTGAACTGAGGAAAACAGCCAGAGGTGCAATGATACAAGTACTGCAAACAGCTGAGCACAAACAGAAGCTGTCGGAACGACAGGCTGAACACAAGGTGACCTTGTGCTAGCCAGAGATCACTCGATCCTAGATCTGTCCAGGGCATCAGGCTGCCAGCCATGGCGTTACAAACACTGCTGACAAGCCCCACTCAGATCTCATTCACTTCAGTGCTTCTCAGGGCTGGCTGTTGCAGTTCAAAAGCAAGTCCAAAGGCATGGAACAGTCTGGAGTGGATTCTGCAGACTCATCTGTTCCTCAGCAGCAGCTTTGGCAGTGCAGAAAGGAAGAAGAATGAAAGCAGCTGCTGCATTTGCTAAGGAAAGTACTCAAACATTATACTGCAAGAACAACGAAAGACCTCTCCCCCGGATTAGACTGAAAAGCACAGTTTTCGTTAAAGCCTTTACAATCACAGACTCATTTTACAAGACTGACCAGATTGGAAATGCTGTGGCCAACAACACTTACTTTATTTAAGCAGAAAGGAAGACCACAGCCAGATTAAGTGGGTAGTACCTGGGTTTTTAAATTCTTTCCAATGAAAGTTGCTTTCAAACAAGAGCTGCTACATTTCTATTGGCAACATTGAAACTCAAAGCCAACAGTCACCCAATATTTTCCTTTAAGCACGTTCTACACTTAAACCTAAAACAAGAAAGAGAAGAGACATACTTACTAAGCGTAGTACTCCAAGTATTCTGGAACATAAAACACAGGTAAAGGTCCCTGACTGCCTGGGAGGAGGAGAAGAAGGAGGAGGAGGAAGAGGAGGAGGGAGAATGTACTGCAGTGAAGAGACAGCTGGGATTGCTGCAGAGGAAGCAGCCAGTGACCTTCATCCTGGGAAGCCAGGTGAGCAGACACATAGGCCCAAGGGCAGGCCAGAAAAAAAGCACAGAGCACGGAGATGTTCCTAGAGGTACAGGATGCCCAGTTCCCAGGTTCTGACTACCATCTCCAGCCCTGCCAAGCCCCAGCATGAGGGACATAGATGGCCAGAGAATTAGCACAAATCAACTCCAAATTCATCCTGCACAACCACGAGTGAGCAATCACAGAGACCTAGGGGAAATCTTCCAGCATAAAACAAAACAAAACAAAACAAACAACAAAGAAGAAAGATTGCCCTGGAGACAAGGCGACACCAACATCCTTTAAAAGTCACATCATTCGTAGAAGATGCTGCCATGATAACGTAAGGAGGAAGTGCTAGGAGAGAGGCTGGATGACCCAGAAAGCATTCTTAGAAATTGTCAATGGGAAAGCAACAATTCAGCAGAGGGTGGGAAAGGGCTCCAGCTTAGTCTAAAACACTGAAGGAAGATCTAGTAGAGAAATCATGCAAAGAAAAGGCAATGGTCCACACCAAATTAAAAAGAAATGCAGGGAGAGGTAAGTGGAGGAAGAGAGGGATGGAGAGAAGGGGGAGAGAAGGAGAGAGATGGACAAAGAGGCAGGGGCAGAGAGACTGAGGTAAATGGCAAGAACACTGCAGGACTGATCAGCAGTGAGACCCAAGTCTTTATTGAACTAATGCTTAGCAAGACAACTTCTCCCTGATTCCTGACATGTGTGTCCCTCTATGTACAAACACACACACACCTGGAAATCCCAAAAATAGCAATGGGAATAGAGGGTTATAAAATGCACGGCGTGGGGGGAGGGAATCACTGTCACCCACATTTTTTCATCAGATTGGCATAATAATGTCTCTTAATCGGCAACAGAAGTTGTTACATCTTAAAAGAAAACTTTTCAGCCTCAAAAATTACTTTTAATGTAGTAAATGAAGACTAAGAACATCTTTAGAAATGCAAAACTCTGCCACGTAGCTTTCTCTTCTCTCTCTCTTTCTTTGCTTCTCTCTGAGGTCTCTTTCTCTGTCTCTGTCTTTCTCTCTGTCTCTCTCTGTCTCTGTCTCTCTCTGTCTCTCTCTCTGTCTCTCTCTCTTTTTCTCTGGAAATTAATTAGTGAGGATGCACTTTACAGACAGACCATTGTTTTTAAGCCTCTGGTAGGGATGAAAAGTAAGAACAACAGGGTACAAAATACTTACCTCCAGTTCCAACATCAAAAGAAAAAGAGTAAGACCCACAAACCTCTTCAAGGCCACACACCCAGGAACCTAAGGACTTTCCCCAGGCCCTATCTTTCAAAGGTCTCAGTATTGTGACCATGGGGACAAACCTTCAACACATGGACTTAGGAGTTGTCAAGCTCCCAAACTATAGCATGTCCCCTTTGTCTATATGAAAGCCCTAAGAAAAGACACCATGCTGGGGGCTCATACGTACTCACAAATAAAACAGATATCTTGAGGTTCCACAGTGACTCACATCCAGAAACGGGTATATGAGGGTTTCCAGAACCTATGTCCTCTTTTTATAAGGTAACAATTACAGAAGGATTACCTAATGGCATAGACTTTGTTATACAGGTGAGCTGGGGCTGGCATTACTGATCCTGGCCTTTTCTTCATTATTCTTCCTCTTCCCAGTCTATTCTGAAGTGAACTTGGCCCACAGGGTCAGGAGGCTAATTATACATATAGATTTAACTGGTGTAAAAGGATATTCATGCACCGGGTTAAAAATTATTCATGTGTTTGTGTTTCCAGAAGAAATTAGCAATTGAATTGGCAGGGTGAGGAGATCAGAGGCTTTTTTCCAGTGGGTGTGGGCATCAGTCAACCTGCTGAGCTCTGGGAAGGACCAGGAGACTCAATATCCACTGCTGGGCTACTTGAGCCAGGGACTGGGTCTTCCCCGTGCTTGTACCATCAGCTTCCCTGAATCTACACCTGCAATCTGCAGACAGACAGCTGTCATGGTGATGCTCACGCTCCATAATCTCTTAGGTTTCAGGGTGACTGAGGCACTGAAGAAAGAACGAGATGGAACAGGGCTCTTAGGTGACAGTGAAACACTGCAACTGGAACAAGTCAGAGAACACAGAACACAGACTTGAACCTGGTTCTCAGCTAGACTCAGGAAGACTGTCAGCCATAGTGCAGGTATAAAGAGCCACTACTTCCTAACAAATCTTTCCTTCTCTCATTGGTTCTGAGTCTCTGGGAAGCCTTAGCTAAGGCAGGGCTTTAGTGAAATCTACCTTTGAAGCCTTTCCTGCGTTCTATCCCTACCTCCACCCCCACAACCACCTTTCCCCCCACTCCATCCCCCACCCCATCTTGGTTGGGCTTTCCTTGCTAGTGTCCTGAGATGACTTCCTGGAGAGGACCCCTTGTCTTACCCCTTCTTGCCAATCCCATTCACTCTCTTTTTCCCAACTTCTGTCCAATCTCAACTTCTAAAAAAACCAATGATCTTGTCCGCCCTTACTTCAAAACGCTAGGGGACACAATCTTGCTTTTGAGGTAAAAGACAGTGTCCTTAGCACCATTTGGGTTTCTGCAGTTTTCTCCAACCCTTTTCTCTTCCCACCCCAGGGTCTGACATCGAAGCCACAACAGCCTTCATGTGAACAATCCCTTGGGTCTTGACCACACTGTCTTCCACTTGTGGCATGGCCTATGGCACGCGCGCGTGCGCGCGCACACACACACACACACACACACTCATATACTCATGCAGGCACATACATGTAAGAAAAAATGAATCAATAAAATACTTAAAGATACCGAAGGAAAAGCTCAGTGGAGTCCTTGACCTGCATGTATAAGGCCCTGGGTTCAATCTCCTGCAAAGGAGAAATTAAAAGATGCCAAAGGAACTGCAGTTAGGCCATGTTCCCTTCTGCCACCTCAGTAATGCACCGGTTTGTCTTACACGAGCGTCTCCCATCTGATTCAATCCACATTGCAGATGCCATAGTAAAGTGGAATTTCAGCATCAGTAAACTGCTCTCTTCACCCAGGAACCAGCACTCTGCCCGCTCCTCTCCTTCCTTTTTTACTCTATTCCCCCCTCATTTGCATTTGAAGAGTCATTGCCTTTGCCTTATATCCCAAGATGCGTCCTTCTGCACACAGCCATGATCCCATCATTCACCAGTCCCCCGGGGACGATTAGCGCCAAGTTCTCTCCCAGAGCCTCCCTCTCTTTCCTATTTCAGATCGTTTGCAGTAAGCATCTCCTCCCACACTCTAAAATGCAGCCTAGCCCACTCCTGCCTCCAGCTAGCACCCCTGGTGCTTTTCTGCATTTGCTAGTATTTAAAAATTATTCTCTTCTGTTTCTATTTCCTCACTTTTCATTCATGCATCACCCCGCTAATAAGTGACTTCCGCCCCCGTGTTTGACTAAGTGTTTCCTCAAAACTAGGTCACCAACTGCTGCCTAATTTCCAGTCTCAACAGCCTCTTGGTACTTTTTGCTTATCCTGCCTCCTATGAAACCCCATTGGTCACTTCTTCCTTCTAGCCCTGTCTCCCATGAAACCGTGAAAGTCACTTCCGCGTTGGTCACTTCCTTCTTCAGAAGCTCTGCTGAAGAACCTCCATGCTGCTTTTTCATGGTATCTCCTTGGCCCCTTCCCCAGGGCTCTGTCTCCCGCTGACTTTCTGCTTCTGTTGCCTCTGAAATCGGTTAACCTCCTTTCTTGCCCATCTTCTCGCTTTACCTTGTCTCTCTTTCCCCTGAATCCGTTCATCCTGTCTCACTGCGTTAGGACACAACCATGGGGTAGTCGTCCAGCATTGAATCCTTGCCTAAGGTTTCTCTGTAGCCACAATTACTCGTTTTAGAAATTGCTGTCTAACGTCCAGAGGAACCTCAAATTCTTGTGTGTGAGTGAATTGTCCGCTAACACCCCCAGCACTACTACAGCTTCTCCAGGATCCCGCTAGAGCTGCAGCCCCTATAACGGATCCGGATCACTCCACTCCTGCTGATGGCCTCTCTCTTTCCACCTTTACCCTTTTCCTTGTCTACAGCATCCCTCCCGACCCCCTCTCTGCTCACAAGGGCAAGCCTGCCCGTCCATTCTCAATGGGTCACTATCAAATACCTATCAAATCTATGGCAATTATTAATTTAACTGTTTGTATCCCACAAAGTCCAGAACTGTATATTTGTGTATCCTGAACACAGACTAGCACCTGGCCTATAAATAGGTCTCAGAGAAACAGGAGCAGGGCTGGCCACCTCAAAGGTTCTCAAAAAACAAAAAAAAAAAAAAAAAAAAACCAGTGGCCACTCAGCCAATCACAGCCCAGGGAGCAGCCACTGGTCTTGGCAAATTCTGCCTGGTTTTGTCTGTTTGCACGTCATCACAATAGCAGAATTAAGGGAATCCGGCTGAAGTAGAAAGCTAACATGTTTAATGCCTAGCCCTTGACTGGTCCGCCCCACTTCAAAAGACCCACGAGCTCATCACTTCTTGATGACCATGGAAAAGTATCAAGTACTGCTGCAGGGTAGCCATATGTAATTAACTCAACAGATACTGAGCTTCCTTCTGTTTCTTTGAAAATAATATTTCTAACTCTCTGAAAAAACGTCAAGCATGTATACAATATATTTTGATTATATCCATCCCCTGCTACCTCCCTTCAGCTCTCTGCCAAGACCCACCAACATGCATTTTCTTTTTAAAAATTATTACTAAGAATGCGCTGAGTCCAATTTGTGCTGCTTAAACAAGCATGGATGTGGGGCCACCCACTGGGGCATAGGTGAGCCACCAGTGGTCATAGATGCACCTCCCGTCTCCACAGCCATCAGTGCCTAAGAGCTCATAGCTATTCGTGGAGACACCACAATGAAATGGAATGTAGACAGTGTCAATAAATTAACCCAGGATCCAACACCTTGCCCACTCCTAGTTCTCTTTATTCTATTGCCCCTCATTTGCATACGAAGAGTCACTGCATGGGGGTGGGGCTGGGGCAGCCCTGCCCCTATACATACTGGACTTTTGACTGGCTTGGTCTTTCGTAGCGCTTGTGCATAAACTACAGCTGTTGTGAGTTCGTGTGCTTGTACAAGCCGAGACATGTGCAGAAAACAGCCACTTGCCCTACCATCGGCTCTTATGTTTTGTGTCCCCCTCCCTTCCTCAATGGTTGCTGAGTCCAGGATTGATAGATGCAGACGGCCCATCCTTAGATGAGTCCTCAGAGCTGCTTAGTCTTTAAATCCCTCTCTGCTCATCGGCTGCACACAGTAGTGGCCTAAATGCTAATATCTCTGTGAAACCCAAATAAGACACTGGCAGACCTTCATAAAAAAAGAGCGAAGAAAATACAGAGGATGATGGGTCGGAAGTTCCTGGCTGAGGCAGGACCACTGTACCACGTATGGTCAAGGTTGTATGCCTCTTGTGTGCAGAGACATGGATGATGGCTCCTGAGAGATGAGAAAGAGTCGGCCTTGGAGGGTGCTATGGGAAGAACTAAAGGCCTTAGTAAGTATGAGACTGGCAAGTCAGAAAGAGTACAGGGTATCTGAAATGATGGGGGCCACAGTGGGCTGTGTGTATTGAGAAGAGAACATATTGTATTGTATTAAGAGACCTCAACAGGTTCAAGGGAGAAGATAAAGGCATCCAATGAGGGAGTTCTGATTAGCCAATGGCCTTCTGAGGATCAGGTGCCCAGTCAGCACTTGAACACTTTAAATTCTCTCATTGCTCTCATTTCAGAGGCAAAGAGACTGGGGCTCGGAAAATGTAGATTTGGTGCTTAATGAAAGAGACCTGAGAAAGACCAACATGGACCCTGTGGTGGTTTGAATATGCTTGGCCCATGGGAAGTGGCACTATTAGGAGGCGTGGCCTTATTGGAGGAGATGTAGCCTTGTTAAGAGTGTGTCACTGTGGAGATGAGGCTTTGAGGTTTCATGCACATGCTCAAGTCTGACCAGTGTTATCCAGAGCCTCCTCCTGGATGCCTGCTGGAGACAGTCTCCTTCAGCTGCCTGAAGATCAAAATGTAGAACTCTCAGCTCCTTCTCCAGCACCATCTCTGCCATGCTTCCTGCCATGAAGATAGTGGACTTAGCCTCGGAAACTGTAAGCCAGCCCCCAATTAAATGTTTTCTTTTATAGGTCATAGTGCCTCTTCAGAGCAATAGAAACCCAAACTAAGACAGACTCCCTCTCTTTCTCTCTGCCCCCTCCTTGACTTGTGTAGTGTGGACCCTCAATTCAAAGCTACATTGCTCACAAAAGCAAGGTGTCCAGGCTGGACAGTCAGAAACATGCTTCATTGGCTAAGAACACTGATTGCTCTTGCAAAAGACCAGGGTTCAGTTCCCAGCACCCAAATGGTGGCCTCACAACCATCTGCAACTCCAGTTCTAGGGGGAAATCTAATGCCCTCTTCTGGCCTCTGAGGGTACTGCATGCATGCTGTGCCTAGAAATACATGCAGGCAAAACATTCACGTGCATAAAAACATAATTTGGAAAATGAGGTGTGGCATTATAAAGTCTGGAAAATATGAAAAAGAATAGATAATGCATACTCTTATATGAGATCTCTCATATCCTGCTGGCATGTGAGAGCAGCTTCCTCAGACCTCCATACCATGACCCTTGTTCACAACAGAGGATCCTGTCAAGTCTCTGTTTGGAAACCTCAAGGTTTCTAATCCCTCACCAACAGACAAAACAGCAACAAAAATCCCTTAAAGTTAGCCTGCCCCTGAAATTTCCTCACTACCTGGCCCCAGATTACCCATCTGGTTTTGTTTTGGGTGACAACCAGTCCTCCCCCCACTCTGCTCACACCCACAGAAATGGCCTGATTCCTGAGAAACTCCAACCCTCTTGTATCTGTCATGCTCTTCCTACATGGGCCTTCACACTGCACTGCGACCACCCTATGAAGTCATTCAGGCCTGGCTCCTGTTCCTCCAGGAAGCCTTTCCATGGGTGCTAATCAGGATAAGCTGCTGTCTCTGCCCTGTCCTCTCCTTTGATAATGCTGTCCCACAACACACGCGCGCACACACACACACACACACACACACACACACTGCTCCTAACAGATCCAGGGTTAGGAGTAGCTCCCTGACAGATTTTTTTGGGTATCCTCATCTTTCCTAGTATCCAGCTGGGCTCAGATCTGAGGAGGCTGAGGAAGATCCTGCTGTCATCAGGAGAAACCCATGCAGGGAGCTTCCCCATAGCTATCAAACACACCAAGACTAGCTTTCTTACACCAACCACAAGATTAAAAAATGATTATTTGTTTCAGAAAAGTCTTGGATAGAAAAATAACATTTTCATTTTAGATTTCTTATCCAGAGATACTGAACACAGGTCTATATTATGCTAAATTTGCCGTGGTGGCTGCAGTCCCAGCGTCGGCGGCAGCAGCAGCAGCTGGACAGAGCTAGTTTAAAATATTCTGGATTCCTTTTATTTGCTTTTCAAAACACGTTAATAATTTCTCCATTTAAAAACTTGGAGAGATTCACCATGTTTGTTTTTTTTTAAATCCCTGCAAGAAAGGCTGTAGAGCATGTCAAACTCCCAAATAAATTTTATTTTAATAATCAGAATGTACAGCACAGTTGTCTATATCTTGAGAGAAAGTTTTCCAATTTAGCTGATTCAATTTCTCTAGCTATTTATAGAGTGAGGTTTTATCATCCATCCTTCAAGAAGATTTTGCTTTTAACGCCTCAACTGCTCCTAACAGAAAATATTACATTCCATTCTAGCATTGCTTCATATAAAAGCACTATGCTTCCAGGGGAAAAAATATGTATTTCAAGTACATTTACCATGTAGGCAAATTATGTTTCGCCACACTGTACACTGGGTAGGCTAATGGGTTCTGCATGTTAGGGGGCCATTAAAGATTTGTTTTTGAAGAAAGAACGTAAAACATATGTAGCTTTTAAAAAAACAGTGCAGAGAAGTGGGGTCTTCTCACATTCTAGAAACGGACATTCTAATAGCAAACTTCTCTATGGAGAACCATGGTCACTACTGAGCAGGCTTCATGCTACACAAAGGGCTGTGAATCCCCTCTTCACGCTGAGTGTTCAGATGTCTTTAGTTTCACACTCGGGCCAGAAGACAGCAAAAGTTTTATGGGATTTTTTTACTTTTATATTTTGTTTGTTTATTTGTTTGTTTTTAAGACACTCTTTCTCTCTGTAGCCTGGTTGTTCTGGAATTCACTCTGTAGATCAGGCTGGCCTCAAACTCACAGAGACCCACCTGCCTCTACCTCTCAAGTGCTGGGATTAAAGGCATGGGTCACCAGTGCCCAGCTCAAAAGTTTGGTCTTAAACATCACTGTGGAGTCAGAGAAAAGCTAGCCTCAAACCAAAACAAAGCAAATCCAAACCCAAAACAGAAATGATTTAAGAAGAAAAGAAATCGCTTGGGTTCGTTGATTCTTTATGTAGTCACATCAAGATCTGTAAATCTTAGAAAATGACCTTAGCTATGAGACAAACTCTTGAAGGAGCTGCATTGTGGGATGGTGTGGACTGACTGTGTGTCCACTTCTTCAGGCCATTGCAATACACCTAGTGCTGCCTGCAAAACCAGTGGTGGAATGGAAGCACCGGGGACCTCGCCTGACTCACTTGGAACTCACTGGGATATTAGGCATTTAAGAGGCTTCCTACCTGAGCTGGGGGAAAATACAGCTAATGTATTATAACTCACGGATCAAACCGATTCGTAGATGTTAGAATGTAAGGGCTCACTTGACACTGGAAGTATGTACATGCTAGGTCACATCAAGAAGCAGCCATACTGCTCCTAGCTCCAGCTCTCTCCTGCCAGTGCGGTGCTGTTGAGAGCCTTGTGTGGCCCCGTAAAACAGATACGACAATGACTCAGGAGATGTGACAGAGAATCTAAATCTATAGGGTATGAATGGCGGCTAAACGCAAAACCACAACTGTGGACAGACACGTATCACAGGCGGCCTTCAAACATCAAGGGCAAATAGGCACCATGTGATAATCGGGAACTGAAAGTGTAAACCCAGAAGTGGGACCTCATATTCAATACAGAAAAGCCACAGGAGGCTAATAGCTTCTGTGATTATGTAAGGGACATCCTACCCAAGAAGCATCAACCACATGGAGACTGCTGTGAACACGAAACAAAAACCATCAAAATGTGCGCAAATACAAGCAACCGATGCTTTCAGAAAGTACACAAGAGCCCTCCCAGGGTCATGACCCTTGGGAACAAAGTCCACCCAGAGGCAGTTTCCAGGCTGTAACACCTGAAGGAGGAATGTGAACGAAGGAGGCACAGAGGTGAGGGCTTTGGATGCTCAAGACATCTAGCTTGTATGAGGCAGAAAGAAGGGAGTCTTGAGGCCAGGGTGTCCAAGAACCCACATCAGAGTCTCTGAAAGCTCTTAGACCAGTGGTTCTCAACCTGTGGGTTGCAACCCCTTTGGGAGTCAATGGACACTTCCACAGGAGTTGCCTAAGACCATCAGAAAACACAGACATTTATAGTACGATTCATAACAGTAGCAAAATTACACTTACAAAATAGCAATGAAAATTGTTTTATGGTTGGGGGTTACCACAACCTGAGGAACTGTGTTAGCTTGAGAAGCACTCTTTGAATGTTTATCATCAGTCTGTGGATACAAAGTGGAAAACCGTATAAGACCAAGGAAACAAAACTTTGAGATGTTATTGGGCAGTCAAGGAAAAAAATTCTCACAACTCACACAAGCTTGAATTTGTTCCATTTCACCATAAAAGCCCAAATAAAGAGACCGTGTGAATACACAATCACTCAGTACAGACTCCAGAAATGCACATTTGATATAGGTTATTTGACAGTCTGCTCTCCACACTACAGTCAAGGAAATTTTGTTTAAACAAGAAAGAACTGGACTGTGCTGTCCCCAACTCCCCAGTCTCCATCCTTACCCTTGCTTCCCAGTGGTCTTTGCGTTGGCTCCTCCCACTCCCTGGAAAGCAATACTTCTGGCATCCACCAGGGTCCCCATGTAGAAGATAGCTTACGTACTGTATGTATGTACCTGTCAATTAAAGTTGATTGGCCTGTAGCTGAGGCAGGAAATAGAAGGTGGGACATCCAACAGGTAGGAAGGATTCTCAGGGAGAGCCAAGCGCAGGATTGGGGCCCCCTCATACGTAACTAAGGACCACGTAAACATTCACGTGACAAAACTTAGACTAGAATAACGGGATGATTAAATTACAAACGAGTCAGGGAACAACCAAAGATTTTGGCCTAGGTATTTGTAAAAATATTTGCATCTTGGAGTCATTATCCCAGGAGCCCGAGTCCAGGAGGAAAAAACAAAAACAAAAAACAAAAACAAAAAAACACTACTACAGCTCCTTCCTTATCTTCCCTGGTGATTGGCTTAAAGGATGCCTAGTCGGGCAGCTTTTCTAATCCCTCTGTTTAAAGTGACAACCGCCTTCCTTCTTTTCCAAAACCTCCCCTCCTCCCTCACTTACGTTTTGTTTTCTTCAGTAATATTTATTTACTTCAACAGACCATGTCATTTACTGGCTCTTTTTAACAAACAAACAAACAAAAAACCAAAGCATCCCCGTATTTTAAAGTTTAAGCCCCCAGAGGACAAGGATATTTTTGTGTGTTGATTTCTTTGTCCCCACACAGGGAGTTGTACTGACAGCCCCCCAGAAATCATTGCCTACTGACTGAAAAGCAGGAGACTTGCACCAGCTCTAACCACAGGTAATTCTATTAAGATATACAGCTGCTGTGGGGATTGCCGATACAGAAGCTTATAAAAAAAAAATTAAGGCCATCGGTAACTCTCTGGGTACATGACAATTCACAAAGTAATAAATGGCAAAGAGATGAAAAAGTTTCTCTCCAACAGTAATTGCAATGCTCGCTGGGCATGGTGACTCACATCTGCAATTCCAGCACTCCGGAGGCAGATGGAGGAGTACGTTGAGCCCAGCTTGGTATGTGTAGGGAGTTCTAGGCCAGTCAGGGCTATTTATGAGATTTGGCTCAAAAATAAAATGGTAAAACCCAGTAGTTATAAGGAAATGGAACTTTCAAGAAACTCTAGGGCAAAAATAACTGCTATAAACTACCTAGACACATACACATACACACACACACACAAAAAGAGGCTGGAGATGGTGCAGAGGCTAAGAGAAATTATTTGTCTTCCAGAGGACAGGGTTTGATTCCTAGCATCCACATGACAATTTAGAATGATCTGTTAACTCCAATTCCAAGGTATCAGATGCCCTCTTCTGGCCTCAGTTGGTACAGCAAGGAGGTGGTGTACATATATATACATTATCAGTCATAGATATAAAATAAAGAAGATAAATAAATGTTTTTATGTTTAGATATACTTCTACACAACAACTAACTTCAAATCATTTATCCTAAGAATAACATGCAGAATACTTTACACAAAAATGTAAGTACTAATATTATTTCAAGTACTATAAAATAAACAGAATCCAATTGGCAGTCATCACTTATACATTCCACGATCCTGATCCCAGGGAATGGTGGCGCCCACAGTGGACTGGGTCTTTCCCAGACCAATTAACATAGTGAAGACAATTTCCCAGAGTCATACCCACAGGGCAACCCTATTCAGACTCTCTTCTTCACTGAGATTCTCTCCCAGCAATAAAACTAACCTTCAGAGCAAGTCTTCTGAGTCTACAGGAGTTTTAGGGAAGGGAGAAATTGGAAGACGGCAGAAGGTGATAACAAGGATCATGTTTTGTAATAGTGGCATGGAAGATGACAGCCACAGCTGGTGAATCCTCAAGGACATCTGTGTCTACGGATAGCTGGAGGACAGAGTGGCTTCTCTTAAGGATTAGGATTACTAAGAAAACAGTTATGATATTTCATAGTTAATATTTAAATGCACAACAGGAAAAGAGTCAGGGTTAGACTTAGTTACCTGAAGGATCAGAACCATAGAAGCTGGCAGCTGTTGTTAGTGATCCGGGTGGATGGATGGCACTCGCTGAGGACCTCTGGCTTGCGATCAGAATCCTGCTCTTGGTGGATGGGAGACGGGACATTGCACCCAATCCCAGCTGAGGTTTAAGGAGCATGGCTGAGCGATAGAAGGTGGGAGGGACTTCGTAGTGAGTGTACGGAGGAGAGCAAAATTCTTCTTTCCCAGGGTGGTCTGTGACCTAAGATGAGAGATCAGAGAGAGCTAATCACAGGAGGAGATCCACGCTCAAACAACAGGCACCATCACAGGACTGGCTGCTTGCTCAGAGATCTGGTGACACTCTCAGCCCAGTGTCCTCACCTCCACAGTGACAGTATAACTGTGAGCTCTTTAGTCCCTGCTGGTGTTAATACTCCAGGAGAGAAAAAAGAACTCACTTTCAGCATTTCTTTTTAATTCCATTGTTATAAATGCATTGAAATTTGAGTGACTACTTATTAAATAAATAATGTCATGGCTGAAGAAAGGCTCAGCGGTGAAGAGCAACTGTTCTTGCAGAGGACTGGGGTTGGGTTCTTAGCACCCACCAAGGTGGTTCACAACCCTCTGTGACTCAGCTCCAGGGGATTTGGTGCCCTCTTCTGCCCCCCTCAGGTACTACACACACGGTACATATACACACACACAGACACATACACACATAGAGACACACATGCAGGCAGGCAAACTACCCATACCCATAAAATAAAAATAAATCTGAAAAATAAAATAAATAAGGTTAATAAAAGAATTTATGAAATGTTCAAAAATGATCAAAAGTGTCATTATACCTATGAAATCAACATTTTTTGCTCGCTAAACTTATAACAAGTAAATAAACTATCATTTCATATTTGATTTCATATTTCATATTAGAACATCTAGAAATAATTGTTAGTAAGAGAAAAATATCTTATCTGCAAAAAATAGAGAAATTAATAGAAAAAATGGTGTAGGCCTGCACTGTGTATTTACATAATTAGAACCGGTCCTGGGGCCAGTGAGATGGCTCAATGGGTAAAGGTGCTTGCAGTTAAGCCTGGTGACCTGAGTTCAATACCAGAGATTCAGACAAAGAAAAGAGAGCACTCCTTCAACTTGTCTTCAACACACACACACACACACACACACACACACACACACACACACACAAGGATGCTGAATGCTCTCAGGAGTGTTTGGGTAGATTCCTCCAGGATATCAGATCTAAGGATAAGTCCTGTGGTCTGCTCAGTTCAGAGCGTGTATCAGTAGTGTCTACACAGACATACTTGTTAAATAAAGGAATTGTGTTTCCCTCCACCATTTCCTCAGTTTTATAACATAACATTACCATTAATTTCTCCTGTACTTAACAGAATACTATCTGTATAATCATGTTTATGAGTATATATGTACGTATGTGTAAGCATAATATAGAATGTGGTATATAGTGATATATGCACATCCTGTTCGCAGAGTGTCTGCTCTCACTGATCTGGGACTTTGTGATCCTACGGATGAGAGTCTTGCACATGCTAGGAAAGCGCTTTACCTCTGGCCTGCTTTCCAGTTCACCGATCCTTTATACTAAACAAGCATAAAAGAGTGGAGTGATTTACTTAAGTTATAATTAAAAACCAGCACTGAGGCAGCATCTGGGTAGATACATCTATTAATTAATTCCGCTCGGAATAATAATTTATTTTGTTTGTCAAGCTACTATGTATTCAGGTACTACAAATATCTCCCAGTATCTCTTAATAGGGGTTCTAAAAGTTTTGATCCGAGCCATTGAAGGCATAAACCCTATTTTGATCCCCTTTTAATGTTCAAATAGACACAAAGTTCTTTAAAATACACCACTAAAACGAAGGATTAGGCATTTAAACTTTCATTACAATCACACTGTGAAATATGCATGATGGTTAGACTGTACTCAGGGTACGGTGAATTATATCCCCTCGAGAGAAAGTTCCACATCTGCTCTCTGATGAAATTTTTATCATCATCTATTGTCTTTCTATCCATTTCTGACTTCTCTTTTCTAGAGCCTTCATTTTTAACATTATGGGATGCCAAAATGAGCGTACACACAAGGAAATCCACATCATTTCCAATCTCCATACGTAAGGATTTTAGAATTGCAGTATGCTGATCTGATTCTTTGGAAATGGACAATTTTCAGAGCTCAAAGCCCATGAAACTCTCTCATTCCATAATGACTCTAATGATTTCAGCAGTCTCAAAGCCTGCCATCTTGCTGGGTAACCGTTTTTGAAATGCAAACATCTGAAATGTCCTCTATAGGCTCCTGTACTGAGTTCTTGATTCCAAGATGGTGGCACTGGTACTGCAAGCTGAGGACACTGTAAAAGGTGGGGTCTACATGACACAAACACACCTCTACAGATGAATCTTGAATGCTGCACCCACCCAACCAGTTTTCCCTGCTTCCTGGTGCACACTATGTCCACTGAAGCCACAGACTCCTCCCACAGCCAGCTGCCCTGACCGCCCAGCCCCAGCACAGTGCCCTGAGACTCTCTGAGACCACGAGTTTCCTGTCTCCAGCATCCTAGGACACAGCAATCCTATGGCACTGCTGTCTGATATTTTGTCAAAGTGACAAAAAAAATATAACAAGCATAAATTCGTTTACAAGGTGAAAAGTATGCTTTTCATGTCTAGTTTATGCATCTTTAATTAAACAGGGGAATCGCACTCATCTTTCATCTTTGTGACAAAACAGAAGAGGTTCTGTAGTTATGGAACAAGCAGCCATTGAGCTCTTTCTCCAATGGGGAATTTTTAGAGGAAACTCCGAGTCAACAAAAGACTCCTTAAATTTCAAACACAGTCCTAAGATCAAATGATATATGCAAACAAATTCCTCCTGCTGTGACTCCCCTCCTGCCTTGCCCTGCCCCATTTTCACTAGGCTTCTTTTGCATGACTTTTCTCTAGGGAGATATAAAATTAACATATGCTCTCAAACTGGTACAGCATCAAAAGCTCCCAAAATGACCCCTTCAATGGGCTAGAGTCTTCCAGAGGACCTGGTTCAGTTCCCAGCACCCACATGGCAGCTCTTGACCATCTGTAACTTCAGTTCCATGGATATGATGCCACCTGCTGGCTTCCTTGGGTACAACATGTGCATGGTGCACAGATCCACATGCAGGCAAGACTATACACACAAAAATTTTTAAATGGCTCCTTAAAGCTCATTTTGCTTGAGGAGTAAAATGAACTTATTAGGGGTTACTCAGTTGGGGACATCTGTATTTTCCTGATGTAAGCAACACTCCGTCACATAGACCACATGCTCTATGGCTTTAAGTCAGAATTGATTAAATAAATAAATAAAAATAAAACCAAAGCTGAATTTGAAGCGCTAGCTAGTTTTTAAGTCTCAGAGCTGACAGACAGGCTCAGACAGCAGGAAGTATAAGCAAGGCCAGACTCTAAAGTCATTTACTGATGTGTACTCCATCCCAGCCTCCGTCAGGGATCCTGCTGGCTTTCACAAACACTGCTCAGCTGTAGGGACCATGTCTTGATTTGCTGCAGACTGGCACAAAGAACAACGAACAGACAGCTTGCTACAAGATGGCAACAGTTTGACTCTCTGTTGCTTTGATGAAAAAACTAAAACCAGGAGGGAAGACTTTATTCACTTCACACTTCAAGGCCCTGGGCCATTGTGCAGCAAAGTCAGGGCAGGAATCAGGAAAGCAGGAACTGACCCTGGAGGAACGCTGCTTACTGGCTTGCTCCCCCTAGTTTGCTGAGCCCACTTTCTTATACACCCCAGGACAACCAGCCAAGGTGGGGCTCAGTGCGCAGCACACATGCAACAAAATGTTAGGTGCTGCTACTGTCTTTCCTGCAAACAAAAAGCCAGTGCCCAACATATTCGTTCATGCCATGGTTTTGTGTATATCAATGTAAGATTTTCTATCATACTTTCTGACACAGGGCTACACTCGGTTGCCTGTTTCTTTCTTAGCCTCATGAATGCTAGGACCACAGGCGTGTGCCACCACATCCAGCTCACCACAAGGTTTTCTCCAGAGTCAAACACTCCACACTAAAGGATTAGCCTCCTCACTTTGAATACTCTGCTTACTTTAGTTTTTGCCTTGCTTTGCCCTGGCTCATATACATCACCACTCATGTCATGTAAGGTGGAAGCTGGCTTACATGAGCCGTTGTCTAACTCCACATCTCTCGTGTTCCGTAAAACTTGAATGAGCCTCAGAGATATTGGGACCATCTCAACCTGACTATCACACTGTGTTCTAGATAGTCACTTCCAGGCCCAAGTATACACTCTGGTAACAGTGCATCATGAGCGTCTGCAGTTCACTTACAGAGGACATTTTGTTTCCAAGTTTCACTAAAACAAAACAAAACATAAAACAAAACAAAAACAAAACCACAAATGGATACATCATTTTACAATGATGTCCTCTTACCTCCTGCAGGAACTTCTCGCTCATCTGACTGAAATGGTGCGCTGGGGGCTTGATCCCAGACACCATCAGTCCAGAAGGGAAGACCCTTGGCTTCTGCAAATCGGGCTTCAGTTTCTCGTACATGTTTGCAGCCGGCTGAAGGTCACGGTTCGCTGCCTTCTCTTCTTGGGGTAGAGGCATGCCACATGTGGGAGGGGCACAGGGAAGCCCCACAGGGACCAGTGAAGCATCCCCCTGACTCAGCGCCTGAGGGTTCCTGCGTATGTAAGTTATGATCTTGGGCCTCACATGTTTGGGTTTTGGCATGAGGACAGGCTTTGTCTCCATCCTTTCTTCTGTTTTCTCCATCTCAAGTTTCTCTGGTGCTTCCTGGGAAGAGGGCGTGTCCTTGGGATGTGTAAGAGGCTTGGGGATCCCACTGGGGCAGGTGGTCTTGTCAGGCACTTTCGGAGATGTGTTCAATACCTGCCCACCATCAGTGGGGGGTGAGGCCACTGA
The DNA here is from genome assembly GCF_004785775.1 of Grammomys surdaster. Classification (NCBI taxonomy): domain Eukaryota; kingdom Metazoa; phylum Chordata; class Mammalia; order Rodentia; family Muridae; genus Grammomys; species Grammomys surdaster. The sequence goes on along the minus strand of NW_021604781.1, from coordinate 1,654,483 downwards.
GGGTGACCCTGTGTCCACACTGAACACGCCGAGCTCCTGAGAACTGCTACCTGGAGGAGTTGGACGTTGAGTCAAGTTCACAGTTGTTTCTGGGTGGAGGGGAACCGGGGTACTGAACATGGAATCCACTCCAGCTGGAGTAATGTCAGTTTGGGCTGCAGTTTCTAGAAGGTTCCTATTTTCAGCTACAGGTGTTACTGTCTCTTTGCTTTTTCTGGCTTCCAAGTTGCTATCTTGAGGGCTCAATTGCTCAGAGGCATCGGTTCTTTTCCCTCCCACAGAAGGACCTGAGGCCAACAATTTGGCACTGCCTGAGTTCCCGCTACCCAGCCTCCTCTCCTCCCCACTGACCTCGGAGGGCATGCTCTCAGTTGGATCACAGAGGACAGAAGCTATTTGTCCATCATCAGGAGCAGTTTTGCCGGATACTGCCTCCCTCACCATCCTACCTGCACCTGCTGACATTTTACCAGTGAGTCTAGTACCTGTCTCTCCAGCAGGAGCGGCGCTCGGTGCAGGGGGGGCTTGCTGAGACCCCTCCACACCGGCATTGGCTCCAATAATTTCTTCTAGGCTGCTGCCTCTTCCTACTCCAAACTGTTGGTGGCTGCTGTTCAGTTGACTCGTGGCTTCTTGGTATGCCTTCTCAAATAGTTCCTTCCTCTCTACAGGTGACAAACTTCTTTCCTCATGACATCCCAGACCTTGTGCCTGGGCTGACGTTAGTCCCTCCTCATTCCTGGGTTGGATATATTTGAGTTCCACTTTGGGCTTCCCTGTCCCTTGACCTAAATACACTTCTGGATGACGGAGGCTGGGGTTTTCCTTCAATGCTGAAGCTGAACTGGGGGTCAGTTCTGCATGAGTGATGCACTCGTTGTAAACATCCAGGCCATGAGTCCCCTCCATCTTGGTCTCTGATGGGCTGGACCCCTTGGCTTCTGAGGTAGATGGTTTAGGAAGATACAGACTGTTCCCCTCTGAGGTACCTTCACCTGGAGAAAAAACTTTCCCTGGAGAGTGACTGGCTGGTGTCCCTTGTGGCCCCTCCCCATGCCCAGGCACATGGCCCTGTGGCTCCAAGATACCCAGCTGCACTGGCTGCAGGTTCGTCGGAGTGATGCTGCCAGCTGCAGCTGCTGAGCTACTTGCTCTTTTCAGCTCTTCGTTGTCAAGGGTCTTTGCCAATTTGTCCTTGGGAATATGCCTGGGAATCTCAGCATCCTTCTTAGCAGAAACCTCTGGACTGGCTTGACCCACTGTGTTCCTCCAGCTGGAAAGACTTGGTCCCTGAACACCCTGGGGGGTCTGCAGGGTTGCTCTTTTTACTGTGTGTTCTTCACTCAGTTGCCTATGGACAGTCAGAGACACCTGAGACTCCCTCTGGCTGGCAGAGGCAGCGTGAGAGCCTTTCCCGCAGCTCTGAAGGTGAGGGGGCTCCTTCTGGAAGTGGCTGTGGTATTGTGGCCTGCTTAAATTTGCATTTTCGATTTCATCCTCCAGATCATGTGACTTGGGCTCATCGCAAGAGGAGCTGACCTCCAGCATGACTTGATTGGCATTTGTATCCCCCGTCCTCAGAATACTGTCATTGTTATTTTTTGCTCCCTCTCGGTGATCTCGCAGCTGACCAAAACAGGATTTCTTTGGAGCAAGTGGGACACTCATGGTCACGTCTTCAGTGAGGGCTGCTGGCCATGCAGTCTCCCTTAAAGCTGCAGGACAACAGACAGCCGTCACCTTGTCCGTCCTTCTCTGACAATATCACATCTAGACGCTTCTTTGAACCTCTTCAGACGAGTTTCAGAACCAACCACTGTCTTGACACGCAGTAGGACAACACTTTATGCTCCATTGCTGTTCAGTGCAAAGCAGTTGGATCATGAGACCTGGAAAGAAATCAAAACATGTTCACTTTAAAGTGAAGACAGCAGAAATCGTGAGCAAGGGACACAGGCAGGAATCACACAGACGTGACCCTTGCTTCTATAATGTTATTTCATGTGCTTATCTCAAAACCGTTTCACATAAAGGCTGTGTCTGGCTAAGTATGTCCAAGCTGAAGCATCACAAGGATACACTTTGGAATGAGATATAAGGGGTCTTACATGTATGCTGTCTTAAAGTTGTGTGTGTTATATGTGTGTGTGTGTGTGTATAGTTTGTGTGTGGCGTACTTGTGTGGTGTGTGTCTGTGTAGTTTCTTTGTGATATGTGTGCTGTGTGTGTAGTTTGTGTGTGATGTGGTGTGTGTGGTGTCTATGTGGTGTGTGTGTGTGTGTGTGTGTGTGGTGTGCCTGGTGGTCATGTGTGTGTATGTGATGTGTGTATGTGTGCATAGTATGGTGTCTGGTGTGTGGTGTGTGTATATGTTATAGTGTGGTGTGTGCGTGCGTGTGTGTAGTGTGGTGTTTGTGTGTATGGTATGTTTGTGTGTGTGTGTGGTGCATGTGGTGTGGTGCTTGTGGTGTGTGTGTGTAGTGTGTGGTGTGTGTGGTGTGTGTATATGGTGTGTGTGTGTGGTGTGTGTGGTGTGTGGTGTGTGTGTGTATGGTGTGTATGTGGTGTGTGTGGTGTGTGTGTGGTGTGTGTGTGGTTTGTGTGTGGTGTGTGTGTGGTGTGTGGTGTGTGGTGTGTGGTGTGTGTGTGTGGTGTGTAGTACGGTGTGTATGTGATGTCTCCTCTCTTCACTTTCTGGTTTATTGTCCAGAGTTTGCTATAATCTAAGAATATTAGAATATTCTTAGAACAAGAATATTGGATGAAAAATTCCAGAAACAAACAATCCATGGGATTCAAACAAGTTACAGGCTTTAGTCGTGTGATAAAACTGTGTCCTGTCCCAGCTGTGTCATTTCAGGTTCTGGATCTTTTCTTTCTTCAGCTTGCTGACGCTCTACCTGCCTTCCTAGCATGTGCCTGTGGTCTACGATATCATCAGACCAAGTGCCACGTGACATGAGGTTTTAGTTCAACAACCTGTGGTCATGTCACAGCCTCTACATCATTCTCTGTGATGTCACAGCCTCTGCACCACTCCCTGTGATGTCACAGCCTCTGCACCACTTCCATCCCTTCATCAAAGGCATCATGCCCCTCCCTCCATCGACAGAAGGGTCAGTATAACAAGCTATTCTGAGAAGAAAAAGGAAGATCCCATGTAGATGATTTTCCTCCAGGTCACTGTTACGGTTCCTCTGTTTCACTGCTGGCTAGTCAGGTGCTAACCTCATGCTGGGCCAAATGCATAAGGCACGCTTTATCACAGGTCTGATGTGTACGAAAAAGGCATCGCTGTAAAGCTAAGCATCCCAGGAATCTCCATCTGAATCCTCACCAATGAGGGTGGACCACTGTCCCACAGCTGAGAACTGCCCAGCCAGCAAGCCTGCCCTTACTGCAGTGTCTCTCTCTCCACCAGCCCCCACCTTCCTAGTGTCTAATAAGTGACCCCATCATCCTTGCAAAATCTATAATAAATCTCTTTCCCATCCATCTCTTTTCCAACTGTACATAGATGTTTTTCTACTTACATGAGGTCCTTTTCAATAAACTGGCCCTTGGTCAGTTTTGTTTTCTTACCCCCCTGCCCCCGCTTCACCCCAGGACACACTAGCACAGTTGTGTCTACACCCTGTCTTCTGGGACTGTGGACTCTGGGACACATATCCTCCATTATCCGCTGCCACACTGGTCTTCGGCTCTTCCCATAGCTCCCTCACAATCTCCATTTTCCTCATTCCCCTGGCTTCTCCCCCCATCTGTCCTCAGCATGCCAATAGCACCCCCAGGTGCGACTCAACCCCAATACATCCCCTGACAGACTGAGCCTAACACAGAAGGGACATGCCACAACTGCCCTTTCTTTCTTGTTTCCATTTTGAGAATGTGCTCCAGTTGAAGATACTTTTGTCCCCAGGCACAAATACTAACAACATGTAAGCAGATTGGAATGACAGCCATTTCAAAAGAAGCTGGACTCTCTAGGCTGGGATATGAGTGTCCCAATGAGTCAAGGACAGCAAGGAATTCTCAAGCACAGCCATCCACACAGGGTCAGTATAGCAAGCTATTCTGAGAAGAAAAAGGAAGATCTCATGTAGATTATCTTCCTCCAGGACGTTGTTATGGTTCCTCTGTTTCATTGCTAGCCAGTCAAGTGCTAACCTCATGCTGGGTGCAGAGCACCAGCTCTGGTCCTCTGTAGGTGGATGTACAGATGCAAAGCCAAGAGACCTCTTGGTCTGAATAGCAGGAACAAACAAAACAAAATATCAGAAACCACAAAGCATAGTAGGACCTGCCAGACAGTGACAAATGCCCATAAAATCAGTGTGCCACTAGAGAAACCTGTGTTGTGCTTTTGTTTTGTTTTTCTTTTCTTTTTTAATGCATTTCTTTTATTTGTTGTGCATAGCTGTTTCACCAACAGGTATGTCTGTGCACGATGTGCATGCAGTACCCTTGGGGACAAGAAGGTGGTGTCGGATCCCTTGGAGCTGTAGTTACAGGTGGTTTTGAGCAGCATGTGCTGGGAATTGAACATGGGTCCTCTGCAAGAGCAGCAGCAGCTCTCAATGGCTGAGCCATCCATCTCTCCAGCCCAACGCTGGAGATTTCTAACAGCATCATTAACATTTAATAGGATCACTGTAACATAGGCATCCATTGATGGTCAAAATGTCCATATAGATGATATGCGTGCAAGAAAAGTATTGGGTTCTTCTATCTGTGCCCATCTTCAACCACTGGGCAAGCTCAGCCGTTTACAGCTCACAAGCTCAAGTAACCATTGGACACCTTATCTAGAAGTTTCTTCAGTGGAAGGCATTATCTACTTTTGAATCATGAAACAGGCTAACGACGCCTGGATTCTCACACATAATCTCTTCAATAATCTCAGATTCCAGGTTCCTGCAAGCTATGCTTATTCTGGCAATGTAGCATGTAAGTCGTTCTTACACAGTGAGAAACTCGGTCAATTCAACCCCACGTCATCCTCGATGACGTCCTGAGTCACCTGACTGAATGACAGGCTAGAGCCAGAGTCTCCAGCTCGATGGTCCTTCTGTAGTTAAATACTCGAACAATTTTACTTAAAACTCACCTGTCCCATTAAATAGTCCTTCCTACCCAATAACATCAAAATCCAACTCAAAGGCCACTTTTCCCAAAAGGCCTCTCTAAACTCCGTCTTCCTCCTCCCCAAAAGCTGCTAAACAGAGTCGACATGTTGTTTCTCCAATCCTGAGCCTATAGAGCTCTCCCAGTGGACTGGCCCTACTATGCTTTTTATCACAGTCCTAAGTCTGCACATCTCTCCCTGTGGACTGGCCCTACTATGCTTTGTACCACAGCCACGTTCCTGACTTTACTGTCCATCAACTTTCAAACTGACTCAAATCTGATCATTTAAAAGTCCTTTATATAAAGTGGTGTAATGCTGGCACGGAATGTACACACACCTTCCTTTAGCATTTAAATGCCTCTAGATCGCTTACGATCACAAATACAATGTCAATACTTAATGTGTTGTATTGTTTGGGCAACAGTGACAAGAAAGGTCAATGCAGTTTTTAAATATTTTCCATCTGTGGTTGGTTGAACCTACAGATGCAGAACCCCCAGAGATGGGTATGGGGGATTGTTCATTTAATTTTACAGCAGTTAAATATGCTTTGTATTGAACACTGAGTTTTAGTCCCTTTAGGAGATGACAAGTTATTAGATTAATGATGCAGAAGCCTCTGTGCCTCTGTGGTTTCGGGGACAGCCCTCCACAGTATAGACACTGGAGACAAAGTGATCCATTCGCACCCCAATGCAAGCTCAGAACACGGAGTGTCCACTACTGTCAGGTTAAGCATGGGCTCTATTCTTTTCAGTTGTATAATAGTAAATTTAAATGTAAGGTTCCTCTTCTAAATGAAGAACTGGCTACCTCCTCCTCAGGGCTAAATTGGGGGAAGCATGAGATGGCTCAGTGGATAAGAGCACTGTCTGCTCCTCTGGAGGACCCCAGTTTAATCCCAGCACCCATATGGAGGCTCACATTGGCCAGGGGAAATCTGCCGCCTTCTGCTGGCCTCCATGGGTATTGGAGGCATACGGAGCAGTCTTACAGGAAAAAAAACCCATATACATAAAATAATAAAAGTGACATTTTTAAAAATTGAAGAAACCTATATTCTGATTGCTAGTCTGTATTACTAAAAGGAAAATGCTTTCAAAAGATTAAAAATTATGCTTACAGTATCCCTGAACTACCAAGTCGGCTGTATAAGGCTGTATGAGTTTTCATATGTATATTCAAACACTCTATCTCCAAATGTAAGTGAAGTGCCACTTGACTTACTAAACATAGCAACATACTGTCCTTCAGCTGACCTCTGTATGGTAACCATGCGAAGAGTCAAAGTCCTAAGTTTAATATTTAGTGGACAACTTTCCTAAGAATGCATCTGGTATCTATAACATTCAATTCCATTTAATCATGTAATTTTATACGTACTTACACATGGCTTCTGATAAATCCTCCTGTTCGTCTGCTTTAGAAAACTCAGACGTAACCACTGCTGTTTTCCAGATTCTTGGTCCTGCTTTACAGTGTTTTACATGTTCAAGTGTCATTTATTCAAAAATTCTTGGGGGTAAAACATGTTTCAAATTTTGCACTTTTCTTCAGATTTTTGGCATACATAATAAGATGCCACAGGAATACAACCCAAGCCAAAACGTGGGATTCATTTATATTTAGCATGTACCTTTTTTTACATTTGTTTATCTATCCACTTTACATCTCGATCACAGCTCCCTCCTCCCAGTCCTTCCTCTTACATGCCCCCTCCCCTTCACCTCTGAGAAGGGGGAGGCCCCCCCTGGGTACCAACTCACCCTAGCACCTCAAGTCACTGCAGGACTAGGCACATCCCCTCCCACTGAGGCCAGACAAGGCAGCCCAGTTAGGGGAACGGGATCCACAGGCAGGCAACAGAGTCAGGGTAAGCCCCCATTCCTGTTGTTGGGGACCCACATGAAGACCAAGCTGCACTTCTGTTGTATATGTGTGGAGGGCTTAGGTCCTGCCCTTGTATGCTCTTTGGTTGGTGGTTCAGTCTCTAGAAACCCCAAGGGTCCACGTTAGTTGACTCTGTTGTTCTTGTGGAGTTCCTATCCCCTCCAGGTTCCTCAATCCTTCCCCCACCTTGTCAACATGACTTGCCAAGCTCCATCTAATGTCTGGCTGTGATTCTCCACATCTGTTTCAGTCAGCTGCTGAGTGGAGTCTTTCAGAGGACTTAGCATGTACCTTTTATATATTACTTAAAGGTAATGCCACACAATGTCTTTAATGCATATACATTCTTATTGCAACTATCACAAGGTCAGGAAGTGGCATGTTCTCTTGTGGTATCTTGACAGCACTCAAAATACTTGAGGCCTGTAGGAAAGCTCAATGGGTAAACACGCTTGTCACCCAAAAGCTTAGTACAATCCCCAAACCCACATGGTGGAAAGAGAGACAAGACTCACACAAGTGGTCCCCTAACATCCCCATGTCCATTAGGCATGACTGTAACGAGAGAGAGAGAGAGAGAGAGAGAGAGAGGGAGAGGGAGAGGGAGAGGGAGAGGGAGAGGGAGAGGGAG
>NW_021604781.1:1604336-1646434 GCF_004785775.1 Grammomys surdaster | reverse complement strand
GGGAGAGGGAGGGAGAGGGAGAGGGAGAGGGAGAGGGAGAGGGAGAGGGAGAGGGAGAGGGAGGGAGAGAGGGAGAGAGGGAGAGAGGGAGAGGGAGAGGGAGAGGGAGAGGGAGAGGGAGAGGGAGGGGGGAGAGAGAGAATATAAAATACTATCTGTTAATGTTTCAGGTTTTAGAGAATTGATTTCAAATTATGGACGCTTAATCTGACTACATTTACTCTCATCTCTTAGCCTAAAGCACGCTCCTCTGCAAGCTAAATGAATGAGCTTTACACAGTCGATCCCTCTGTAATGGGCTTTGATTTCGGCAGGGCGAGTAAGACAGGCAGTACACGGAGGCTCGGTAGCTGTCCGTGGTGCTGAGCTCCGCCCCAGCCCAAAGAGAAGCAACAGCCACAGCTCTTGGATCTGGCTTCATTCCTTTCTTTTGTAAGACAGGCAGATAGCGGTCGCATCTTATCCAAATAAAAAAATCAAGACACTATATCATCTTTGTTTTGAGATGCCACTCCTTTATAAGTTTCTAAGTCCAAGAAAGTGGGTAACTAGATTATTATTCAGTTTAAACCAATCTGATATTTAGTTCATCAATACTTGGTTTCCTCCATAAATATGTTGTGCACCCATCAAAAGGAAACTTCATTTTGATTGGCCAACAAAATGTACTTGTTTTTACCACTGACAAACTCTTTCAGGACAGAATTTCACCCAGGAAATTCAAATATCCATTACTTTCCTGTTGTGGTCATTGCTGGATTTTTGTTGCTGTTGTTGTTTGATTGTTTGTTTTGTTTTTGTTTTTGGTGATTTTTTTTCCAAAATGGATATTTTATATTGTTAATTATTTTTTTAAAAAATATTTTTGTTACACATAAAAAAAGTAACAAAATCTGTGGTAAGTTCTCCTCTTCTACCCCTAAGAAATAGAATTTGATCTGTACGGTCCAGAGTTTGTATCTTGCGCTCATGGGATGAGTTACATGACCCAGTTTTTCAGCTTGTATGCTGTGGGTTTCTTTCCATAAACGTGGGCAGAAAATACTTCATCACAGAGTGAGACTCTATATAGCCCTGGCTGGCCTGGAACTTGCTCTGTAGACCAGGCTGACCTTGAACTCATAGAGATCCACCTGCCTCTGCCTAAAGGCATGCACCACCACACCTGGCCCTCTATAATTTTTAATAATCAGTATTTACTCATCAACTTTCCTATTGTTAGACTTTAGGTTGTTTGAGGGTTTTAAATCGTTTTTGCAAGAATACTGTTGAGTGGGCTCCTCGTTAGAACACTGCAAACGTGCATGCCTGCATGTGAGGCTTGCTGCGGGCTACTGTTTCCACGGGAGCCTGTCACATGGTGGGGGCCCTCTAACTACTTGTTGATAACCACATACTGCCTCATGAAAGATGTGCCAGTCCACACTGTACCCCTCAGGTTCCCCCTTTACATTCTCTCCCTTAAAACCTCTGTCATGGGAATGACCAAATCTTCAATTTGAAATTTTTTTAATCAAGATTGTTCATCTTTTATGTTATGCTATAATTACGTTCTAAAGACATAACTACCTTTTACTATAGAGTTCCTCAACTTTTGCCAAACACAGCTTTCATATGTCAATAGTAAAACCGTTCTAAGAGTCCCAAACTTGCACCAGCCCCAGACTTTAGCAATACATGATCTGGTTTCCATGTCTTCAAATTTGTGTTTTCCAGAATGCTCCTCCACTCAGTATCCAGAGTTCAGATCTTGTATCTTGGTTCCTGCATCACACAAAGTGATCCCAAAGCTCACCTATCATGTTCAGTCTTTCAGAAGTTCACGCACTTGCACGGAGATTCATGTGTCACATGCCATGTGTCGTGTCTACCCACTCCCAAGGTGACAGATACTCACTTGATCCTTTCTTTTAAGGATTAGAAATAAAGCTACCACAAGCATGTACACACAGCATTCTGTGTGAAACCCAAGCTCAGAGAGAATGCCACATGTAAACTGAACATGTGATCACCCTGTCCTGAACACATCTCTCACCACCCATGATTCTCTGCTCCAGTGCCTGTTCATGGCTCTCCTCCCTTCAGTCCTGTCTGGGCTCCAGAAGGGCAAATGTCTCTTCCTCCCTATTTCCCCCTCTCTCTAAGCCCAGGACAGCGCCAGAAATAGGCCTGCAAAAGCATGACACCGGAGGGTAGTTGCACATATGAACACACAGTGACTGCAAATGTATGTATGCGCAAGAACTGCACAAGATCAAGCCAGATAAAATCCAGTGTAGAAGGGGGAGGAGGGCACCGTGTCCCACCCCTAGCTGAGGAGTGATTGGCAGCTGATAGCTGCTGGGGAAGGGGAGGTCAGTTTTCTTTAGGGGTGTGGCTCTGTAATGTCAAGCTTGAGTACTTCAATACCAGCAATGTATTTCCAGCACCAGAACAGGCTCCCTGTGACTGTGTACTAACACTATCTGTGAGCAGCAGCTCTGCCCCTTTTACTGCTGATGACACCACGGCAGGGGAAGTTGAGTAACTCTAGAAATCACCGGAGTAGCTGAGGGCTCAGCACAGACTCTGGGCATGCTGTAAACCAGGCTAAGCTGACAGAACTTTCCAGAAGCTGCTAAAGGAAAACCTGAATCACCTCAGCAGGTCAAGGAGACAGGAATTCCAACTGAGGGAAAGGGACACTTGCCTCTTGCAGTTAGTGAGAGTGTGGAGGTCCTGCTGGTGTGACAAGCATTCAAACTGGCCATCTGCCACATATACCAAAGAATGCAACATTAAAAGTCTGGGTTCAAGCTGGGCGGTGATGGTGTACACCTTTAGTCCTAGCACTCAGGAGGGAGAAGCAGGTAGATCTCAAGGCCAACTCGGTCTACAGAGTGAGATCCAGGACAGCCAGGGCTACACAGAGAAACCCTATCTCAAGAAATCAACCAACTAAACTAACTAACTAACTAACTAACTAACAACTAACTAACTAAAAGGTCTGAGCCCAGTCTTTGTCCTACTCCACCCAGACACACATTTCCTTAAGGTCCATTTGCTTTTTCCCTGGTGGTGGCTACAGAGGAAGAGAAGCCACTGTGAACCTCAAGCCTACCAAATACTACCTTCTCAGAAAAGGATTTTGGCAGGGGTTGGGGGGGTAGTTCTTAAATGAGGCCCAGAAATTACCCAAGGATTCCCTTCATGATTTCAGTCCCTGCCTCCTCTGCCAGAGAAACTGGGAATCATCTGTCCCGATGAAGGCAGATATATGTTTATTTTCAGCTAGTTGAAGAAACTCACAGTTTCAAAAGTGCAAGAACAGTGGGCCAGCCCCTGAGAATTGGTGGTAAGTTCTTGGCTTTTACTCTATGAGGCAGGTGAGCAAAGCTAGCACACTGAAGATTAATATTCTGTCCCTGAAATATACAGTAAGAACTGAACAGCTCCGATAACGGTGTATTGCTGTGGTTAACTGGAAGGAGACGTGGATTTCTAATCTAGATAAAAATAAGCCATTTTTGAATGATGGAAAAAGAAGTATGTTTACATCCAGGCGCTCGATCTCAGCTCTCCGAAGGCTAAATCAGAAGAGGTTTTGGTCTTGGTTTTGAAGGAGCGGGAAGTATTCTTTGAAGAATAGAACTCATTCAGATGTCTGCTTGCAAGACAACTGCCTTCCAGTGTGCACGGTGACTGCCAGGCCTATTGACTCAACCCAGTTGTTTCCAGTTCAGCTACCCACATGGCACCTAAAGCCATCTGAGCCTCGGACTCCATCTCCTATTATTTCACCTGTGCCAGCGCAGTAACAGAAACTCTCACTAATGTGTTCCCTTCCTCCTTTCCTCCCACAAACACTGTGCATAGCTGCCCAGCAAACCCATCCCTTCCTCTCATTCCCATGGCTAGCCCAGGAGCCCCTGTCTCCCATAAAGAGCAAAATAACTGAATGGGCCAACCACAAGGGAATTCAAACCATCTGAGCAGGTGGAGCAGGTTAACCCTGTGGGGTTGATCAAAGGGAGGTAGATGGCTAGCCTGGTGCAATGGAGACAGAGCATGTGTTCTCAGCTCTGCCACTGCCTCAAGTGGACTCGTTTCAAAGCACTAGAATGTCCGTGCTATGTGCACTTGGTCCTCAGTGCCTCGGACCTAAGGGATGCACTCGGGGTGGAGGCTGCCTGTGAAGCTCCCTTATCTACAGGGCTGCAGGCAATAATTCCCAGGCCTTGTGTGCTATCTAAAAAGCAGAGATAAATCTTCTCCAATCGTTAGGAATAAAGTAATGCTCACCCACAGCTCAGAGTCTTGCACGGGGTCAGCCACTATAAATGTAGCTCCTTCACATTTCTTTCTTTTTCTAAAGGAAGGTGGATTTCTTTCTTTTATCTTGCCTCAGAAGCTTTTGCCACCTTTCTCCTACCAAATGAGCCAGAAGCCCAAGGGGAAACGACGGTAAATTATTAACCCCGAGATGCAATCCACGGAGAAAAGACTATAACAACCAGAAAGAGGAAAGAAAACGGGGTGACCAGATGAGAAGTTGCTGAGTCAAGCAGCAAAGGGATGGAGCACAGGGAAAGCAATAGCTGACAGACAGCAGCAAGCAAGGCGACATTTATTAACCCACGGGGGGGGGATGTAAAAAATAAATAAGTCAATAAATAAATAAAGATACAGGAGGAAAGAGATGAATTACAGCCCAGTAACTAGGTGATATGCTATTGGAAAACTCCCATAATGCAGGCAGCGACTACTGACTTAACCCAGTTTTGTGGGTTTGGGGGGAGCAGTATGCCCTCAGAGAGCTGCAATCCCCACTGTTAAGAAACCAACTGCAGACATCCAACGCTGACCAGACTCAAAACAAGACATGCAAGCAGAGCACAGTCTTAGAAAGGGCAAGATGATCTGAAGTCACTCTAGGCCTCTGAGGAGCACGGATGACAAAGAAGAGAAGGAAAAGTTACAACTGTGGGCTTTTTTAATCATTATAATAAAAGGTAAAAGTTTAAAAGCACCGCTTCCTTCTGGAATAACGCAAACCTCAAAGCATGAACGTTTTCCAATCCAAATCTGGATTGTTTTCACAGAGAACAAAAGGCACTGACTCATGATAAACATGAACCTTCTAGTTTAATCTAAAATTTGAAGTTTTGGGGATTTGAAAGACCACTGTGATAGATGCCTGCAGTGTCACAGATCATATGCCCATGCTGCACTGACAGGATTCTTCAAGTGACCCAGCAGGAGGAGAACTCAGAGCAGCTGGGCAGGTGAACAAAAACATCATTTGCTCCTGGCCCCATGTACAGCAGAGGATATTTCCCAGAGAAATTCTGAGTGGCTTGAAGAAAATGAAATCAGGATGTCAGAGAGTTGTATCTTTGACTCTGCATCTTGACTATAAAGCAAGTTGTAAGATGTCCCAGCTGCCCTTGGAGTGGAAGCATGGGCACGTCTCTTATAGAGAAGAATGTCTAGCTATCTCCAGGACTCCTGGAATGCCTTCATAATGCCCATCTGAATCTAAGGCAGGAACAAAGAGGCTTCTGCTGCTCACTCGTCTCTACTTCTTTCCTAGTCTGCATCTTAATACAGGTAAAAAAAAAAATAAAACCCAGTAGCTTATGACTTTGCTGTGAAGGCCAGGGAAGAAAAGCCCTGAATAGTAGTACATCCATCACCTGGTGGGTTAGAAATGAATGGCAGTAGTATGCCAGCACATTATGAAATGGGCGTATAGGAGTGCAGTGGCTAAGAGCAGTTACTGTTCCTGAGAAGGACCTGGATTCAATTACCAGCACCCACCCACATTGCAACCCACAACCTCCAGATCCAGGGGACCTGGCGCCCTCTTTTGGCATTCCCAGGCTCCTGTATGAACATGGTACACATATGTAGTCAGGCTCATAAAATTCTGCAAAGAAATGAACTGAACCTCTTCTTCCCAAGGCTTGGAGAGCACTGCGGAAGAGGGGACTGAAAGACTGTACAAGCCAGAGGCACTGGGTGACTACAACAAACACATTTTTGGGACACAGCAGGGCAGAGACATATGCACTTACAGTGATTGTGAAAGCATGCACAAGAGTCATACAAGCTCAAGCCAGACAGACACTTCATCATGAAGTGGGGAGGTAGGCACAAAGTCCCCTCTCTTGATAGCAATTGATAGCGGCCACAAAATGGAGACTTGGTTTTCTGGAAGGACATGGAGCCTGGTAGGTTAACCACAGTCCAGTGGAGGACCACATGCGCAAGAGTATATGGGCAGCACAGATTATACATGATACGTTTTTAAAATGATAGGAGAGGGGAGAAGGCTGGGTAGATAGAGAAAAGGAGGGGACCTTGGAGGAGTTGGAGGTGGAAATATGATCAAAATCAGTTGTGTGAGATTTTCTAATAATTCATTTAAAAAATACATATAAACTCATCACTATGGCAGTGACTGGGCCTCAGAGTGAGTCAGGCTCACAGGATGAGTTTGGCCACTGTGTCCTTTTGCTTGCTCCCAGCAGCACCCAATGCTCAATGCACCATGTGTGCATCTCTTCTGCAGAAGCCAGGAGCATCCTCCAAACACACCTGTCTCATTCTCAACCCCAGTCTAGAACCCTGTGTCCGACTGACTTCTGCTTATGCACACCACTATCTCTTCTCTGGGACTTGTACAACCATTGATGCAAGATGAGCACTGACCTCTGGTCATCTGGAGACTCTGCGTGTGTGTGTGTGTGTGTGTGAATATATGTTAATATATATTATATATATATATGTTTATATGTGTATGTATGTATATATACATGTATATGTACATATATGTATATATATGTACATATATAGGTATAGATATATGAGGGAGTGAGGAATGTGTGCTTTAGGCAGAATTTCATCTTTAAAACAATTGATTATAGTCAGCAAAGAAAAACGAAAAGTGTTACTATGGGCCATCTGCCAGGACACAGAAATAGTTACATTTTCAAAAAAGCATCGAAATAATATTGTTCCTTCTCAGCATTATCTCCATGGTGCACGTTCCTGGAAAGCAGATTCCAGGCTTGGCCATCTCCCAGTACACAGTGCTCTCACGAATGTGATGCACCAGGCTAACTGTTCTGCTTAATCTCGTTAGGAAAGAGCTGAGCTGCAAGGCCTTCACATCCTGGCTCACGAGGAACAGCAGCCAGACAATAGTACCGCGTGGGAGACACACCTGCACAAGTCAGTCCTTCCAACCAGGGCTGTGACAACCCCTGTGCCTCCAGGTGCCGTGTGTGCCTGTCCTTTTTGTTTATAGTTATTTCTGGATATTTCCCATCCCCTCCACTCCTCATGCTACTTTATCCCACAGATCTGGGCTGCTGTCTGGGGCACAGGCTCTGTAGACACTGTTGACCATCATAAAATTATAAAATAGTGTCTCTGCCATGGAAAACATGGTATTCTAGAAACATTAAAAAAGGATTTGTCACAACACCCAAAAGCACTGAGTTCCCACCTATGGGTGAACGGGTAAGCAAATTGCAGTGTTTACATATAATGAGGTATTAAAAGGATAGAAATTCTGATACATGCTACACGGGAATGAAGAGAAAAATAATCCAGTCACACAGAAAAGATACTGCAGAATGCCCCTCCCGCAGAGCACAAAGAAGAGTGAAACTCACACAGAGACAGCAGCAGACTGCTGACCAGAAGCTGAAGGAGGGGCTAAGGCGCTTTGCTGTTTAATGGCTATGGCTCTGTAAGGTGAGAACAATTCTGCAGATGGCCAGTGCTAAGGACTGTGCAGCCACATGCATGTACACATCACTGGACTGCTCATTTAAAAGTGATACGGACACAGGGGCGGAGACAACTCAGCAGTAAGGAGTACTTCCTGCTCTTCCAGAAGACCTGGACTCAGTTCCCAGCATCCACACCAGGTTCCCCACGAGCACCTGTAAACCAGATCCGGGGAATCTGGGGCCCTCTTCTGGACTCCCTAGCCATCTGCATGCATGTGTGTGGCATATTTACACAGAGACACATAAGTTTATTTTTTTTCTTAAAGTGATGAAGACAGCAAGCACACTTATGTCATAGGTTTT
Source organism: Grammomys surdaster (assembly GCF_004785775.1). NCBI lineage: Eukaryota > Metazoa > Chordata > Mammalia > Rodentia > Muridae > Grammomys > Grammomys surdaster. The sequence continues at coordinate 1,638,350 of NW_021604781.1, read as the reverse complement.
GTGTGTGTGTGTGTGTGTGTGTGTAATAATTAAGAGTAACCAGGTCTAGAGGAATGTGGCAGACAATCGAAGACAAAGAAGTGACCAAGCAGAATACCAGCCGCTGAAGCTGAAAATACAGCTATTAAAATAATATTCATTAGCACCTTCCTAGAAATACGACAAATGTACGATCTGTTGCGGGTGTGTGTTGCTACTTGTTCTCTCCCTGCTTCTGGTCTGCGGGCAGCCATCAGAAAGCATCTCCTTCCCTCAGCCCGCACTTCCACACCACCAGCTGGCGAAGGCTGCTGCCACCAGGCAGGTCCTGGCTTTCCATCCTCCTCCCCCTCCTGCTCTCTTCTGTAAGATCCAAACTTCTGTTCCCTTTTGGCTCTAAAACAAACAGAAACGTGAAGCCACCACCATGGGAAGCCTTTTGTTGGGATATTAATGTGTTGCCTCCCTTCGCTTTCTCTGTTTGCTTCCCCCAAGCTTGCTCAGTGCCCCCTGTTCCAGGAGCACTAGGTGACTTCTGCATTGCTGGGAAGACCCTTTCCTTCCTAGCTTCAGTTTTTGGATGCTTAAGCCAAAAGAAGAAAGAGGCTTCAAGCCACAGCAAGAGAACTACAAAGAGGAGGGTCAAGTACATTTCTTAAGTCTGTGAAAGACTGGGCTGGGATCCTGAGGCAGGCAAGCTCCATGCTGACTGCACTGCTGGCACCAGCAAAGCCTGGGGAAGAAAGTAACAGTTATACCATGATCCCAGAATGCACCAGTTCCCAAGTGCTGAAGACAGGCGGTGTAGTGAATGACCTAAAGAGACAATGTAACATCTCAGGAGGCTCTGTGGGGATGAGACACAGGATCAGAAGGGGATGAGAGGAGGGAAGATGGGGTAAAGGAGGCTAAGATGTAAACTCTTGGGCTAGAGAGATACTCTGAGGTTAAGAGCCCTTGCTGTTCTTTTAGAGGACCTGAGTTCAGTTCCTAGCACCCATGTCACAACCACCAAAGCCCTCCCCTGATTTATGTGTGTATGTGCATTCACACCCACACATATCCCCACCCCCACACAGCTAACAATACTGAAAATAATCGTAAAAGTAAGAAAGGTCGAATCTCCTGCCAGCCCAGAGCAAAGAAAGAGGCAAGAACCATCAGTAGGTTCTAAAAAAGAAAGTGGTCCAAGCTTTATCCCTGGCAATTACCTCGTGATAATAAGGCAAAGAAACATATTCTCGATGGGCAAAACGGTTATTCAGCTTGAGCTGGAGGGTGAAGATAAATCTCGCTTACACACAACCCTGTGATTTTCTAGCATCTTCCATTCCCCACCCCACCCCACCCCCCACCAAGAGTAGCATATAACCTACTGTCTGAGGAGGCATCACAGCAGTCTGGGATGAGAAAAAAGAACTTTCAACGTGTACCCACTAAAGCTTACCCTTGCCTTCGTATTTCAAATTGTCTTCCTGACACCAGGCACACTCACCTAAATCTGCAAGTGTGACCTCACCACACGGTTCTGCACTTGCAGGAAAAAAAATGCTAACTCATTATCAACCACCAAATCCTTCACTCTCTAACCATGGTTCATTGTACCCCTACCACACTCCTTCCCAATCATTCTGTGAATCTGCCAGCACTTGTCATGGTCTGACATCTTTTCCACCTCTGGCTTTGGACCCATCAGCGGCTGAGGGATTGTAGACTAGCCCTGTGAAGCCCCCAACACAGTTGTTAATGCCTCACAGGCAAAAGATGGTTCGGTTCCATTCTTCTCACAAGCAGTCATGGCAATGGAATGGCAGGCAACAGAGAGAGTAGACACATGACCAAATATGATCTGCCAAAATAAACATCTCTCTTCAGTTTTCCTCATGGGGTATCTGGTCCCAGCAACGTGACAATCAGAGAATCCACTGAAGGATCTTTTCCTTGGTGCAGGGAGCAGGTGAGGGCAGCAGATATGGGATTTTTGTAATTTTGCTTTGTTTTTATGAGTGGCTTGCCTGCATGTATGAACACCATGTGTACGTAGTGCCTGCAGAGACTTGAAAAGGGCATCATATCTCCCAGAACTGAAGTTCTAGGTGGTTATGAGCAGCTATGCTGGTGACAGGAATAGAACCAGAGTCCTCTGGAAGAGCAGCAGGCTGTGCTCTTAACCACTGAGCTATCCCTCCAGCCCCTTGTTTATAATTTGGTACCAGAACTACATGTGGATTCCTTTTCAAACCCTCTTTACAAAGACCTCATGTCCCTAGCTTGATTTTCACGATGTCTTTCATTGGCTAATTAAATTTCATTCCCACAAGGTCCATGTGAGGAACCATCTACATCCCCTGAGGATGCCTACTCTCCCAGTTCCTCATTTCAACTGTCCCCACAGAATCTGAGCCTCCAGTGCTCCCCACAGACTCCAACATACCCAAAAGAGCTTGTTAAATCACCAAGAGTCCATCCAGATCTCCCTCAGCACTCCTAAGCCTGTGAAAGAATCGGTTCAAAGCCATTAGCCTGTTCATTTGCAACTGGTCCGACCTCCACTGAATCAAGGAAGCACAGAACTGTGTTACAAACCATCGCCTATGAGGAGAGCTGAGCGAGCAGCAGCCTTCGCCGCAGAGGCACAGCCTGTGCCACAGAGGCTTGCTCTCATATTAAGCTAATATTTTAGACATGAGCTCACCTCACTTTAAAATACTTTACATTCAGGGGGGAGTGAAACTTAACTTCCTCCCTGAATAATTCAGAACCGCCTCTAATTTTTAGTACACATAAATACTTTCTGCTTTAATAAAAACCGCTCCCTCTGAGGAGTGCCCGCCTGGGTGCTTTGCTTCCTCAAAGGCACATCTCTGAATATTTGGTAATTCATGGACTTTTAACATTTAGGGGTCAAAACATTATTTGAGATAACTGCCCGTATTTCTGCCATCACTTGGGAGCTAATTCTCCTTGAATTCTTTCTCCTTGATTTCACTGAGCTGTTTCTTTGTATCTCTCTCTCTTTCTTTTTTTTTTTTAACTTCTTGAAATCTTTAATAAGGTTTGTGATTGCTTTTTTTTTTTAAACTCCTCCATCCTGGAGATACCTGAGTAGTCCTCATTAGCAAGCATTTTCTGACAAACTAGCTGGTTCTGGAGAGAAAATACTGGCTTCAGCTTTCATATTGTTGGTACTCTTGTGAGGAGATCTCTGTGTATGGATTTCCTTCCTTACTCCAGGCTAGACCCTGGAGGGGGTCATGGAGTCTGATCTGGGCATATGAATTTCCTTTTTTAGTCCAGGCTAGACCCTGCAGGAGGACATGATTCTGGGTCTCAACTGTCCATACTTAGTAAATAGTTTGGTCGTATTTGGCTAAGACCTTTCTACATCTATATATACATGTTTACGTTCACACGTATAGTTTCATCTTTTCCCTGGTGGAGAACTTTGCTTATAAGTCTGGGCCTCTGGTGTTCTCCTTCCTCCAATAAGAGCCGCTCATAGGGACAGACACTGAGCGGTAAACTGGTTCCTAAGATACTGATACTGACCCTCGCTGCAATAATACATTTGTACAGTGTGAATCCCAAAGAACAGAAGCATGAAGACATGACAGTGTAGTTGGGAAAATCTGGCTCCCCTGGAGAGTTAAGTCCTGCTTCTTCCTCCCAGCCCCAATTCCCAGAAATAAGACTCAGACTCAAAATATATTTACAAATACCTTGGCCATAGAGCTAGACTCTTTTTTGATTAGATATAGCTTAAAATGTCCTATTTATTTTAACCTACATTCTGCCACATGGCTGGCCCTGTGCTCAGGTACCATCCATCTGCCTCATCCTATCTTCCCAAGGGAATCTCCCATGTCTGGCTCTATCTCAGAATGCTTCCTGCCTCCCAAACGCCTCACCTTCTATCCTATCCTTTCCTATAGGCCATAGGTTTTTTTTAATTGACAGGTGACACATCCATACAATACACAAGATATTCTTTCTATACTCCATATATATACCCAGAGGAGTTGAAGCTCCAACACTGGACGCAGTGAGAGTTGACTTCACCACTGCGTATCTTCAGACCTCTAGTCTGAAACACAATGTGGCTCATGTCTTCCATTCCCAGAAGCAGAAGGCTCTGAAAGAGTCCTGTATTCGACTCTCCCTTCCCACCTCTGTCTTCTGCTTGCTCTCTCTTCCATGCCACAGGCTCTTGATGTTGGCTGAACATGGAAACCACCTGCTCGTTCTAACATGTTCTGCTGTCTGGGCTCCTCCAGTGCACACTCTGACCTCTGCAGCCTGGGTTGTTGTCTGTAGGGTTCTACCACACAGCAAGGTGGTCCAGCAGGATCAATCACCCTGGTCACAAGTCACAAACTCCCAGCTCGTATTCCAAAGTGAAAGTGAATCAGGGATCCATGTTCTGCAATCCTTTTGTTGGTAAAGTACAAGTACCATGTAATTTACCATTTTAGTCATTTTGGGGGGTATACTATTTTGTATCACTAAGTACACTCACAGCACTTCTTGAGGAATGTCTGTCTTCTTTTAGATGTATTTTATTTTATATGTATGAATGTTTGCCTGCATGTAGGTATGTGCACCACATTCATGCAGTACTTGTGGAGGACAGAAGAGGGCGTCAGGTTCTCTGGAACTGGAGCTACAGGTGGTTGTGAGCTGCCTTGTATTTGCTGAGAACTGAACCTGAGTCCTCTTGAAAATCACCCATTGTCCTTAACCTCTGAGCCATCTCTTCATCACTGGCACTTGCTTTTTTTTGGAGGAATATATCATATTATTTTAAATATGTTTATAATTGGTACATTTCATACAAAAATACAAATATTTGAATTCTGGCCAACAGAAAGCTAGTAAGATCCCCAAGCAAAAGCCAACAGGGACAGGAAATGGTGTCCTCCTTGGGCAGACAAGTGCCTCAGGGTTGCCCACTCAGATTGGGCCATCTGTTAGTAAAGCCAAAAATGTCTTCAAGCTGTGTCTTTCGATGACCTCTCTGTCTCTTTCTTCCTTGCCATCCCCTATCAACTGCTCAAAACTCTGAAATCTTCTCCTCTTCTCTTGCCCTGAACCTGCCCTATCAAAATCAATGCTTCCCCCTGCAGAGCTGCAGGAGCGCTTGCACAAGTGGCCGTGGTCCTCGGTGCTCACCAGCCACTCTCCATGCTGAGTCTCCCCCTCTTCCCATTGTCACCAGGCTTCCCTCTTGCCTTACAGAGAAGAAAGGTGTCTTTACGTTCTCGGTGAACCCGCACTCATCCTCAGATGACTCCAAACACTAAGGGCTGTCCAGGGCTTTAAAAGGGCACACAGGACCTGGTGTTGAACCCCAGTTATCTTCTTATGTGTTGCCATCTGGGTCCATTTATTCAACTTAAGCCAATAAGCTTTATCTAAATAACCAGGGTAATAATTTCCATCACAACAACACAACTCTGTGAATCTATGAAGCTGCAAACAAGACTCGACCATCATGTTCCAGTTCTGTGCTTTTCAGAACAGAAACCTTGAGGTACATGTGACTAATGAGCACTGTAAAATCGAGAATTTGGGTTTCTGTCATATTTAATGCTAATTAATTTTAGGTTGGATGTGCATGTCGTGGAGCCGGTGACTTCCACTGGGTGGCACAGCTCTGGAACACAGATGCTACTGTTATCAGAACTGTTGAATAACAATAGCAAATCTCTCCAGTTCAAATCCCCACTTGAACCCACCTAAGCTACACAACAAGCAAACTTGGGGCCAGGTTTTATGAGACTATTGTAGGCTCCATAGTGACCAAAACCCCTCAGAGGCCACTGTGAACACTGAAGACTTATTTTATCCCAACAGTTTATAACTAGTGAAGAGACAAACATAGGCAGGACTCCGGGACTCCGCATTCAGGTGGAGGTGTTTGCTCCTGAGTTTCCGTTTAGAGTTGATTACAGGAAGCTGGTCCTCCCACCTGGAGTGTGTGCCAGGCCCTTGTCTGAGCAGCAGGTAAGTTCTTATATACAAGCTCTATCAGCATCTCGTGGGTCCACCACCCTGTGGCCAGGCTAACTAAACAGCAGTTGGACAACTGCACATAGATACCACCAGGTTGACACTAAGATGCTAAGTGCATTGTCTCTGCCCTCCCCCAGGGCCTGCTCCCCCTCCCACCTCATCTACTCAAGTGGCCATGCCTGGAACATCCTTGTCCCCTACCAAGTCAGGTATTTAGACCCAAATAACTTCTTACCCCATTAAAAGAAGCCTTGGAAAATGTCTTTCCCCAAGATTCTTCTACAAATTAAGAAATTTAACTGAAGACAACATAGTACATTGGTCAGGGTGTGCTAGAGAAACAACCAATATAATGTGAAGGGGGAGGGGAGGAATGGAGGGATGGGTTTATTTTAAGGAATTGATTCACGTGACATACAGGCTGGCAATTCCAAAGTCTGCGGGACAAACCAGCATGCTTGACCGAGGAAGAATGCTGTTACAATTCTCCAAAAGCCACCTGCCTGCTGGCAAAAATCCTTCTTCCTGGGCAGAAAGGGCCATGTCTTCCAACCTTCAGCTAACTGTATGAAACACCCGCTTTAGGAAGACACTTGGCTTTACCCAAAGTCCACTAAAGTAAATGTTAGTCCTATCTGGTCATGCCCATAAATAAACACTTAGCATTGTTGGCTGTAGAACTAGACACAGTGGCCAAGCCAAGTGGGCACATAAAATTACCCATCACAGATTTGAAGTAACTTTACCAGTGGCTCTGAATTAAAGCCAGGGTGATACCTAAGATATGCTTTTAAAACTGCAAGGATATAATTTCCCGTTACTGAAAGTATTTTAAAACATAAAGAACCTTTCGTCTATAAAGTATAATATTCACCACGTGCGTGCGTACACACACACACACACACACACACACACACACACACACACACACACACTATGCAGCAGAACTGACTGCTTGAGTCTGAGACTCTGTACTGCTTAGTCCACACTCTGTCATTCATTTTCTGCACTATGACAAAATACCCAAGGTGGTCACCTTGAGGAAGGAAAGACGCACTTGGCTCCAAGGTTTCAGAGTTATTTCAGCTCACAGTCCTTGCTTCTCTCCATTTTGAGCCAATAGTGAGGGAAGGCATCATGACAGAAGGAGCATGTGACAGAGGCTGCCCCCCTCATGGCAGGCAGGAAGCACAAAGAAGAAGACAGCAGGGGCCATAGCAGGATATAGTCTTCTACAGACACTTCCCTCATTACCCACTTCTTCCAACCAGACACCACACTGGATTTTCACCACCTCCCAACTGAACCATCACGTTAGAAGCCCATTGAAGGTTTAATCCATCGATTAGAACAACTCCCAGGATGCAATCATTTCCCAGAAGACCATGAGTGGTACCCAAGTCCTCAGTGTGTGACCCTACACTAGTCACCACCACACTCACTTATTAAGAACCACAGAGCACTCATTTTGGTTTTTTTTTTTATATATATATACAGAGAGAGCACCATATTTGGTCATCAGCTCAAACCTATGAGATTGAAGTGGATTTGGGAGAGACAATCTGTGTTCTGTTTTCAAAGATATATGACTTTAAGTATCACATGTCTACAGCCACGTGCAAAACACTAGGAGAGTGAGATGACTTCTTTTCTAAAAATCAAAACGGGGGATGGAAAGATGGCTCAGAGTACAACTGCTCTCCCAGGTTCAGTTTCCAGAACTCACAAGGCAGCTCCCAACCATCCTTAACTCCCCTTCCAGAAAGTCTGATGCCCTCTTCTGACCTCAAAGAGCATGGCAGACATGGTGCACACACATACAGGCAGGCACACAGTCCTACACAAAAAATAAAAATAAAATTTAAGATCTCTTAAAAAATAATTAAAACCACAGCACTAGGTACTAATACTTGGGTATGTTCACATATGCTTCTAAACAGTAAAATACAATTCCCTCGGGCCACTGGTACCAACACCAACTGTAAGAGGTGGACATGCGTCATCTTTTTGGAATCCTTGCCGACGGCAGGACATTCTCAGTCATTCCAAAATAAACCAAAGTTGCACACTTGCTAATCTGAGTTTATTCCATTATTTCAGACTATACTGTCACCCCAAAAATCCACAACCATTTATCCAAAATCTTGAATAACAAAAAATAAATCTAAAAATAAAGTATTTTATGACTGGTCTGAAGGCAAAACATAACTTACATGATATGAAGCTATTTGTAGTCTGTTTAAAAATCTAATGCAGAGTGAATGCCCATGGTCTGCTTTATAAATATTAGTTTACGTCACTCAAGGTAATGACATAACCCTACAAGACTGTCATGTTTTATATGATAAGTGCAATCAAAACACCAGAGTGCCGTGCTTTGGGTACAGAACACCCCCATCGGCTCCTGTGTTAGAACTCTCAGTTCCCAGCCACACTGCTTAGCATGCCAAGGCTGTGGAGCTGTTTGAAGGGAGAGGCAAGCTGGAGGCTGTGGATCCTGGGGTTGGACCCCCGCCTCCTGCTCACTCTTTGTGGGGAAAAATTGCAGGCCGAAGCTGTGGAGTCCCAGAGGGGCTTCCATGATGAGGCGGGTCCCAGATGCAGGAGGAACGTCTATGGTTCCAGCTGCCTGGAGGCTTTGGTGGCGGCAGGCCCCAATGACACGAGGAAGTCCTTGGTTCCAAAAGAGTTTATTGTCATGGCGGATGGTGGATGGATTTGGATGTATGCCCCGTAAAACTCAGGCCAGTCCCGAGTTAAATAGGGAGGGAGAAAGGGGGAGGATTGGGGGAGGATCAGGGGAGGATCTGGGGAGGCGTGCTTAATTTGCTCTGCCCTCTGGCTTTCATTAGTATGTAAATCCTTAGGCCCTGAGGCCTCTAGTCACACCCTCTATCTGTGCACTTTGGGAGGGGCTGTAATGGCCGGCCTATGTGACTGAGTTTTAAGGAGACTAAGCTGCTTTTCAGGACCCTGGGTTCCTGGGGCGTGCTGAACTTCTGCCAATTCTCATGCAGAGTCTCGGGGTTCTAGGCAACTGCCCAACCATGACCCAGAATACCCTTATGCAGTCCCACAACTCTCTGCTTCCTGACTGTCAACTGCCTCTCATTCTGACCACCAAGCCTTCCTCCCCATGATACACTGTGTGCCCTTGACCTACAAGCCACCACGACCCTTCCTTCCCCTTAATTGCTTCTTTTTCTCTGGCACTTATCAAAACAATGAGGAAGGTACAGAAAATTGGTGTTGAGAAGTAGGAGTAGAGCCTAGGGAGGAGGCTCAAAGGTTAAAGGTTCATTCTGTTCTTGTAAAGACCCTGTTTGGGTGCCATGGTGGCTCACAATCTCCAGCAACTCTGGTTTCAGAGGATCAGATGCCCCCTTGTGGCCTCGAATGGCTCCAGCATGCACATGCCTCACTTCTGTACACTCAGGCACAGACACATACAATAAACCTTTTTTAAAAAGTGGGCTACTGCTTCAATAAACCTGACTGTGTGTCCTCAGATGTGTGGAAGGCACAAAAATTCAAAACACTGGGCTAGGAAAGCCCTCCAGTATTGTAAGCACAGTTTGATGGGAGTCTGCAGACCAATGGATACCAAGAGAAATGCAGAGAGAGGAGGCAGAGCTCAGGAAGTCTCAGAAGGGAGCAAGGATTGTATGCAGAGGAGGCTAGAGGGCATTTGGGTTACATGCTGGAAAATAATCTAACTCCATTCTGCTGTTGTTCAGAGAACTTGAGTGGGGGTGGATTGAAAAATGATGGACTTGCATGTTTGGTGGGGACCTGCCCTGTCTCTCTCTTGCTCTGCCTACCTCGGCTCACGCTCATCTCTATCCTCCCTTACATGGGACTGACTGAGTGGCGTCCTGCTTTCCATGATGGGTTTATTTCTCTTACTAGTTTACCCATGTTGTAGCACATGTTCTAAATTCTCTTTTTGAAGGCTCGAAATGCTGGACTTGTGGATAGAAACCATCCTATGTACCCATTTCTTTGCCAATGGACACTTGGGTTGTATTTAACTCTTATCTACCAAGAATAATGTGGTTATGACCATGGCTGTAGAGACAAGAGTCCTCGCATTTAAACTGTTTGGATATGCACTACTGGATAATGTGGTGATTTTAATGCTATGCTTCAATTATGTGTGGACACACACACTATTTTCTACAATAGTCTCACCCTGTTGCACTCTTGACAATAATGCAAAAACCTTGGATTTCCCCATATCCTCACAACAACTGCTATTTCTGCTTATTGGATTTATTTATTTTTTATTTTTAGTTGTTTCTGGGGGAGAAAGACAGGTATCCTTGTCATACACACTTGCTAATTAGCCAAGGATAGCCCTGAATTCTCAGGCCTGCACTACCACTTCAGGTGAGAGAGAGAGAGAGAGAGAGAGAGAGAGAGAGAGAGAGAGAGGGAGAGACAGAGACATGGGACGGGGGACATAATATGAAAAACAGCTTTATTTTGCTGTTTTTAAAAGAACCACTTTCATGGGTCTGAAATGGTTCTTGCTTTGGTTTGCATCTCTCTGTGGATTAGAGGATACTGACATTTCCTCTTGACCACATCTGACTTTGGCATCTGTTCCCTAGCCCGGGTCCAAGGAACTGATTTTTCTTGAGCTGTCCTCGCTGATCATGACTCTGGCCTGCCCTAACCTGCAGGCTCTCTGTGCATCCCATCTATAGGTCCGAAGTATTTGACCTAAGACACCAGTTAGTTGCTAAGACAAATATCGGTACCATCTGTCACAGCCAAGATTGACTCATTGCCTGGGGATCCACATGTGACCAGGAAAGAACAAGAAAGGCCTGGGCACTGGAAAGCAGCCCTCTGGCATGCACAGCCCTTCTCAGGAGAATACAGCTAGATTTGTTTACACTGAGCCTTGGGGTGACACATTAGCTGGCCAGACTAAGCCCTGGACCCCTGACCTTGGCATCCGCACCATCCATAAGGCGGGCCAGACAGAGCCTCCCGGTGCCAGCTCCCTAAGGCAGCAGGACCACTGATGACAGCTGGAGAAATGCATGTGACACAGCGGTCACTGGGCAGGGGGCCCACTGGCAAGTGCCACTCAGGTCATGCTGTCCTTGCTCAGACAGGAACACTGGACAAGGGAACACATCTCCCCCCGCCCCTCCGTGTGAAGGAAATGAACAACTTTACTTTTCTCTCCCTTGTTTATATTAAAGTATAATTTACATACAATAAAAGACACTTCATGTATAATTCTTCAAGTTTTGACAAATACAGTCATGAAACCACATCAAAATGTAGTCATAGAATGGTTCCGTCGTCTGCCAAATTTTTTTTTCCTGCCCTTTAGGAAACAGCCCTCCCTAAACCTGCACTCCCTAGAAGTGATGTGTCTATTTTAGGTTGCCATGGTTTTGCTTCTGCTGGAATATCTGAATAAAGCCATACTGTACTCAGTCCCTTAAGACGGTCTCTTTTAGCTTGCATAATTTGTAATTCACTTAGAGTCATGTGTCTACTCAATGCTCTTCCTTTTCTAAGTCTTTTAATTGCAGTAAACTATACATAGGTCAAGTTGACTGTTTCTGCCATGTTTATGGGAAATTACATGCATTTACCTTTCATACCAGTCATTGCTTGTACTCGTAGAAGCTGTCCTCCTTAAGAGATTAACTTAGAGCTTCGTTTCATTCAGAACCCTCTGCAAACAAACTCTGTAAGTCTGACAGTGTGTCTTGTTGGTGAGGATGTAAATCTAGCTATGTCTCTGTGGGGGTTTCAATATGCTTGGCCCAAGGAGTGGCACTATTAGGAGGTGTGGCCTTATTGGAGTAGGTGTAGCCTTGTTGGAGGAAGTATGTCAGTGTCGGGTGGGCTTAGTGACCCCCGTCCCCAGCTGCCTGAGGACAGTCTTCTAGCAGCCTTCAGATGAAGATGTAGAACTCTCACCTCCTCCAGCACCATGCCTGCTTGGACACTGCCATGCTCCTGCCTTGATGATAATGGACTGAACTTCTGAAACTGTAAGCCAGCCCATATTAAATATTTTACTTTTAAGAACTGACTGATCATAGTGTCGGTTCACAGCAGTAAAACCCTAACTAAGGCAGTCTCTGATTATCCAGTAAGGTCAAGGCAGAGGTGATGAACAGAGGCATCAAACCCTGTGGTTATGTTAGCCATAGAGTAACTATCTCAGGCCCTTCTGTGGGAAGGAATACTCTAAATCATAAACCCTCAGTGTCTATCAAAATTGTGCATATATTTTCTCCAACCCAACAGTCTCACTTCTAATATTTCATCTTAAAGATATATATGCACAATTATGAAATCCCATAGCATGGAAAGTAAATATAATATCAGAAGCAAGCCAGGCAGCCATCTATAAAAAGCTAGCTATATAAATTGTGGTACATCCTCTTCCCCCATGCCCCTAAAAGAGCTACCTTCATAAAAAGAAGGATGCTACTATGGTTCTTATGGGAAAAGAACTTTAAGATACATTGGTGAATGAGAAAAACCAAGAGCAATATCTGACATGATGATTTTTGTGTAAAAGAGGGATGCACAAAGGGAACACACGCAGAGGGAGCACACACAGAGGGAGCACACACAGAGGGAGCACACACAGAGGGAGCACACACAGGAAGCACACGCAGAGGGAGCACACGCAAAGGGAGCACACGCAGAGGGAGCACACGCAGAGGGAGCACACGCAGAGGGAGCACACGCAGAGGGAGCACACACAGAGGGAGCACACACAGAGAGAACACATGCAGAGGTAGCACACACAGAGAGAACACATGCAGAGGGAGCACACACCGCTACAAACTAGATCACTGGGGGTGGTCTCAGGTGATGGGGGTGGGGGAGAGAAATGATGTAGACCTTCCTAAGATGCACTTGAATGTCTTTAAAGAAAACCATCTCAACAGGATAAATATGTTAGCTCCAGAAGGTATCAAGTAGAAAGGAAAGGAACAATCAAGTACTCCTTGGGGAAATAATTGTCAAATTTAACAAGAAGGACGTTTTTACTGTAGCAAATATATTTCCAACAGTCACAAGATCAACACTCTACCTTTTAATACTGATTATATACAGATGCTCTTGTGTATTTGGAAGATTACTTCCTTTTCTGAATCCATCACACATTTTGCAAATGTGAGAAAGTGCCTTCTGGTCCTGCATCTCAAATCTAAACACATCCCTACAAAAGACAAGGAGCCTCTGGTTTTCTTTGAGAACCTATGTCCATTTCCCTTCAGGAAGCAATGTTCCTTGACAAAAAAAACAATAATAATTGCTTTAAAGACAACAAGAAAGGAAGGAAGGAGGGAAGGAAAAAAGGAAAGGTAGTCAGAAAGGAATAAATTGGAATAAATTGAGAGGGATCACGTGTTTTACACTTAAACTGTTAACTTTGGATTTCTAACCCTTATCCTCAAAGTCTTTCTACATCTAGACCCTAAAAGCCTCATATACCTACAACCAACACCACACCCAGGAGGCTGCCGCAAGAGGATCTCAAGTTCAAGGCCAACGTTAGGTACATAGCAAGACCCTGTCTCCAAAACTGGAAAAGAAAAAGGATTCTTTTTCACTAATAACAAAAGTAATGAAAACAAACAATAGTACAACTTAAAGAAACCTTGTATATTCTTTATCTTCACAGTTTTATTCTCTAAAATGAAAAACTAAAGATGTGGTAACCATGTTTAGTATGAAAAGGTAAACACCCCCAGTTTTCAATAACCCTTATTTATAGAAATGAGTCTTGCCTGAAAATAGTAAAGAGTCTGACTATGTCCCAGTTGGATTTATAAGCATAGATAGAACTCGCACCCTGAGCGTGAGAACCGCTTTGTCTCAAATCACGCTGCTCACAAAGGAGTTGGTTGAAATTCTCAGCTGCACCTAATCTTCATTTTGCCTTATACAAGTCTCCATCCACTGAGGTTTCTTTCAGCCTTCAGTTCCAAACCACTTGAAGGCTGGAAGAAATCCCAATGTTCACGGGTGCTCCTAGCAATGCCAGGCCCTTGCTCCAGAGCTGTCTTTGCCAAGCAGAGAAGAGGGACTTGTCACTCTAGACAGGTGGCTGCTTTCTGTGGCCCAAAGGAAAGGCAGTCAACTGGGGGAGGGTAGCTCCATAGGCAGGAGGCACAGGGCTGTCCCCCAGTGACCTTGGATGTCAGAGCCTATGGGGCATAGACACCATCCCTGGCAAAGACCACACAGGGCCCACATGTCGGTCACCAGGAGAGCAACAAGCTCAGGGAAGGATGAGTGGAACCTGTCAGGGCCACCAGGGCCCAGAGGCAGGCTGCGGTGTTATGAGATATCACCACGAGCAATTCCAGGCCATGGGCAGTGCTGCCTACAATGCATTTGAATCTATATTTTAAGCATAAACCATCATATCACAGTCATTTCCAATAAATGAGGTCACAATCTCCATGAAGTTCTAGTATGGGAAAGGTGAGCTTGCCAAGCAGGTAAGCATGCTGTAAAGAATTCACACATCCTGAGAGGCAGCTAAGGACACTGACAACAGACTATATGGTTTATGGGAGTCTCCTAGACACCTCTGAACAACACCTGGAAGGGAGGCTTCCCATGCCTTACCCTGGGGTTTTTATTAAGTAGATCCTTAAGGAAAACATTAGCATCCTGTGTGGTGGCACTCCATTTACACACAGACACACACACACATGCACACATGCATGTACATTCACACGCACACACACACACGCACATGCACATGCACGCTGTAGTTTCTTTGGGTTATACATTCAAATCTAAAACTTTGTTAACAAGTAAGAAAATGTGTAGGGTTTGTCTTCCTGGGTCTGGGTTATATATATAGGACACTTAATGCATTCAGTAGGCTTTTTAATATATGTACTATATACCATCTATGTAATATATACAATAAGGAAGGGATCATGAATTTGAGACAGAGTGGGTATGCAGGAGGAACTGGAAGGGGAAAGGAATGGGCAGAGATGACATAAATACAGTACTCATATTTAAAATTCTCAAAATAGTAAAAACTGTAAATAAAAAGAGCCAGCTACACAATTTCTATAATTTAAGGAAGAAACAGATATGCAAATGTTGCTCCTCCCCATTCCATTGCTCCTCCCATCCTGTTGCTCCTCCCCATTCAGTTGCCCCTCCCATTCCATTGCTCTCCCCAATTCCGTTGCTCCTTCCCATTCCATTGCTCCTCCCCATTCCGTTGCTCCTCCCCATTCCGTTGCTCCTCCCCATTCCGTTGCTCCTCCCCATTCCGTTGCTCCTCCCCATTCCATTGCTTTTCCCCATTCTGTCTTTGAAAATGTTTCAATTTTCTCCAGTTTGCTTGAGCCTGAATCTTAGCTCACACTTGTGAACTTGCTCCGATTATTTTTTGTTGTTTTAACTAATTAGAACTGTGTCTACAAAATGAGAGGCAGGGCCCAGTCTATATCATTCTTGTCTGAACTAATCTATAGAATGAGAAGCCCTCTGACACAGGGGGATGGTTAAGCTAAGAGGAGAGTGGGTGGCTGAGACTTTTTGCATTTCTCATTTAACTTCCTGTGTCCCTAAGACACACTAGTGAATGTCACATGAAGTGAAGATGCTTAAAGAAACAGCACATACAGCAACAGAATCTAATCAGAAAAGCATGAAGTTCTTTAATCTGAGACAGCTGACTTCAAGCAGCAATATTGTGGCACTTGCCATATCTGTAACAGTAAAACACTTCTGGCAGGAGCCTGGGGCAGTCTGGGAAAGACAAATCAAAGGTGATAAAACTGGGAACTATATGCTGCTGAGAGAAACTTCTGTACATTAGTATTTTTTTAGATTTATTAATTTTTATTTTATGTGTACCATCATTTGTCTGCCTGTGTATATATGCACTGCATGTGTTCAGTGCCTCCAGAGCCCAGAAGAGGGCATCAGATCCTCTAGTACTGAAGTTACAAGCAGCTGTGAGCTCCCATGCGGCTGCTGGGAACTGAACCTGGATTTTCGGCTAGTGCAGCCGGTGTTCTTACCCACAGAGCCAAATTAAATAGGAAAAGTTGATGGCTTTTGACATGAATGGGGTTTTAATTTTGCACTTAGCAATAAATAAGTATCTTGCGAATAAATTCTCTACTAACAAAAATACCAAATTAGACCACTTCTGTTTTTAAAGAACCATCTTAAAATAATCAATATGTTTACTTTATAAAATCTCAGTTAAAATATGTATTCTTTCTCAGAATTGCTTTCTCTCCCCTCTCTTCCACTCTATAGACTTGCATACCCTCCTGAGAATAGAGCAAATTCTCAATGATGGCAACGATTCTAAATGTGTGAGTCTGCCAGCAGTTTATAAATATCTGTTATAAGCTTTATTCTGTCAAGTAACTGCTCAGTAAGAGCCTAGCAATGAGGATCAGAGAGATAACCTGGTGGCTAACAGCACTTGCTGGTCTAGCAGAGAACTGAGGTTGGGTTCTTGGTACCCACGTGGTGACTCCCAAGGGCTCCAACACTCTCTTCTGGCCTTTGCAGGTACTGCACACACATGGTACACATATACACTGGCAAAACATAAAATTAAACCACAAAAGAAATATAAGTAGGTTTTAAAAGCAAACAATTCAACCAGCTACCATATAAGTTACAAATCAAAAGGGCTAAGGGTGAGCTGTGAAAAATGAAGAAAATGTACACTTTTTAAAATATGTATTAGGTTTCCAGTGTAATTCCCCCAAATGCACCAAGCCATTAGTAAGATGATTACAGCTGTTGAGTTGTGGCCATTACAACTTTCCTTTCTAGACCTAGTATGCACTGGACATATGTACTTTCACTGTGCCTGACTTGGAACAATTTAGTGATGTCAAAATTCTTGTCAACTTGTGTCATGCTGGGCCTCCCTTCAAGGATTATGTCACATCTTGTTACATCTAACTCAGGACAGCTGTCTCTCTAACTCCCTGAGGAAGCTGTACATGACCCTCAGAATGGACAATGAGCTACCACAGATGTCCGTGTCTACCTCAGCCTGCCTTGCATAACTCTCTCTCTGTCCTCCTTACACCCCAAGGGAGAAGGGATCTCATGCTGTTCACTCCATGTCAGGCACTTCCACATCCTTTGACATAAACCGCTACAGAAAGGGGAACAAAAGAAGCCTGGGTTTCAAAAATCTGAAGAAAACCATGATGTCACCGAGCCACAGTCTCCTCGAAGCAGAAATTGGGATCAATGACACACTGCCCGTGGTAAAGTTTAAATGACATAATGTGCCCCCAAACACTTGGAACAGGATCTGACTCGTAGAAAGTCACAGAAGTATTAACACACACAAGTATTAACATGTCAAGATATCAAAGAACTCTGAAGAGGTGGCTCTGTGGCTGAGAGTGCCTGTCGCTCTTGCAAGCGACCCAAATTCAGTTTCCAGCACACCACATTAGACGGCTCACCATGGCCTGTAACTGGGTTGCAGAGATGGCTCAGATACTAAAGGCCAATTAAGCTCACGACCCAGAAGACAATGGCCAGTTAACTCCAGCTCTCTTCTGGCCTCCATGGGAACTGCACTCTTGTAATGTACACACACACACACATACACACACATACACACACACACACACACACACACCAAATCTTTTTTTAAAAGGGAAAGAATAGAGCAGATTAATGACCTTTACATCACAACCAGTACTGATGTAATATGCTTATCAAAGAAATGGGTTATCATAACTCACAGTTAATCGTTCCAGTCTAGGATCAGATTGATCCATGACACAACTTTCCCTAGTGCTGTCTGGACATTGTATCACAGTATATCACAGTAGAAGTACATGGTAGACAGCAACAAATCACCCCATGACAAGGCACACAACTAACCCCTTAGAGGTCATTTTCCAGTGACTAGAAGAGGGGCCAAGGGAGGCTAGGCCCCACCTCCTCAAGGTTCCACTACCTCCAGCTACACCAACTTCTAATACATGGGGACCTTTGGGAGACATTTAAGATCTAAAGCATAGCATTAGAACTGAGAAGACTATCCAGATATGGACACACACATCTTTAATCCCAGCACTAGGAAGCAGAAGCAGGTGGATCTCTGAGTTTGAAGCCAGCCTGGTCCACAAAGTATTCCGAAGACAGCCAGGGCTACACAAAGAACTCTTGTCTTGAAAAACCATGATGATGATGGTGATGATGGTGATGGGCTTATGGGTTGGTGGACCAAGCTACCATGAGCTTCTTCTGAAGCATTGTCTTACAAAGATAAAGATGAAGGGCTGGAGAGGTTGGTGGTGATACTGGAGAGGTTGGTGGTGATGCTGGACTTGGGCCCAGGAGCTCCAAAGGAGAAGGCAGACTAGAGAAGTGAAACTAATGGTACTGGGGGGTGGGGGTGGGTAGGATCTCTCTACCTATGAAGGTAGCCTGGGGAAGGGAGGAAGAAGGGGACAGCACATCTCTGGACATATTTTAGAATGCAGACAACTCAAAATAAGTGTGATGCCTTCATGGTTCTGAGCACCAAAGTTGGGAAAGGTGGTGGCTCAGACTCGCTCACTTGGGCTCACAGGCTCCAACTTCCTCCAGATCCAACTAAGGCTTCCTCTGGGTGAAGCACAGGAGTGCTAACTGTTCTAGAATCTCCCCAGCACTGCTCTTCCCTGGATTTGATCAAAGGCACACATGGACCTTTCCTCCTTTTATGACTGAAGAATTATCACTCCATCCTCACAACCTCCCTAACGGAGGCCAAGGCTCCTGAAGCATGGAATCCTAATGTACAGACCCCAATGCATGGACCCCCCAATATAGAGACCCCAACACCCAGACCCCAATGCAAGACCCCCAATACACAGACCCCAATGCACAGACCTCAATGCACGGACCCCCAATACAGAGACCCCAACACCCAGACCCCAATACACAGACCTCAATGCACAGACTCCAACGTACAGACCCCAAAACACAGACCCCTATGCACAGATCCCAACATACAGACACAAATACACAGACCCTATGCACATACCTCAATGCACAGACCCCAATACACAGACCCTATGCACAGACCTCAATGCACAGAACCCCCTGCAATGACCCCGATGCAATGACCCCCATCACAGACTCCAATGCATAGACCCCAATACAAAGACCCAAATGCACAGATCCCAATGTACAGATTCTAATGCCTGGATTTCTATGCGCAGACCCCAAACCACAGACCCTAATGCACAGGCCCCCACGCAATGACTCCTCACTCAAGACCCTGACGCACCAACTCCCATCGTAGGATTTCCCTTGAACTATGCATATTTTTATCTCCAGCTTGGCTATCTATTATCCTTTCCACTGTCTATCCAATCTATTAATGCATAAAGGCCTCTCTCTACATCATGAATTAGCCATGTGGCACTTGGGTGAACTGTAAAACTGTCAGGATCTGACACATACAAGAGTCTTTTACAGCAGAAAGTCCTTCCTCATAGGAAGCCTAAGAAATCAATGCAAAAATGGCCCAAAGTAGCCACATTTGTCTAACTTTAAGATGTTCCATTCTGGAGGAATCAGGGCTGTATG
Organism: Grammomys surdaster; assembly: GCF_004785775.1. Lineage (NCBI taxonomy): Eukaryota > Metazoa > Chordata > Mammalia > Rodentia > Muridae > Grammomys > Grammomys surdaster. The sequence continues at coordinate 1,618,757 of NW_021604781.1, read as the reverse complement.
TTTTAGCATTTGTTTATCTAGTCCAAAATGTCTGTTAGAGGCTCCAACTAATTAAACACTGTACTAGGCATGAAGGAACGAGATAGATGAGCAAAACTCAGAACGCCGCAATCCCCTCAATGTCCAGCCATGCATTTAGGAAGAAATAAATGAAGTGACAAACTGGGTCACATGGAACCAAATTAGACTTCATGGTTGTTTAAAACAGCTTAACACAGTTTCATTTCCTTAACATGGAAATTGCTAAATTCACATATGATGTGTTGGGTCCAAACTGTGTGTTTGAAAAAAAACAACAACAACACCACTCACTTGGTATTTTGAAAACTAAAATCAAAGGATTTCATAAGACCAGGTTAATTATCAATGACATTCTGACATTTTCTTAGAGAATGTGTGGACTTGTCTATCAACCCTGGTGTTACATGGATATTTTATCTCTGATAAGGAATCATCTCTCTCCCCCTTCATTAATGAGTTCCATTCTCTCTGAACCCATCTAGACCACCGAGTCATCAGCCACTGGCCAGCTCTGACATCACTCTACGGCCTCACATACAACAGAAGTGGAGACTAAGAGGAAGACAGGAAGGACACATGCTGCTTGAACACCTGGACAGAGAACGATTCCCTGAAGCTATGAAGAAGCATCCTATGAGTTGGCTGTATGAACAGAGCACACCAGTCCTCACACTAACCCAACACCGAAGGCTGTGAGGACATCTGCAATTGGTCTTCTGCCCCAGGATCAATCCATCCCATAGCAGTTGAAAGAGCAAGCCATTCATTCTGGTACCTTCCTAGGGCGCCTGTCCTTCACAGCAGATGTCACGATAACAGTTCTTGCCTTCTTCTCTGTGCTACTGCTTCCTGATGGGTTATTTACCCTGTGCCCATCCAACTCCGTGCTGAGGTGAATACTGGAAAAGTCTCCATACCTGTTTCTGACACTTAGACCTGATGTGATCTCAGCCTCCCAAGTAATCAGGAAAAGCAAATGAAAATTGCAATCGGAAACCTGACACAGAAACCCAACACCAGTGCATGGTGAGATACAACAACAACCCTGTAAATTAGACACTGTCATTTGTGAGATCAGTCTGGCAACCAGCAAGAAGGCTGAAGCATCGGGTGTCCCATGAACCACAGGGGACCTTCCCTACAGACTTTAGAGTGGTAGATTTTGGCCTTTCCCTTGATGCTCAGCAAGAATTATATGTATATTACCACATTATCATCTGTATTCTAGTTTGGATTCTGTTTTCCTAATAAACACCATGACCAATAGCAACCTGGGCACGAAAGGGTTAATTTTAATTTACAGATTACAGTCAGTCCTTGAGGGAAGCTAAGGCAGGATGATGCATGAGCTTGAAGCAGCAACCATGGAGGAACACTGGTTACTGGCTTGCTTCCTTGCCTTGTCCAGATACCCTTCTTCTACAACATGGGCCTACCTGCTTAGGGATGACACCACCCACAGTGGGCTGGCTCCCCCTGTGCCAATTAGCAATCAAGGGATGCCCTTACAGACATGCTCACAGATCAGTCTGGTGGAGGCAAATCATCAATTGAGAGTCCTTTTTCCCTGGTGTGTCTAGGTTTGCATCAAGTTGACAGAGTGTAGCCATCACAACTTGGATAATCATGCATCCAGTGGAAAGAGACAATTTAATGCTCTTACAATGGGCAATGGATTTCAGTATCATTTATAGCATACAGTTTATGACATTATTCTTTATATTGGTTGAAACCTACTAAATTGATTTCAAGTCAATTGATTAATGGGCTCTAATTTAAAATAATAGCCTGGGGACACCTCTCATGAGACACCAAATTATCCATCAGGGGTGTTGCTGTAGTACTTTGGTGAAAAATTAAAAACAGTCTCAGTTTCTATCAGCTTTGGATAAGAAAAATAAAATTTTATATTCACATCAAGCTCATATCATTTAAAAGCTAAGCAAAAGGCATTCATTTTACTACCAAAAAAAGAACTTATAAAGTATACTTGTAAAATAAAAACAAAGTTACTGTACTTCCTTGATATATACATACACATACATATATGATTCAAAACATTCAAGGAAACACATCTATTTGAATTAAGGCTTTTGGGGGGAGATAAGAAATGGAAAGGATTAAAATAGAAGTTTGTAGCTATAACCTATGTTTTAGGCCTTTTTAAAAGATCTATTTACTTTATGTGTATGAATATCCAACTGCATGTATGTATGTGTACCACAAGCATGCAATACCCAAGGTCAGAAGAGGGCGTCAGATCCCCTGGAACCAGAGTTGCAGATGGTTGTGAACCACCATGTGGGTGCTGGGAACTGAACCCAGGTCCTCTGCAAGAGTAGCCAGTGCCCTTAATGGCTGAGCCATCCCTCCAGTCCATACTTCTTCCTTATAAATCTTAAGCAAATTCAAACAAATCCACAATCTTTTTAAATACAGATAAGCATACAGAAAGACTATTTTCTCCCTTTTAAAAGTCATGAAATAACTTTTTAAAGTCATTTTTAAGGTATATTTTTCCTCTATAAGAGATGCGCCTCATAGGACCAAAGGCTCCTTCAGCTTACAGAATTCAGAGCATTTTATAAGGACTTTTTTTTACTCCCTTTTATTGAAAATGGATTTTTTCTCACATAATATATCGTTAGTAGTTTCCACTCCCTTTCCCAGTTCTTTTCATCCCCTCTGGATCCCCCCTTTCTGTTTCTCAATAACGAACAGGCTTCTAAGAAAATTAACATAATATAATACAATACAATATAATATACAAAACAGAACTAACATATTGGAATAGGACCAAACAAACAGAAAGAAAAGAGCCTGAGAGAAGACGCAGGTAGAGACATCCTCACTTATACACTCAGAATTCCCAAAACAATACTAAACTGGAAGCCATAGTTTATATGAAAAAGGACCTGTAGGTCAAAAGGAGAGAATATATATTAAAATAAAAGTTAAAAATAATGCAAAATGCAAGAAACAAAAAGAAAAGGGTAAAACCCTACAAGACGTTATAAGACAAGGAACCTCCAAAGTTCATTTTCCGTTGGCCATCTATTGATAGGCATGCAGCCTACACAAGAAGTTTTTTTAGAATTCTTTCATATATTACATTCTGATCACAGTTTTCCCCTCCAGGTCCCTTCCCCACACCTCCCCTCACCATCTACTCCTCCTCCATTTCCCTTCAGAAGAGGGCAGGTCTCCTGGGGATGTCAACCAGCCCTGGCATATCAAGTTGCAGTAAGACTAGGCACTTCCCCTCACATTAAGGCTGGATGAGGCAACCCAGGAGAAGAAAAGGGGTTCCGACAGCAGGCATAAGGAGTCTCCTAATGTTACCATTTAGGCTTTATTGCAACTTGAACAGAGATATGAAAACCCTAAGCTGCTGTGGTTTTAGACTTCTTCACCTCTGGGAGCTTTGAGACAGAGAACATTGAAATGTCTAAGCCCCAAACAAATACACACCACTTATTCCGAACCAACCGCGGCTGGTGCTGAACACGCATGATTTTAGCTGACTCTTCACATGGCCACCTGCTAAAGCAACGTTGAAAGACTGCAGAAACCAATTACTTTGTAGATTAATAATGCTGGCTCTTTCCTGAGACCAAGTGTCCTAGAAGAATAGGAAGGTCACTTATCAGGGCAGGCTCTCAGTACTGTGTCTGCAATTGCAGGTCCTGGATGCTGGCACTGTAACCCAATCTGAGTATGCATCTGGCCATCACCCTGCCCCTCCAGGGGAGGCTTCGTGCAAATCTAAGACACTAAGCAGTATTCATACTTGGTTTGACCTGAGCAAATATTGCTTCCTCCTTGCCAACCTCTCCGTTGATCCTCAACTTCCATCCCATAGGTATCTTAAGAAATTTTCAGGCACTCAGCAACATTAAAACCATAAATCATAAGGTGGATAGCTTTCTCGACTGCTAAAACAGAATTTGTCTCCCCACGACTTGTTTGTCTAGCATAGCTATCTGTGTGCAACACAAATTTCATCCCCTACCTCATCAACAAGGAAGCATCAGGGTCATTGTAAGAATATGCCAAACGGGAGAAACACACTGGAACCTATCTGTGTGGAATTTAAGCCACATGGAGGCTCTTTGCCTTTGGACAAATGGTTTCTATGCTCAGAGACACTCTTTCTCTTGTCTTTTTAAAAATTAAATTAATTTTACTTATTTATCGTAAGTGTGCGTGTGTGGAGGTCAGAGGATAACTTTCAGTAATAAATCTTTTCCTTCGACCTTAGGTTCCAGAGATCAAACTCAGGTTACAGCTGAGGTAGCTCACAGACTTTTTAAAGTCTGTTCTTTCTCACACATCTGTAGAAGAACCGTGTGTGTGTGTGTGTGTGTGTGCGTGTGTGTGTTTGTGTGTGTGTGTGATAAAAAGCACTGTGAAATCAGACTGCTGCTCTTATTAACAGTAACAGCAATAAATGTAATGTCTGTTTTCCTATTTGCACATTTTAGCCTGTTCCACTTTTTTCCTGTGGCTCTTATTGCTAAAACCCTAATGGGTTTAATATTTGTCTCAACTAATTAATTTCATTTCTTTAATATAACTTCTTTTGCAGCTGGAAAGAATGGGCTTACTCTTCAAAATAAAATCTGAGGGTTCCTTTGGCTATATCCCAGGAACCGTCCCTGACACACAGTCAATAGAGCATAGAGTTCTATATCAAATTTTGAATCATTATCTTTATTAAGAAGCCATTTTTGGATGTGTTTCGGGGGCCCAAACTGTATATATGACTTTAATTTACCATCATGAGGGAAGAAATGAGGCTGGGAATTAAGTTGGTGTGGCGTGTTCACACTTTAAAAAATACTTTAAACCCAGGTGTCCAGAAGATGTTTTCAAATGATAGAAGTGATGAAAGTGTCCCCTGCAATCTAGCAGTCACCTCTACTTCCTGGCACTATTATTAGCCTGTGTCCCCAGCCCAAGCTGTGTGTGTTACTGGCTTGGGAGCAATGTCTGGATCAGGGGAACTTGGCAAACTAAAGACTGAATTTCGTCTTACGTCTCTTGGCATCCCGTGTCCTGTCATCTTCTCTTAGCACAGACAGAGGGGGCTTTTAATTCTGAGCCATCTCATGCAGTTACTAGGACCATAAAGGCCCCCAAGAAACCACTCTCTTGCAATGCTAACTTTCCTATACTATAACAAAATATACTATAAAAATATAGTACAGTATTTTATAGTATTTTTTGTTTATATATAACATATATATATGCTATATACACTATATAAAATATAGTATTTTATAGTATAATTATACTATACAATAAAATACTATAACAAAAAATAAAAAAGAATAAAGGATTCGGGGCTCAGTTTGGGATGTTTTAGTCTATGGTTGTCTAGCCCTATGGGATGCTTACCTCACGGTGCCAGGAAAGCAAGAAGAGAGAGGAGGGTAGTCCCTGGGAAGCATCCTCTTTGAAGCATGTGAACCACAAGGTGCAAGCTGGGGAAACTGAGATGCCTTATAGATCTCCCACAAGGACATCATGAAGATCCTCCCATTCTGTGTTTCCCCTTCCACCTCTAACTGTAAGTTCTCCTTGGGGAGCATCCTCAGAACCTCGTGTACCCGTGTTCACCACACAACAGTGTGCCCAGAGTCTGACCGAGGACAGGTGCTGTTACACAGGAAGTAAAGCGGGCTTCTGCAGTTTATTTTTTTCAAAATAGTACTGATTATTGTATTACAAAATTTAATATTAGCAATTTTAGTCTCCATTCTGCCTTTCATTTTAATGTGTAATTGCGGATATTTTATAAAGTAATTTTGCAATTTATATTTTTAATGAAATTATGTACCTTATCTACTATGGACACAATCACTTTTAATTCATTATACATTTGAGAAGTAGAACAAGTTGTGATTATTGGATAAAAAGAAATTATGGGAGTAGCCCGCTCTCCCAGGTGACCCTCACTCTCCTGCCACCTCTCTGCCCACCTTCATCAGACCTGCGGATCCTGAGCCGTTAAGGTAAGCTTCCCTTCCCCCACCGACTTCCTGCTCACTGAGTCCTCTGGGTGCAGGCCAAGATGTCCTGCACAGACAGAGAAGGACACTTCATTCTCATCAAAGGAAAAATCTACCAAGATGATATCTCAATTCTGAACATCTGTGCCCCAAACACAAGGGCACCCACATTTGTGAAAGAAACATTGCAAAAACTTAAATCACACATTGAACTCCACACATCGATAGTGGGAGACTTTAATGCCCCACTCTCTCCAATAGACAGGTCATCAGGACAAAAATTAAACAGAGAAATAATGATACTAACAGACATGAATCAAATGGACCTAATAGACATCTATAGAGTATTTACTCAAACCCAAAAGAATATGCCGTTTTCTCAGCACCTCATGGACCTCAGCATAAAACCAGATACACTAAATCTCAAAGAAGAGAATGTGGGGAATAGCCTTGAACATGTTGGTACAGGAGACAGTATCCTGAACAGAACACCAATGCCTCGGGCTCTGAGATCAACAACTGAAATGCACCCCATTACGTCTTGCCACCTATGGGCAAGCAGGAAAAGACGCCCCAGGTCATGACACAGGACAACAGGATATCTGAGAAGAGTCCTGGTGAGGATCCAGTATTGATGGCGTAGCAGAAGCCAGAGGCCTGGAACTAGACCCAAGACTCATTGCAATCAACATTTGCAAGTAAACAGGCATGGATGAAAGAGTATATTGGGGGACACACTGTGACACACTACAGCTTCCACGATTTTTTTCTTTTGGGGGAAAGGTTGCAAGGGGGAAGAAGGGTACAAAGGGATGGAGAGAGGAGTGAGACTGGGGTTCGTGGTGTGAAATTTACAAAGAATCAATAAAATGTTTACAAAAATTAATTTTCAGATACTATTTTTATGGAGAAAGACGTGAGTGGCAACAATCCCTTAGAAGAAATGAGCGCTGTGGGTGGTAATAAGGTGGGGTGGGAGATGGGAAATAAAACACTTGGAAAATGAACTCACAGGTCAGGGTCATGTACAGATTAGTGTAATGTACAGATTACAGTAAAGTACAGAATATGGTAATGTACAGTCTTGTGGTGTTGGAAGATGCTGTCTGCTGTTTTGCCTGTAAAGATGGCCACTCTATACAGACGATGTCACTGTGTACCAGGGGCATTTGTGTGTCATGGACAATTGAAGAGAAGGACACAGGAACTGCTATATAGTCTTAAACCAGGATCCGGAAACCTTACACTAATCTTTTTATTTACTTACTTAAGCTTTGTTTTAATTTTCATGTATGTATCAGTGGGAGTAGTAGGCCATGTGGAAACCGTGGAGGCCAGAAGAGGGTGTCAGGTCCCTGGGGCTGGAGTTGAAGGCAGCTGTGAACTGCCTGACATGGGTAGTAGGACCTAAACGTGGATCCTCATGAAGAGCAGCCAGTGCTCTTAACTGCAAGGCCATCTTCCCAGCCACGATTAGGGAGTCATCCTGGGTAGGCTCAAACCACTCACACCAGTTCCTAGCACCATGAAACAAATAGGCTGGAGAGACAGGAAGATCCCAGTAGAGGCTTTTGCATAATGATGCCATGACAATTACAGACAGTGGGTGTGTAATCCTACTATTGAGGTATCGAGGGTTTTTTGACAAACACAGCAGAGGTCTCCTTTGTCTTTTTATCAGCAAGATTATAGGAGAACAGTGGGACAGGATCCATCCAGTAAGCCCAATTGTTCTTCACCATTGCACCTTGACTTTGAATTTGCTTATGTGTATGGATGTTTTGCCTGTGTGTGTGTGTGTGTGTGTGTGTGTGTGTGTGTGTACCACAGGGACCAGCAGAGGGGATCAGATCCCCTGAAACTTGAGTTACAGATGGTTGTGAGCTGCCATGTGGATGCTGAGCACCAAACCAAGTCCTCTGTAAGAGCAGCCAGTGCTCTTAACCACTGAGCCATCTCTCCAGCTCTACTGTATTGTTATTCTAAACTTTCACAGTATATCTCTGTCCCATTTTTAACAGAAGGCTAGACAAACGATGCTAATACTGTAGTCAACCGCGCCGTGCTACATGTAGACAACAAAGAAGTTATACTTCATGAGCTCGATGTTCATCATCATGACCAGCCATGCTCCTGACATTGGTTCCATCTCTAATTCTTGCTTATGACTAGATTAGGTAAAAATAACTAAAGTCAGCAGCTTCTCCCAAGAACTACTGACTCTTTGCTAGCCTCCAGGTGTCTCCCTGCCATGACTCAGTTTCACACAGCCTTTTACTCCTTCTGACTTTCCTATCAAACACCCATATTTCTTGCTTTGAGCTTTTCTTCAAAGTTAGTCTTTCCTTTTCTCTAAGAAAAACAAAGGGGGGAAATGCCCTGGATTCTGGCAGGCCCCTCCTCCACTGATTTTAAACCCTTCACTAATAATTTTCTCCCAAACAGAGATACCTACAGTAACGTTTGTGCTTTTCAACCAAAAATTTTTTTGCCTTTTGTTTTAATATATCCTTTTCTCTCTAATACTCATGATATATGTCCAACACTTTCTTCAACCTTTAAAAAAAAATTTCTTCAAGGTTTGAAAGTCATCTAAATCTACTTCCACAGGTTAAATCAACATGCTGACCACCATCTTTCAGCTTTTAATTAACAACTAATTTTCCTTCACAGACAAACTATAGATGCCTACCCCAGATATTATTAACACAATGTTTTCTCCTTCAGCCATCCAATTTCCTCAAACACCTTTGGCTTTCCAGGAGTGACTTAATGCTCAATATTCAGGCTTTCCAGACATCTCCCCGCTGGAGATGCTGCTTCCCTGTGATTATACCCACAGATCCAACAGAGACAAGCTGATGCCGAGACAGTGCCACCTCCTGGAACCTGCCAAGCTGCCTTCTCCTAGTCATCTCGTCTGACTGAAGACCCAGAGATGCTCGCTAAATAACAGAAACACACACTGAGACAAACAGACATTCCAGCTACAGATGAACTCTTGCCAAAGTCACATAGCTGAAGTGACGTGTTAATGAGGAAATCATAATGTCTATTTAGAGTAATCAGATGTCATTACTCTCAAATTGTACAATATGTATTTAATTGATTCAATGACTCCTTGCTTTCCCAACCCCAACCCTCAATTCCCATTACCCTTGGCTTGGTTGTGCTATACCCCCGACCTGTGTGGTGTTTTCTTTTGACTTCCTCATCCAAAATTTTCACTACAGATGACACCTCTCCTAAGAGAGGGAATTGTGGGGCAGTGAGCTGTGGAGGCCAGAAAGCCTGGTAGAAAAGTCCTAGAAACCCTGGCACCTTAGTCTCTAGGACAGGAGGCACTTTGGACCTTCCCAAGCCATCTGGCTCTCTCAGCTTCAAGCCCTCAACAAGCCCTCCCACAGAGGGGCCCACAGTCACTTGTCACATGGGAGTAACATCCCCACATGTGACCTACATTATATCTCCACCTTCAGAGATTCCTTTTATGAAAGAAAACAGGGTGGGATGTGGGACTGTGGAAATCCTCAAGTGTTTGGCCACGCCCCCAGAGACCTGACACGAGGTCTCCATGTAACATAAAGCCCAGGTAGAGGGAAGCAGGTCTCTGCCTCAAGATTTACCTAAAGGCCCTGGCCTCGCCCCTCTCCCGCTTCCAAAATAAACAAACTCCCTCAGGCATTTTTGGGGGGAGCACAACACCTTTCAAACTCATCACCATGTCAATAAATCTGGATGTGTCTCTTGAAATTCTGGACTCATTGTGTGAGTGGAAAACCTGCGTGGGGTGGGGGGGGAAGAGAAGCCTTACAGCAACGGTCCGTGCACCACCTTCGCGGGGGTGCGCAGCGTCTCTGCGCCCCTGTTCCCGAGGCCTGCCGTCACCAAGACGTGTGGTTCGACCTCTTTCCCCACACCCTCGGTTCGCCCACAGTCTGGCTGTTGAGTCCCGCCAGGGAATGCTGTAGCATGCGACAATCGCGCCCGTGCCCACGCCCGCGACGCCCGCACATGAGTTCTGACCCACAATTTTCTTGCACAGTTAACTAGAGTGCCTGGCATGCCTTGTGGGGAATTGTGTACCCCAGTTAATGAGGCCTAGCGCCCATGTATGAACTGCTATTGCTTTGCCTTGACTCTCAGCCCATGCTAACTGCACTCTGAGTCAGCACAAGGAAATTTACTCCTATTCTTCATCAGCTTATATAAAATTCCTCTCAGGAAGACCATCCCTCTGGTCACTGAAACACGGTCTAATTGAAAACTTGTGAACTATCCTAGATGGGGATTATTTCTGTGAGTCATAGGCCCAGGCTTGTGATGACAGACATTAGATATCTTGAGAAATGTATAGAAGAATATGATAAGCTGTTAAATTAAGTACTATTTAAAGTGTTGACACAAAATTGTCTGAAAGCGGAAAACCTGGGCATTTCTGGTTCAAAGAACCTGTGAGCGAGCACAGGACCTTAAGTCTCTAAAGAGCTATGCAGTCTTCTGGGAACTGATGAAATCTGTTTAATTATTAGAGAAGAGGTCCGCTTTAACTTACAAAGAGCTGTTTGGAGGAAATACAATCAGAAGCTCTAGATTTTCATTATTACACAATTCTACTATTATTTCATTAAAAAAATATAAAGTGTTCTTATTAGACATTAGAAATCTCCCTGTAAGCAATGGAGAGATTGCTTAGTGGTCAGAGCACTTGTTAATCTTCCAGAGGACCTGGATTCAGTTCCCAGCACCTACAAGGTGGCACACAACCATCTGTAACACCAGTTCCAGGGAATCTGACGCCCTCTTCTGGCCTCTGCAGGCACCAGGCATGCACATGTGCAGATACATGCAAGCAACCAAAACAATCACACATATGAAGCAAAAATAAAAAGTTTTTCAAAAAAATCCACAATAAATAATCTTTCTTTGATACTTCTTTAAAAAAAAGAAATTTCTTTGTAAAGATGTCATCTTTGGCCAGGTAGAGGTGGCACATGCCACCCAACATTTAAGAGCCAGAAGCAGGTGGAACTCTGTGAGTTTGAGGGCAGCCTGGCCTACAGAGTGAGTTCCAGGACAGCCAGGGCTACACAGAGAAACACAATCTTGAAAAAAAATCCAACAAAATCTGATTGTTACATATCTGTGTGACAAGGCTGCTAGGCCATTGTGCCTAAATCTAGATGTCGCTACACAGTGGTTATTTCCCATGTTAACATGTAAATACATAAGCTTGAGTAAAGCAAGTTTTATCTCATCATATAGGTGGACTACATCAAATGAGTTGGTACCCTTCAGAGAAAAAGGTTGAGGCCCCAGAGGAAGAAGAGATGCTGCCTCCCACTGCCTTTCACACTTGCACACAGTACTGAGTCTCCATGTTCACACTTGCACACAGTACTGAGTCTCCATGCTCACACTTGCACACAGTACTGAGTCTCCATGGGTCCTGAGCTTGCTCGCCTGCCCTAAGGATGCCAGGCTTTCTGGCAAAACTACAGCCCAAATAAAAACTCTATTGGTCCTGTAGCTCTGAAGATGCCTAATACAATGAGCCCCTGAAGCCACATTTCTGACTGGTAGACCTGTGATACAGCAAGAGCTGTAGATGGGCCATTCAGAATCACGCTCAGCCAGGGAGTGACCACAGCACAGAGAAGGAAACACATTGCAAACCTCAAATACTGAGACTCCAGGTCTTAGGTTCGCTTAGGTCATGACTCTGGAAAACTCACTGAGAGGCCATGCCCCCATGTTCCTATGCACAGAATAGAGGGCCTGCATCCAATCCTGCCCCTTTAGGAGGCTCTAAGCAAGATGACCTTTACTAAAAAGAACTCTGTAAATTATGAGAGATGTAAGGTAGCTAGCTACCTCAGACGTTCTGGTACAAGTTCAAGTGGGAAGTCACAGCCAGCCTCCTGAGCCTCACAAGGATGCAGGTTAAAATGAGAGGTGCTTCCCACTATGCTTCTAAAATGAGAAGTGTCACACATGTGACATGGGGTGACAATAATTGCCATGCTGCTCATTAACTGGAGGGAACAATCGCTTGCACACAAACTGCAGTGTTTCTAAAACGGGAGCTACATCAGAGCAGAGCAAACATACGGAGTTATCAGATACACATGCGCAGCCCGAGACCTGCCATAACGAAGCAGGGTTGAGCCTGTGCCTATGACGATCTTCTAATAAATGCACAACCAAGAAAGGCCAGCAGTGACCACCAAGTGAGGGACCTTGAAAGTGTGGGCTCTTCTCAGCAAACACCTAGATGTTACCGACATACCGTTTGCTACACGTGATGAAGACTCAGGCTAAGCTCACCTGAGGCTCCAGATGAAGCAAAAAGCATCCCTGTCAACTATGCTGGTTTATTTTTGTCAACTTGACACAAACTCAAGTCACTTGGGAAGAGGGAGCATTAACTGAAGAATTGTGTCCATCAATAGACATGTGGATATGTTTCTGGGGTACTCTGTTGGTTAATAATTGATGTAGAAAGGTCTGCCCATTAAGCCTGGGCTGTCTAAGATGGGTAATGTGTGAGTCACCGTCCTCTGCACCTGTGCTGTTATGCCCACTCCCCCATCTCTATGCATTTCCCCAGAAAGACTGCTTGAAGAGAAATCCAAACTTAGGTGATAGGCTGCCAAGTGTGTCTCCTTGTTCCTGTTTTGTTCCTTGTTCCTGTTTTTATTCCTATTCCTGTTTGTGTTCCTGTTTTGTGGGGAGTATAAAAGGGAGCTATGCAGTTAAAAATATAGCGTTTGGTCTTTACCAGATGACTCCTTGTTTTCTTTCTCTCGCCCTCAGCCCTCCACTGATCCAAGGATGCCAACTGTGAACTGCTGAGAAACTGTGTAGTTAGACACACCCATAGGTGTGCCTCAGGGGCATCTCAGGCCGAAAATAAGCTAGAGACTGGGCACTCCGAACCACTGCGCAAACCAAGCAGGCATAACAGGTTAAATCCAGATACCTAGTAAGCCCTTTGAAACATTCTCTTACTTTATCATCATTAGAGAATTCTAGCGCAATGGTTCAGAGAGTCCGTTGGTTTCAGCAGACAGGCTGAACCAAGCCCCTTGTTTTTGTAAGAAGGTTAGGCCAATACTTGGCTGAAGCCTCCGCAAGCCCAGGGTACATGAGCTCCTAGCTTAGGTATATCCCAAAGCATAGAAAATACATTCCCCATTCCATAGCATTTGGAGTCAGTTGTTTGAGTCATTTTGCAGGACTTGTCCACATCTTTGTCTCTGGACGACAGGACATGGGTCCCATGAAAGAGTCAGAATTCAACATTAAGTTCTGTTGCTTATGAGTTACGATTTCCCTCATCTACAAAAATGAGAGAAAGGCCTTCTACTGTGCTATGACAAGCTTTGTAGAAAAAAAAAAAACACCATGTTTAAAAAAAAAACCTCAAGGACCTGATAAATGCAATTATCATTCTCAGTAATTGTTACAGAGAAGAAAAGACCTCTCTCCATGAAGAGAAAGAGCAGTAGGCTCTTCACCTAAATCCTCAGTATCCACGGGTCAAAGTGCTGAGTCCGTACAGAATCCACTGAGTGTCTCCACACCCAGCCATTTGTGAGATGGAGTCCATACTTCAGCCCAGGACACCTGCTGAGGCAGATGCAAAGCTCTAGATCTCGGAAGCCATCACTCCCTAAAATGATCCACTCCCTCTGTCCTGGTCACACACTCTTCCTGCCACCTCAGCCATGCCTCCCATGCTCCCCACGATCCCTTGCTCCTTCTCTGAGCCCTTTAACCTCCAAGTAACCTCCCAGGGAGCTGGTTGGCGGTGTGCCCAACCCCAAAGTCACACATCTTCCCACATGGTCTGAACTTCAGCCCATGTGTTGTCCCGAGAAGTCCTTCCCTTTCAGTAAATGTCCCTGCCCTTTCAAATCTGCAATCTGATGGAGTCCTGAAGGTCTCTTTAAAGGTTCTGTCACTGACAGCCATCAACATCCCTCCCCTACTAGGGAAGGTAGATCTTTCCAAATGACCACACAGCTTTGAAGGGAATACATAAGGAGCAGCAAGGTAGGAAGAGGACCCCTGCCCTGTCAACCCGAGTGATCCATGAGGTGACAGGTGTTAAAGGCCACTGCCCTCCCTTCCTATCTTATGTTCCCTTTGAAAAGAAACTCTGATGGGCAGCAGACAGATCTGAATGGAAGGTTCCATGGAAAGGCAAGAAAACAATCTGCAGTGGTGGTGGAGAGGCACCCAGCAGGAGCACTGGCCATTCCCACACTGAACTGGTGCAGCCTGGTCCATACCATGTAACAAAAGAAGGAAGGAAGGAAGGAAGGAAGGAAGAAAGGAAGGAAGGAAGGAAGGAAGGAAGGAAGGAAGGAAGGAAGGAAGG
>NW_021604781.1:1600174-1604326 GCF_004785775.1 Grammomys surdaster | reverse complement strand
AGGAAGGAAGGAAGGAAGGAAGGAAGGAAGGAAGGAAGGAAGGAAGGGAGGGAGGAGAAAAGAAGAAAGAAAGGGAAAATGGCTGCCTTCGTGTTGAGGAATGCCAAAGACTAATAAGAAGCATGCAGAGGAAACCCAGTGAGTGAACGAGAGGATTCGTCAGTGTCTAGAGCAGAGCAAGGCAGCTGGATTGTAATGATTGTGAGCAGACAGGAACATGTCACAGAGGCCTGCGATGGCTCTACTGAGACCTCGGGACTGGTCTCAGACAGCACTCCTCGCTGAGATCAGGTTAAGTGCAAGCAGGCGTTCTCTGGAGCATGTGGTATTGCCCACGAGAAAGGCAGAGGCCACAGGAGCTACAGCGGGGAGGAGAAGAAGTGTTTGATTTAAAAATGAGGATTTCATTTTAGCATCGATAGCCTCTCATACGTGGCCATCAATTTTCCTAGACGCGACACTCACAGAAATATCACATATGTGGGTCACATAGAGCTGCTTGGTGATAGTGGGGTCTTTTTATGGCAACATCATTAAGCTATTTATAGCAAGCAATTAAAAAGGCTCTAAGTGGGCCACCACATTCCCATCTGGCAGCTCTGGCTGTGATGGGCATAAAACAGGCAATGAGACAAGAGGCTTTCCCACAACAGCATGCTACAGGCTCACAAAGCCCACCTCCGGGTGCTTATAAACTCGTTTTTAGGTGGGCTTTGTATCTTATTTTGTAAAGTCACTTTAATTATGCACAGGGCAAGTTACACAAAGTGCGGCCCACATTTATGGGAAAACATCAAGTTTGTTTAGTACCAAGCTGTGGTTAAGGCAAGCAGACAGGCGGACACAGTCACACCGACCTGACAAGCAGGTAGATGTGCCTTAGGGTAAGTATAGCACTGGGAAAGCTGGTCCCTGGAACTTTAGTTTTCTGACATATAAAACCAGTACCTAACAACTGACTTCTGTGCTTCTTGCATATGATGTGTCAATTGACTTTGGGCCCAGACACAGCTCAGCAAATGACAGCTGCTTTAAGTACCATTAACACAGCCCAGGCCAACTCCCCCTAGTGGTGAACTTGCAGAAACACACTTATCCAGGAGCCCACCTCCTGTCACTTACTCTAAACCTGGTCTATGCAAGTACGGTTCACCAGATACTGCACATGCTCAGTGCACACAGTACTCATGATCTTAGAAAGCATCTTCCCCCAGGCCTCAACTCCACTTCAAGGCCATTCTACGATAGCCCCTTTTTACTCAGAACCTCTCCGTGCTGATCTAGACATGGGTCACCGTGAGCACTTTAGTGAGCAAAGGAATCCATCTTCCTTCCTAATTCAGCACAGCTGCATCCAGTTAGAAAATTCTATCTGTGACCTGTCCGTTCATAGGCCCAATAATGGTGCCAGGTATGGACTTCATCTTGGAGAGTGGAGTTAGGCCCCAGGGAAAGGTACCATCATTATCCTGCCAAATGGATATAATGCTAGATCAGCTCCTAGTGACTTACTGTTATACCTATATATTAGTGCATCTAAACCGTCATCAGAGAATTGTCTATTGGCAGTGAATGATGACTACTGCAGAGATCCATGGTCATGGTGCAGAGAATAAGAGACTGGAAGATGCTCGGCCCTACATGGGACATCGATATCATACCTCCTCCCGAGGCTCATGGATCACTGCAGATGAGGGAGTCGAATGGGTGTAAGAGTCATGGGTGGATGACCCCAAGGAAACAGGAACTTCTGGATACAATAGAGCAACTGCCCATATGACCTCAGAGTCATTGTAACAGCATCACAAGACCTGCACAAGCCCAGGCCAGACTAAATCCCAGCATGAAGGGAGAGGTGGGCATAAAATCCCACCCCTAGCCATGAAACTATGGGCAACTGTTAGCTGCTGGGGTGGGGAGAGTCAGCTTACTGTCAGAGTGTAGGCCCTGGACTGGAGAAACGGCTCAGCAGTTAAGAACACTGACTGTTCTTCCATAGGTCCTGAGTCCGTTTCCCAGCAATCACATGGTGGCTCATAACTGTCTGTAATGGGATCCAATGCCTTCTTCTGATGTGTCTGAAGACAGCTACAATGTACTCATCATATATATAAAATAAATAAATAAAATCTTTTTTTTTTAAAAAAAGTATAGGCCCTAGTTAGTGGATCATGATCATGTTCCAGTAGAAGACCACACATCCAGGAATGGTAGGCAGCACAAACTGGACTTGACGAGTTAAAAATAAGAAAAGAATACAAAGTTAAGTGGGAAGGGAGGGGTACATCCATGGGAAGTTGGAAGGGGCTGGATATGACTGACATTATATAAAATTCCCAAAGAACAAATATATACCCATGTGCAGATATATGTGAGGATGGTGCTGCCAATGCTCTGGGTGCATAAATCTCACGGAGAGTCAAGTTTTCCTTTTTTCTTCACAGGACAGAAAGTCCCCACTGCCTGTATCGCCTGCAGTGAGTTCAAACTAAGAAATGGTACACACTCAGAGACTCACTCTAATTTGTTAACATGCAACACATGATGCTGGGAGCTGACATGATTTCCACTGTCACAGTCCCCGAAATGCATACATGCTGAGTCACCTCCCCAAACACATTCAAGATGAGAACTTCCTGAACAAAGATTCTGCATACTTCCACGGAACTCCCTCTCAGGCAACATAAATTGTTATCCGTGTGGTTGGTAGAAAGGGTCTGTAAACTCTAACTCCTCCCTGGAATTGTTTTTATCCCTCTATCAATAGAATTTAAATACTAGCTTATCACATACTATGGGTTCATCTATATTGAATCGAAGTCTAGGGTCTCTTTTCTGTCTCATGCAGGACTGGTTTATGAATTGAGGTCTGTGGTCCCCAAATCCCTAACACAGAATGGTGTGGTGTTTGTACAGGACAAACATGTATCCTCCTGAGAGCTGAAAGCATCCCTGTAACTGAGAATACCTACCATAATGCAAACACCGCACAAATAGTTCTTGTACTGTATTGTGTAAAGCATAAGTAAAACATCTGTGCACCTTCACTGTGCATCTGAATGGTCTCAATCCATCTGAATCTATGCATTCAGATCTTATGGACCCAAAAGGCCCACTGCATTTGTCTATTATATTGGTTTTTTAGCACAATATCCTGTGGTTTAATGCTTAATATGGAAAACATCAGATCACTCTCCAATATTTTACATTTACATTTTTGTTTTTAAGAGATTGGTTATTTAATGTCATGTCTATGAGTGTTTGCCTTCATGTATACCTGTGCAACATATGTGCAGTACCTGTGGAGGCCATATGAGGGCACCAGATTCCCTGGAACTGGAATCACAGATGGTTGTAAGCTACCATGTGGGTGCTGGGAACTGAACTTAAATTTTCTCCAAGGGCAGCCAGTGCTCTTGCCCAGTGAGCCAGCTACAGCCTCTAATACTGTTTTACACTTTAATAGATGGTTGCAGCCTTTTCCATCATCTCTTTGGAACCAAAATGTATGTGAGTCTCTTGATTATCCAACCATAAATGAAATAACATAAACTAAATGTCAAATAAACCATAGGCTCTAAAAGGAAAACCCAAAGACAAGAGCTGCTTCAACAGTGCTGAGGCAGGGGAGCGGTTTATTCCAAAACAAGAAATAAACATCAAAAGATGTATAGATGTCTACGTAAAGATTTATTGGTCCTCTGTAAGAGCCAAACATGTCAAAACTAGGTTTATAAAAAAAATAGGGAGATGCTTACATTATAAAACTTTACTTTTTGACTTTTTTTTAAAATTGATTTTTAAAGTTAAGATTTCAAAAGGAGCAATGTGTCATTGACCTCTGCTATGCTTGGTAATAGAACTTAGAACTGGCAAGTAAAACCACACAGTAGAAAAGGGAAAGAGAGAAAGAGAGAAAGAAAGAAGGAAGGAAGGAAAGAAAGAAAGAAAGAAAGAAAGAAAGGAAGAAAGGAAGGAAGGAAGGAAAGAAAGAAGGGAACAAGGGAGGGAGAGAAGGAGGGAGAGAGGAGGAGGGAGGGGGAGGGATGGGGAGGGACAGAGGGAGGGAGGAAGGAAGGAAAGAAAGAAAAAGGAAGGAAGGAAAAAGGAAGGAAGGAAGGAAGGAAGGAAGGAAGGAAGGAAGGAAGGAAG
>NW_021604781.1:1556378-1600164 GCF_004785775.1 Grammomys surdaster | reverse complement strand
AAGGAAGGAAGGAAGGAAGGAAGGAAGGAAGGAAGGAAGGAAGGAAGGCTGCATCAGGAAATGGATCTGCTAACAAATTGCTAAGGGCAAGTATTTTTAAAAATTTTTTTAGAAATGGGCTAGAGAGATTGCTCAGTAGTTAGAGCACTGGCTTCCCTTGCAGAGGATCTGGGTTCAATTCCCAGCAGCAACATGGCAGCATACAACTGTCTGTGATTCCACTTCTAGGGCATCCAATACCCTTATACAGATACATGGCCAGGCAAAATATCGTTGCATAGGAAAGAAAAATTAACAAGCTAAAAAAAAATTAGAAACAATCTGGCAACATGTATAAACTATACTACTCAAATTATACTTCAGTGAGGTACCGAATACTGCTAGAGTTTTCTTTGCAATAAAAATATAAGCACAAAAACATGCAGATTTGTTCACTGTACTTAACATTGCTCCTGGCGACACAGCAACAGAATGAATGCTCGCCAGCAGGGTAAAGGCTGAATCCTTATTAATGGGCCCATAGCATGGAATATTACGCTACTACTAAAGGTTGAATTAGTAGGTCAATACAGATTGTATTGGTATATTTCTGTGGGTTTTGCTATAACAGAAACCTAAGATTTAGAAAAATAGACTTAAAGAACCATATATAAAGGGAAAAAGCAATCAGCAGTCCTATCCAGATGTGAAGCCTGTGGGTTCACAGCAATTACTGGCCCAGCAAGGCATCCCTCAGGGTGAGATAGTGGCACATACATCTTGGTAGCAACCAACAGATGCCTAGTTGGACTTGAGGCCTGGTGAACAGGAGGAAATTCATTCCTGGTACTGTGAAGCCAGCCAACTGCCCGTGGCTGGAGAAGCCGCAGAACCTAGAGGAAAAACCTACCTAAGCTACTTCCTCTAAATCATTATCTCTTCTAACTACATTCTAGATATTTATCCTTATACCCATGGGTAAGTAGAGTTCTCACCACTCATCAAAGACACTCCTTTTTGCAGGAGTGGAAACTACTACTGAAATCTGCAGCTAATCAAAATGCAGACTGTAGAATGCCCAGGGCCAGTAGATACCTCCATAAGGTAACCCCTCACCTAAGGCTTAGCAAACATCGCAGAAGAGGGAGCTAGGAAGATTCTAAGAGGCAGAGGATCAGAACACCTGTAGCGTATCTTTTAGCCATGACAGAGAAGTTGCTCTCATGGAATTTCAACAATATGACTTCCTAAACCAGTTCTGTACAATGATGTCATCGGTCAATATGCAAATAAAGATGGGGCACATTTCACCAAGTCTCCACCCCTAGATGAAGAGCTACCAGCAAGCAATGGTTGCTGAGAAGGAGAATCAGTTTTCTCCAGGAAAGGTCATTCAATTGTAAGTGGTCAGCTCTAAAAACATGTACATATGTGCAACAATAGGCTTAGTAGGGTGTGTGTGTGTGTGTGTGTGTGTGATAAAGGTCACTATCTATCATGTCACTATTCCTCCTGGAGGGATGCCCAAACTTGAGAAGGGATGTGGAAGCCAATAGGATTCACAGGGTTCCTCTCCACAGTCACAGAAGCAGAAAGCAACTCCAGGGAGAAAGGCCACACAGAAGAGCCACACAGATGGGTCACGTAGAAAGGCCACACAGAAGGGCCTGCAGGAGACTCTCCTTCCTATCCAGATGCCTATAAGTCTTGCTTGGAGCTCCAGGGTTTCAGCTTCCCATGCCTGGAAGGGCTTTGGGGGCTATTTGAGTCATCTGTGCTTCCTGTAAGTAATTCCTTATCCACACTCCTGAATGAAATTCCAGCGAACTCACCGGTTCACCGACCTGGACTTCAGTAGGATCATCACCTTGACCAGTAGCCACTTCCCTAGCTGTGGTAAGCAGACATCTGTGCCACATCTTCTCAGAAAAGTGTCAAACAATGGCCACCTATGGAAACCTCACAGGACAGACCCTACTCAACTGCTTCTTAGAATCAGATGAGACAAGATGTTTCAGTCCTGTTGTCTCTATCTAACCAGAGAAGATAACCAACAACAACTGGAAAAAGTATTGAAGTAGGAAAAGGGGAGTGAGGGGGGAAGTCCTGATGTTTGTTGATGACATAGCCTTGTATTCAGATAATCTTAATGAGTGCACTTACCAACAGAACTAAGAAACAGAGACATCTGATATAGAGAGTATCACTCAGAAGCCAAACTGTCAATAAAAAAGCTTATGGTCAATGAGCTGAGACAGGAAAGAGGAGGGGGGACATCCAGCAGGGACAGAGAGAATTCTGGGAAATAGAGGAGCAAGAGAGGTCTTCTTACCTCAGAAGACAAGGAGAGAAAACCAGCCATGTAGCCGAATTCAGGTTAGAATAAAAGGAATAACATGTTAAGAGCTAGTTGGAGAACAAGCCAAATCTTGTGGCATAAGCATCTATTAATAAATATTTAGTCTCAGAGTCATTATTTCTGGGAATTAAATGGTTGAGAAGAAAAACTCAACTTTACTGAGAGGCCAGATACAAAGTGGTCACAACAAATGAGGCGCATGTCTATATACCAACAAACAATTCATGGAGACAACTGTTCCCTTTACAGTAGCATCAAAAACAAACTAGGAGCAAGTCCAGAAGGCAAAGCCATGCAAAAGAAAGACTCAAAGACACTGCCGAGAGAAACTAAGAAACATAAATAAAGAGATATTCCAAGACCTGTTCATGGGTTAAGTCTGAATATTAGAATGTCAACACTACTGGAAGCCGGCCACAGGTAAGGTCTTCCAAACAGCCAAGCTACCTTTCAAAAGAACCAATTTTAAGTTCTTACAAGTCCTGCTTTCAAATTTTGTTGCAAAGCAACAGCCGCCAAAACATTAGAGTAGAAAGTAGACACTGCCAAAGGTAAGTGCTCACACATACATACATACGGTCAGATGGTCTTTTAGCAACACACACAGCAGAAAAACCAGTTCCCACTTGTCAAAGCCCAGACCCCACTGAGCGCATGCTAGAGAAGGAAGGCCATCATGCCATGAAACAGACCAAAGTTTTGTTCCCACGAGTCCCAGCATCTGAAACCCCAAGTGTCAAAACATTTTAGATCACTTTAGAGCTCATAATTTTAGGGTTAGGAATGTTCTACCAGTAACAAAAATAGAAATATTCCAAATTTTAAAAATCTCTGAGCTCTGAAACACTTGTGCCCTAAGTATTTTTGGTTAAGAAAACAAATCTGTACATACCCACGTTCCCCTCCACATCCTCCAAACACTCCTCAAGGGAAAAGAAAAACGAAGCTCAGTGATGTCATGTGTGACGTCATGACCTCATGACCTTTTTATTTTATGTGCATTGGTGTTTTAACTGCATGTATGTTTCTGTAAGGGTCTCAGATCCCCTAGATCAGGAGTTACAGACAGTTGTAAGCTGTCATGTGGGTGCTGGGAATTGAACCCAGGCCCCTGGAAGAGCAACCAGTGAATGTCCTACCTACATACCTGTACATACCCACGTTCCGTTCCACGTCCACATCAGTGTGCCCGCAGGTCCACTGATGAGCGGGTATCCACTGTAGCTTGAGAGCTTCCAATTGTACGTGCTTGCCACTGGATAGCGAGAGTGACAAAGTTCCTTCCCAAGCTGCCCCTCCCCCCAGAATTTCTATGTCCAGGCCCGTTCCTTGACTTCTTAAAAATAGAGAGGTGATTTTGAATTACACAAGGATTTGGGACACTCTGAAGAATCACTTTCAGCTTTTTGAGTTCTTCAATAAAGAAGACGTTAATAAGGTTGGTCAGGGTGGTGTACGCCATTGATCCCAGTGCTCAGGACACAGAGGCAGGTGGCTCTCTATAGTTTGAGGCTAGCCTGGTCTACATGGCAAGTTCCAGGCCAGTCTGACCTACACAGTGAGACTCTGTCTCAAAATAAAATGGAAATGACCTACAGTAGACACCTACAGATGACCACAGTGATGTTAAACCACAGCAGCATGTGCCTTAAAGGAATAGAGCGTGGCTATGTAACACCCTTCCCACACATCTGCAGGTGTGTTCTCAACGCATTAAGGAACAAACAGCCTGTCATCAGGACAAGGAGCAGACTATCAGTACATAAAGCCATCTCTCAAAACACTAAAAGGCAAGCACATAGTCTTTAACGATGCATTGTTGTAAGCACATAATCTTTAAAGGCTGGCCACTGTTAGCAAGCAGTGGGGAACTAAACCGTAGATTACCCATGGCCCCACTTTACAATCCGTGATAGAGCATTATGGGACAATGGCCAGGACCAATGTCAAGCTTTAGTATTCAGGCGAGAGAGACCAAGAAATCATGAGTTTTAATCTCCCAGTCAGAGAGATAGGTAATACATTTTTGCAGCATAAATAAACAATGTTACACTGCTCCTCTGACACTGGCGAAGGATGAACAGCAGAGCAGAACTAATAACACAGAAGTAAATTTCATTACATACAAGAATGAGAGGCAGTATGAAGACTCCATCAACAAGAACAGGAAATGCTTCATGTGCAGCCTGGGAGACACTAACTACAGACTGATCACTGGTCCTGTGTGATTCTCTGGCCCTCCCCTTCCGACTTCTCATCAACTCTGTGTGTGTATGTATATGTATGTGTATATGTATTTGTGTATATGTATGTATGTGTATGTATGTGTTTGTATATACATTTCTGTGTATGTTTGTGTGTGTATATATGTGTTTATTATGTGTGCATATATATTCAATTACATGTGTTTATGTTTGGATGTGTTTTGTGAAATTGTATATGTACATGAATGTGTACATATATATGTTCATATTGTGCATGTATGTGTGTCTGTATGTGTGTGTCTAAGTGATATATGTATATTGTGTTTATGTGTGTGTATAGATGCATTCATGTGTGTATGTTTATGTGCGTATGTGTGCACTTGTATATGCACGTGTGCATGTGTGAATGCATGTGCAAATATATCTATGTATGTGTATATGTATGTGTGTATATGTGTGTGTATCTATGCATATGTATGTGTATACATATATATGTAAATGATTTATACACTTCTATCCAAATATATAAAAATATTGACTTGTGGGCTGGGGAGATGGCTTAGTGATTAAGAGCACTGACTGCTCTTCCAGAGGTCCTGAATTCAATTCTCAGCAACCACATGGTGGCTCACAACCATCTGTAGTGGGATCTGATGTTCTTTTCTGGTGTGTCTGAGGAGAGTAACTGTGTACTCATATACATAAAAATAAATAAATAAATAAATAAATAAATAAATAAGTTTTAAAAAAAAATATTAGCCTGTAGCCAGGCCTGTGAGGATTTAAAAAAAATGTGGACTTGCTCCCAAAGCACTCGTATTTTTAGATTATAATACAATTCTCAAGGAGACCTAAAGAAAGCATTTAGTATTTACTGAAACCCTGGCTCTGTGGTTGTTTTCAAGCTGTATTTTCATTTGGATACTTGCGAATCTTCCAGGAGTTTGGTTCGGGTTCACCTGCCTCACACTACAAGGAGAAAAGTGTTACCCAAAGTCACAGCTCTCTAGACCCTCAGTCCCATGAGGCCCTGCTCGCATCTATCCCAGTGCTTCTGAACACCGTCTGGGGGTTGAACACCGTCTGGGTGTTATTACTGAGGTGAAATTCACACAAAACTGACCATTTAAAAGAATTTAGTCACTTTATACATTCGCAGTGTAAACCACCATGTCTACTTCGGTGCCATCATTTCTCTAGGTCTGAAACGAAACCCCACACCCATCAAACAGTGTCTCCCGTTCATTCACCTTGCAGTGTCTCCCACTCATTCACCTTGCCCTAAGCACCAATCTTGTCTTTCAGTTTACCTTCTCTGGTATTTCACACAAATAGAACCATACACTGTGTGGCTTTCTTTCACAAGCATCTCTTGGAGTTGAGGCCCACCACAGTATTTATTAGCACTCTGCTCTCTCCTTTATAGCTATAATACTGCAGGGAACACATACACTGCTGCCTTCTCTCCCGTCCACCTCCTGAATGTTTAGGTCACTTCCTGTCAGTTACTGTCATGTACTCCATGGTACATGTACACCACATTTTATTTTCCCATCTTCTTGGGGTTTTTTTTTGGGGGGGGGGCGGAGGGAGAGGTGTGGAGACAGGGTTTCTCTGTGTAGCCCTGGCTGTCCTGGAACTCACTCTGTAGACCAGGCTGGCCTTGACCCCAGAGATCCACCTGCCTCTGCCTCCCAAGTGCTGGGATTAAAGGCCTGTGCCACCACTATTCGGCTTCCCACTACTGTGAATATATATGATGTTTTTGGTTTGTCTTATGTCCTTTTGTCATGCTCTTAAAAAGAATCAGGAAAGTATAACTCAAATTTTAGTTTTATTTTAAAGTTTTAATATTTAAAAATACATCACAAGCTAATAACAAAAAATAGGAAAATGGATTAACATATAACAAATACTCAGTTATATATGATTTGGAAGCTGTTTTATTGATGCTTTTGTATTACCCCAACTTTGAGTCAGTCTAGATATAGAAGCAATTAGCAATTTAAAAAGAAAGAGTTGTCTCTAAGGGGCTAGACACCGAGAGTTTGACCATGCTCCAATGAATATATTCACAACACAAATTGAACTTAGTGTATTTTTTTCTTTTTCTTCTTCTTTTTCTTGGGGGAGGGGGTGAGGGAGGGAACAGGAGTTCCCTTGGAAGATTAGGAAGTAGGTATGATCGGGGAGTATTATGTGAAATTCCCAAATATCATGTTGGAAAAGAAAAGAAAGAGAAACTTATCCCTAGAAATATATTCTACACAAAGTAAAGCAGAAAAGGTCCTTTTAAAAAAGTAGTCTTACTTGTCCTTTTCTTTCTCCAGTTTAAAACGCTAAGCTCCCAACTCTCTTGTTCCTACAGTATAAATAAATAAATAAATAAATAATAAATAAATAAATAAATGAACTGCATTGACCACAAGAAGCTTGACTATTAAAATATTAAAAAGTCACATCTGACGGAAAAGAAAAAATGTTTTAACATTAAGAATAGCAGAAGCGCCGGGCTGTGGTGGCGCACGCCTTTAATCCCAGCACTTGGGAGGCAGAGACAGGTGGATTTCTGAGTTCCAGGCCAGCCTGGTCTACAGAGTGAGTTCCAGGACAGGCAGGGCTATACAGAGAAACCCTGTCTCGAAAAAAACAAAAAAAAAGAAAGAAAAGAAAAGAAAAAGAAAAGCAGAAGCAACCTGGACTCCTGGACTTATGGGGAGGCTCCAGCTTCGGACGGCAAAGCGCACAAAGGACATCACAAAACTCAAGAGGACGATGAAGTGGGGATAGAAAGATGGAGCTGGAGGCCATGGCAGAGCTGTTCCCAAATTGCTTAGCTCATTCCTGGGAGTAGGAGGTGAGGGTCCTAGAAACAAAAACCGAGTGAAGAAAATACAGTTTCCAGTTCTTCTTGTCACTACTTACCTAAACAATTGAAATAATTTCAGAGGGCTCATGTGAAAAGCACAGTTTTAGATCATGTTCACTTGGGGATTTGCATTTTATAGTAGACCAGATGATCTCATGTGTTTCTGGTGTCTGCCATTCTTTGCTTTCTGCGGATGTGATTGATCAGCTTGAGAAGGAGAGGGTTTGTTTCATCTTACAGGCTACAGGTCCATCATGGAGGGAAGTCGAAGAAGGAATTTATGACAGGAGCTTAAAGCAGAAACTACGGGAGAATTCTGCTCACCTGCTTGTTCCTCAGGCTTACTCACTTACCTTCCTTATACAGCCCAGGACCATGTGCCTAGGGATAGTGCCACCCACCACGGGCTCAGTCTTCTTACATCAATCATCAATCAAGGGAATGGTCCATAGACTGGTCCACAGGTCAACCTGATGGGAAGTGATTCCTCAGTTGAGGCTTTCTCTTCCCAGTTGTGTCAAGTTGACAACCAAAGCTTACTCTGACAGTATCCGAAATAGAAAGTCCCAATGATCTCAAAGCAAGGTGCTTGGTCCAGCAAGGAAGACATGCAGCCTTTGTGGGCCTTCATTTCCACATCAAAACATTTCTTTCTACTTCTGGACTAAAGACTCCACAGGATATTTGGAAAATCTCATAGTTGTAGACCACATATGTTAATAAGAAAGAGACTTGAGGCAAAGTTATTTTTAATAACAAATTAATTCTATTCTGTATCCTACACTCCTGTCTTTAAAAATATCTAACCTAGTTTGCAAATACACAGAGCTGATTTTAAGGAGGCAGGCAAGAACAACATCATAATAATCAGATAGTAAATTCTTAGGGAAACAAAGACACTTTCACATTTGCTCTAATTTCCACATGTGCATGAGGGGTTGGGTCACAGAAGCATCTCTCCAGTGCTTGTAGGATTGTGGGATAAATGGGAGGTGTAGCCAGGGTTAGGCATCTCCTGTTAGTTATTCTTTTAAAGGGGAGACTGATTGAGGGCCACTAGACTCAGGATCCTTCCCTTTCCGTTTTTCTTTTGTTACCCAAGTCACGGACTTTAGCCCTCAAGAGCAGCTGTCCCATGTCCTGGACCCCAGGCCACAAAAGTCATCCTCTGCCAACTAGTCAGAAACCAGGTCCCAGTGGCCATCCAGCAGGCTCACCTCAGACTGTGCTCTCGGGAAACATGGAGTCCACATGTACTACTCAGAACAGCTGGGTGTCCCAGCCTAGGACCATGAGTGTGGCAGCCAGAGAGCCAAGGAGTCCATCTGGTGGGCTAAGATGCTTCCTGACTTCTGGGCACAGTTGTCAAGAGCCCCAAGAATCTGTCCTCCTGCACCAATTCTCCTAGCAAGTGTCATCCTTCTGTTCCTCTCAATTCCTCCCTATGACCTGGGAGCTCATCCACGGGTCCTGCACTCTGTACTAATCTTCCTGAGTATGTACAGCCCAGAACAGAACGGAGATAACCAAGCTGACTCTTAGCTTGTAGGTCTCCAAAGCCTCAAAGAGCAATGAATGTAGAATTGTGATGAGAAAAAGACTGGCTTATCACACACACACACACACACACACACACGCACACACGCACACACACACGCACACACACACACACACACACACTTGCCACCAACATGGGAAGACAGAACAGATCCCAAGAGAGGGGCAGAAGAGAGCAGCAGGCACAGGTAGCTGTCAATTCTTGAGAAAGTGTCTTCACCCTTCTCCAGCCACACCAGGCCCTCTGAACCCCAGCAGAGGAGAACTCAACAAGAGGGCCTGGCTGCTGCCAACAGGCTGTATTGCACACAGGTGTGTGGCTGTTCCCTCCACAGAATGATTTCCTTCCATTATATATGTATCCAACTGTGGAATTACTGCGATATTTTGTAGCTTAATAACCTCTTATTCTGTAAGTCCAACTGACTAACTTAACATTACATAAAAGCACGAGCACCTTCAACAGGAGAGTCGCACATAAGCTGCTGCCTGCTCAAAATTGCCTGTGAATTCTGGGACATGGTCTCCCTTGGGAAGCAACACTAGAAATGGGAAGCAGGATAGGATGCTGGAGTGGGCCAATGTGTGACCTTAGTCAAATGATTTATGTCTCATTTGTGAGCCTGTGGGAATTAAGACACCTTCATAGAGCATCTGCAAAGCTACACAGAGCAACTAGCACTGGACTGTGTAGTGTTTTGGTAGTGACAGTCTAACCCAATCACACAGAATACATCCCATAAATATGTGCTATGATGATTCGTGTCATGTGTCAGCTGGGCTAGGCTGTAACACCAAGACATAGCTGTGGCGCTGTGTCTGAAAGTGTGACTGACATGGGTCAAGTCTAACCAACCGGATTTTAAGGGACTCAGATGTCCACTTCCATGATGCAAGAGGGCTTCATCAATCTGGAGGGATTCTGCACCAAGACAGCAATGAATCAAACCCTCATTGAGTTTCAAAGTCTAAGTTTCCTATTGCCTAAGTCTCAAACTCACCAGCCCTCTCATGAGTCGGTCACAGGTCGCAGGTTGCAGGTCACAGGTCACAGTGAGGGGTAAGGAGATACTGGTGGGATGGCTCAGTGGGTTACATAATGGTGCTTGCAGCCAAGCCTGCTGATCAGAGTTCAATCCCTGAGACCCACAAAGTAGAAGGTGAGAACTGGTCCTTATGTGCTTCTTCTGCTTAGCTAGTTTTTAAGGCAGCAAAACTTTCATTTTCATTTTATAGGCAGCATCAAAATTCATAAGCTAGGGACCAGAGGGATGGCTTAGAGGTTAAGAGCACTGGCTGCTCTTGCAGAGGACCCTGATTCAGTTCTCAGCCCCAACATGGTAGCTCACAACTGTCATCTACACACACATACAAGCAAAACACACTCATAACAATTAAATTATTTTTTAGTTCACAAACTTCTGTTTATTTAATCCCAAATTAAACTTTATATACATGCTAGAAAATTAAATAGTAGAAAAATACCCATCTCTGTACACACAACAGCGCCCAACTGGATCCCACAAACCCAGCTAAAGTTTGGTTAAAAGTGTTGCACACCCTAGGTCAGGAACCTACCAAAGTAACAAAGGTTAAAATCCTATTCACGCGCACACTGTCAGAATGTCCAAAATCACACCAAAATAAAGAGGCCTTTATGGTCTGCAGAAGCAATATTTTAGAAGCACAATCATTATTTCAACAACTAAATAACTCTGATAAAATCCCTTGCATCAACCTACAACGTACCTAGAAAGTTGTACTATATGATTCTTAGAATTTTTGTTTTAATTAAATGTGAATGGGTGTTTGCTTGCGTGTGTATGTACACCATATGTGTGCAAGTGTTTGTAGAGGCTAGAAGAGGGGGTCAGATCCCCTGGAACTACAGTTACAGACAGTTGTGAGCTGTCATGTGGGTGCTGGGAATTGAACCAGGGTCCTCTGCAAGAGCCAGTGCTCTTAACCACTGAGCCTTCTCTCCAGTCAGAGCTCTGGGATTTTGTTTGTTTGTTTGTTTGTTTGTTTTGTTTTGTTGTTTGTTGTTTTTTAATCAAAGAAGCTTTGTAGAGGTAATAAGAAAATTTTTCAAATACTGTAAAGTTGACTTCAAACTCTCCTGCGAGAAGTTGATCCAGAATGCAAGACTGTATGTAGTGTCTCTGAATTTTGTTTCTTTGCTTTTTAATACTAAGGAAAGAAACTAGAAGGTTAGACAATGAAACGGCTGTCAGCCACCAAACTAACCATGATGGGGTTTATGTGATTAAAACGTGAGGGGGAATTCACCTAATTAAAATTAAGTGCAAGCTGTCTCATTAGATTAGCTGTTTCCTCCACACTCTTGGGTCCCATAACCAACCCCCACCCTGATGCCAGCTCCCACACACAACTGTCATCTTAATGAAAATAGACTTCAATAAACCCAGCAAATTTCTGTCCACAGCAATTGTTAATCCGTGTCAATCTCATTTCACGACCAGAAAAGCCATTATGAACTTGTCGGCTCTCTAATTTCGCTAAATGATTTTAATTGATTTTTTTATAACTCATTTGGTATTAACATCATCTTCTCTTCATAACAAAGTAAGACAAAATTAACTACTGAAAACTCATGCTACCTTTAAATTCATACCTCTCAGAAACATATTTAATGGGGGTAGGGAGTGTTCTGTAGAAGCTGACCACCAGTTTGTCTGACATGACGAAGCACAGAATGTTGGGAAAGCTGGGAATTCCAGCCCTGAGTTAGGAAGAGGAAGGGAGGGGACAGGAGCAGATAGAAGTAGACTTCCACACTGAAGAGCTGTTGATTCAAATGGGACAATGCAGTAGCCTGAGAAATGAACTCTTGATATCTTTAGAATAGTCATAGAGTATCCAAGATACGTCACACAAATGTGTTATCTTTTATGTCTATCTGAATCTTCACCATCATAGCTACCTTTTTGCTTCTTGTTACAGTACCACATATTTGTATGATGGTCTTCATTGTCATTATATTCAAGTGGTAAAATACTAAGAGCTCTTCCGTGTATGGTGCTTAGAGGCATTCAAGATGGTCCATCGTTTGACATACCATTGTAGGCTTTCCTACAACATAGCCTCTAACAAAACCAGGCTGTCTCAAACTCCTGGGAACAGACTGTTTACCTTTACACCAAGAAGGTTGGGAAAGCACCTAAATCCGCATGTGGCGTGTGCCCAGGCAGACTTCTAGGGGTTCGTGCTGTGAGACTCAAAGTCCTTATGAGATTGTCTAAGACAAAAAAGCATGTCAGCAGAGCCTACGGTGGGTCCATGTGTGCCAAGTGTGTCCGCGACAGGATCAAGAGAGCTTTCCTTATTGAGGAGCAGAAAATCATTGTGAAAGTGTTG
This sequence comes from Grammomys surdaster, assembly GCF_004785775.1. Classification (NCBI taxonomy): domain Eukaryota; kingdom Metazoa; phylum Chordata; class Mammalia; order Rodentia; family Muridae; genus Grammomys; species Grammomys surdaster. The sequence goes on along the minus strand of NW_021604781.1, from coordinate 1,587,818 downwards.
AAGGCACAAGCACAGAGTCAGAAAGCAAAATAAATATGCAATTTTTTAAGTAATAAAAATCAAGTCTTAGTCTAAAAAAAAAAAATCCTAAGAGATGGGGAGGTGGGAGGTGGTAAGGTCATTGGAGTGCTGGCCTCCAAAGGGACTTACTCAGCTCTATTGGGAGACCAGTTGTTAAACAATAAACAGAAGATTGCTATTAAAAAAGAAAAGACAGCCTGGCCACTCCTGCTCTCCAGCTTTGTTTTGCATCCCATCATGATGTCATCTACCATGGACACAGCCAAGGGGCTTACAACACAGCTGAGGAGACAATGCCATGGTCCTGGGCCTCCAGAACTATGAGCTAGGTAAATCTCTCTTCAGTAATGGAACTACCATTGGACTATAATGGGATAAATATGGCCTTGTAGCCGCCACCACCCCAGGAGAAGCTAATAGATACAGTGTGTTCACAAAAGGCAAGATGTTACTTTAAGGACATTTCAAATTTTCTTCCCTCTAGTGCTTACTGTATCTGCTAAATCTACTGTGTTTCCCAGGGTGGGTTTGAGTGAGCTAATTTGCTCAAGGCCAAAACAATACAATCAGGACCCCAAACCACCTCACAGCCACTTAGTCCTTAACAACAAGGTAGGGGCGCATCTTTCACTGACCTCCTCAATGTAAGAGTATCACAGTGAAATCCAGGGCTCACTCGGCTGAACTGAGGTTTTCAAAACCTAGCATTTATTGTTTAAGTATATGCCCTGACTGCTTATAAGGTAGTTTATGGTCACCATTTTTGTATCAGAAATGATTGTGTTAGTTTAACATATTTCAACTTGGTACATATTCGCATATGAATATTAGTATCAAGCTCAAGGAAAATGCTGGGTAGTTTTCTATAAATTGGAAAACACAAGAATTTAACCAGGAATTCATCACTGTTCAATCTTCATACACAGCCAGGGCCGACACAGATCAGATGGTCCTCTTCAGAGGCCTAAGACGACCAACAGCAATGATGTATGACTTTACAGCAAGAAACTCTTCAATGTGGGAAAACACACTGGAACTGATCTGGACTTCCCTTGCATGACCCAAACCATCCTGTGAGCACAAGGCCAACATCCTTCCATTCACCTCATCATCCTCTGTCGTTAGAAGAAAAGAGCCAAGACTGGGAGAAGAACGAAATTATTTCTCAACCATTCAAATGATAACAAAATCGCTCTTAATAACAGGATGTGCCAAGCCTGACAAGACAGATTTGAAGTTGGTTTATCTTCCCGAACAGAAGACAGGGAGCACGTCCTTTCTTAAAGAGAAACTGCCATCCACAGATCTCATCTGCTCCTAGACAACAAATGCATGCTGATCTTAATGATGCCCGTGCCTTCTTATCCAGCTCCCAGCTTACAGATATTACCTCTAGATACGCAAAGATGGTTCCCTGATGAAGGGATGCCATACACCCAAACTACAACCCTCTCCACCAACCAAGACCAACACTGACCACAAACAACAAACAACAGAGCCAGAGAAGAAGGATAGCCCCTCAGCCAATCACCCCACAGCTCAGGGAGGGGTGAGCTTCAATACATTTGATTGACAGGAATTTTGCCCTTGGCCCAGCAGAGTAGACACATATACCCATAGAAAAGAGGAGGTAAATCTACCCACACATTGTCATGTTTGAATCTTTTCAAGGAAAAAAAAAGGTAAGTATGGATCTAGAAAGGAAAACGAAATGTTAAGTATCCAAACTAGATGGAACAAGCTCACTTTTCCTGGCATATTTTATAAAGAGAAATCTCTAACGGTCAAGTTCCCTAGAACTGGGTCCCTTAGCGATGGAAAGAAGCCACAGTCAGCATTTCCTGATAGTCAAGCCAGCAACAGCGGTTCAGTAGCTCATTCACCACCCCAGAACCAAAAGAAAACCTCACTACCGGCATCTCTCTACTTTTTGAGCATGGCTCAGCTGTATCTCCCACAAAGGTTTGAGTGACTTTATCCACAGAGTGAATACCAAAGTAGTGTAGAACCTTTAAGGTGTGGGACCTGGGGAGAGGTCCTTAGGCCTCTGCCACATGCTCTTATCTGTCAATCTCCTGTGACTCCAGTCACAGGATGAGACGCCTTGCTCTCATCATCTCTTTCCTGCATTAGGCTGCTGTTTGCTCCTGAGAGGTCTCTCGCTATTACTGTGCACCACAGGCAAGACAGGCAGGGACAGTCCTTCCCAAGAGTGTACAAAGCCATTCAGACCTTGAGCCTCTGTGCCCTTATAAGCAGTTGGGGTCGGATCTCATCACAGTGACTGAAAGCTGACACAGTACATTCGGCCAGAGGAAGCGCTCTGCTCCAACTGGGAACGTGGACCACTCTCCATTGAGAAATGAGGGTGAGAAGTACAGTGGGAGAGAGGGCTCAAAAGTAGGCACCTACCACAAAAATCCTTTGGTCCCTAAAGGCATAAGACTCTCCTCCTGACCAATAGACACTGTGGAGCTTCCAGCTCATCACACAATCAGGAAAATACTCTAGAAACTGCTCCACAGAACACTCCCAGAGCCTCCCTCGGCAGTTCATGAGGCGGTATCCCACACCCAGTACAGGACTTTTGCCCAGTAACTCAGCTTCTAGAAGCAGTGTTATCTAGACAAGCAAGCTACCCCTTATAACTCTTATACTTTTAACTTCTATTTTTAATTTGTTCACAGAATGGTAGGTTTCCAGGGCGAGCAGTTAACCAAAATGGAAGCATTCTGGGAAAAGAAAAAAATATATATATGGAAATTATTAGTAATTCTCCAATAGGAAACACACATTTCATTTTGTACTGGGGTCTGTAGATGACACAATTATCTCTGACCTACCAGGCTTCCCAATAAAATGCCCATCTATTCTGATACAACACGTAACTGTCCCCCTGAATGATTGCTGTAACAGCCAGTCTCTGCCTACCTCAGCCCTCTCTTCCCCTCCTCAACCCTCCCCTGCCCACCTGAGCCCTCCTCTGCCCACCTCAACCCTCCTGTGCCTGCCTCAGTCTGGCACTTTGACTTATAAGCAGTCAATGACCCTGATAATCAATCAAGGGCGACACAGACACACTGCTGATAAAACATTAATCACATTTTCTTTATCTTTTCCCTTTCCATGTCTTTTTGTCCTAGATCTCAAATAGATTAAAATTAATGAGAGCAGAGAAAAATGACCCCCTACGGCGCCATCTACTAGACCTACGTCACCGGGAGTGTTCTGTGTCCACGCGTCTCTGAGAGGAGCCATTAGCTGTTGAGCTAACAAGCCTATGAATTATGGCTGTCAAACAAAGGAACTGGACTGCTCATATCTGTTACGTTTTCAACTTTTTATTAACTTGTAGTAACTGTGCACCTTAATGGTATCGGCATGCTACGTCATATGCACACAGCGTTTGCTGAACAAACTCAAAGCGATCACATCGCCCCTCCCCCCATGTCATTACCTCATATTTCACACCTTCAGGACCCTCTCTTCTTGACTCACGATACTGGTAGGTTATTATGAACACAGTCACTCACTGTACTGCAGAAGGTCAGAGTTCACCCCTGCCTGACTGGTTTGTGACCCCATTATCCAACCTCCTGGTGGCCTTTTATCCCCAACCCTTCCCCACCTCTAATGCTCTCTATTCTCCATTCAGATCAATTTGTTATTGATTTCCACAGAAGAAAGAGAACATGCATTCATCTTGTCTGTTCCACTTAACAGAATGCCTACTTGTAAATGACAAGACTCTGCTGTTCTCTATGGCTGAATACTAGTCCATTTTGTACAGACACTACATTTTCTTAATCCAGTCATCCATGGAGCAGTACCCAGGTTGACTCTTTATCTCTGTTGCTATGATTGAGCTACCTTGCATTTGAGTATTGTGGTAATTTGAATGTAATTGGCTCCCATAGGCCCATAGGGAATGGCACTTTTAGAAGGTGTAGCCTTGCTGTAGAAAGTGTCACTATGGGGGAGGGGCCTTGGGGTCTCATATGCTTAAGCTGCGTCCAGTTTACTTCCTGTTGCTGGAGGATCAAGATGTAGAATCCTCAGCTCCTTCTCCAGCATCAAGTCTGCCTGCACACTGCCGTACTTCCCGCCATGACATTAATGGACTAAACCTCTAGACTGTAAGCCAGCCCCAATGAAACGTTTTCCTTTTATAAGAGTTGCCTTGGCAATGGTGTCTCTTCATAGCAATAGAAACCCTAAGACAAGCATATGGTCTAAGGAAATGAAATCGACATACCAAAGAGCTACTGCGTCCAGTGCAGTTCAGTTTTACATCTTCGCCCATGACTGCCATCATGGAGAGCAGAGGATTCCTGCCTTTCCATGGCCTCCATTGGGACAGAAAAATAAACAGCGAAAGGCTTTTGACTTGATGTCCCAAGAATGTAGCTCTCACAGTCATGGGTCCTTAGGAAGTGAACCAAATCCTAAGGGTACAAGTTTTCAAACAGAAAGTAAACTTCCCCACTGTTTCTGGTAGATACACATAATTTATGAGGGTTATTTAATATAAAAGAATGAATATAATTCTCTTAACGGGCTAAGTTAGCATTGAGAGTCATTTGGCTCCAAATTTAAAATACCTATCTAATATTTTTTGTATTATAAAAGTCTTTAAAATATCTTCCTGTATCCTAGAATCCCAACAGAAGCATAGCTCATTATCACACAAAGTAGAAACAATTCCAACAAAACCCCAAACATGTGCCACTGCAAAAACATTACAATCAAAGGCTTATTTACTGTGTCCTCTGAGAAGGCTCCATCCATCCCCAGGGCCCAGGAAACTGATGTAAGCAAGTCTCCTGTGGCCAGATCTGGGAGGCAGGAAGACACAGCTGGGATGGGGACCACCTCCGAGGAATCAGAGGTTCCTTCCTCCCTTGCCCTTCTGAATATAGCTTGGTATCCCTGAGGCTTCCGTCTTGGCAGTGTGCAGAGCTGAACTCTAGAGCACCAAACCTGCAGGCAGGCTTCAGGCTCTAAAATACCCGCAACAGCTCTTGATTTTATTCCTCCCTCCCACTTTTTCTGTTTTATCTTGATTTGCTTTATTGTTTCAGGAGTAGGTCCTCCAACTTCGATCCTAATCATAAATTAACCAAATCATTAAGTTCAACTGTAAATCTAAGTTTTTAATTTTAAAATTAAGCTCCATAGATTAAAACATACTGTAGGGCAGTCATGATAGTTCCCTTTTTGTGAGCACTCCATAGCCTCAGTAAGACCACCATCCAGGTAGCATACACCAGCTGCTATGAGGCCCCCAACACATATACAGAAGAGGACTGCCGGGTCTGGGTTCAGTCAGAGAAGATGCACCTAACTCTCAAGAGATTGGAGGCTCCAGGGAGTTTAGAGGTCTGGTTGGGTGGGGGTAGGGGATGAGGACATGCTTGTGAACATAGAGGGTGGGGGGGAGGTACGGGATGTGGAACAGTCAGATGGTGAAGGGGGGATAAAATCTGGAGTGTAAATAAATAAATAAAAGATTAAATAAAAATACTATAGGATATAGTTTCTTAGAGCTAAAAGGATTGTGAATTTTTATATAGACATGACAAATCTTCAAAGATATAGGTATACCTACCCTGTTTTGGACATAATGTATTCCTGTATTCAAACATCACAGGATAGGATGGGAGAGATGGCTCAGAGATTAAGAACAGTTGGTACTCTCCCAGAGGACCCAAGATCGACTCCTGGTACCCACGTAATGGCCCCCAAGAGTCTATAACTCCAGTTCAAGGCAACACAACACCCTTCTGGCCTCCACATCACATATGAATTTTTTATTAATTTTAAGTTTTATTAATTTAAAGTTTTCAAAGCATTAGGCCAGCCACATATCCAGATGGCTTCGAGCCTCTGCACTCACAGATTACAGTGTCCCGGGCTGCTACAATTCTGATCTTAAGCAAAGCATATCCCCCTCTCCTTTTAATACAATTTACATGTCCCTCACCCCCTTTAATACAAATGGATTCCAGTTTTGGGAGGGGTTGTTTTGTTTTATTTATTTTTTTTACCTCAGTCTGTCTCTATCAGTTATACAGAAAAAAAAAATCTATTACAGGACGCGTCCCACTAAAGGGAAAATGAAGCAATTCTGTATGACAAGCACACAATGCTCAACCATCTGTTGTACTTTTGCTGCAAGCTTTACTCACAGAGGATGGTATTAGTCCAATTTGGATGCCAGAACCAAAAGAGAGGGAAAAAAAACCATAAACTATGTAGTAGCTGTGGCTTCAAGAACCACTTGGATAGCACCTGCATACTCAGGCAGCTTGTCTCTGATGCTTTAAGATCCAATGTCTTGGAAAGCCCTGCACCTCCATTCTGAATCTCAGGAAGACTTCAGGAGAGTTTCATATCAATCTCTCCGAGCAAGGCTGACATAAATACACACAAGGAACTCCTAATACCACCCAGACCTGATAGCTCTAAGACAGGTCCAACCGCAGATCAGACTAGTCACCCAACAGCAGGTAAGAGCATTGGTTGCTTTCCCAGAGAACCCAGGTTCAATTCCCAGCACCCCCATGGTTCACAATGATCTAGAACTCCAGTCCAAGGGAATACAGCACCTTCTTTTGGTCTTCTTTGGCACTGCATGTACATGCTGCCGACACAAAATGCAGTAAAGGGAAGTATACTTTATTAAGATCAATGTCTCTGCAGCCAAGGACATTATAGGCTGTGAGTACTGGAAGCTAAGAACTACTTGAATATGTAAGTAGCTTAATGCTTTGAATTTTAAAAATTAATACATACAGATAATACATAAAAGTTTTCACAATTGTGAGGTACTATGTAATGTGGGGTTTTTTCCCACATTTTATTTTCATCTTTGACCCTTGGGAAACGGTGTCATATTTTGTTTCCTTGGTTACTTACAGTCAACACTGCATGTGTCATTTTTTTTTATACATTCAACTGGTAACAGAAATAATACTTTAAGCCCTTCTGAACACTATCGACCTCCCAACTTCTGTGAGGTCTTTCGAGTCCTGAACCTGGCCCACTACTAAGTAGCATCTCAAAATGGCTTCTCTGTCCTCTTAGGACTCTTGACTGACACATCAGCAGCATTTCTAAAGCTCTAGATTACCTGACAAAGAGAGCCCAGACTTCCAACCCTGACATTCAAGACCCTCCTTAACCCTCCAAGGGTATCTCATGCTGCTCCTCCAGAACCCCAAGAAACTCACTATTTGGGGGAGGGGGTACACAGTCAGCTCTCCTGGGTGTTTACAATCCTTGCCCATTACATACATTCATCTTCATTTCTCTCCGTACCTAATTTCTGTAGACTAACATCCAGTGTGGCAGGCAAAGCCTTCTTTGAGTTTCCCTGGCTGGGAGTAAGCCTTCCATACTGGTTAGTTTTTTGCTAACTTGACAAACACCAAAGTCATCTGGAAAGAGGGAACCTCAATTAAGAAAACTGTTCCTCAGACTGGTCTGTAAGCAAGGTCCCTGGGGTCTTTTCTTCATTGTTGATTGATGTAGAAGGGACCAGCCCACTGTGGGTAGCACCACCCCTACGCAGGTGGTCCCTGAACTGTGTAAGGCAACAGTTTGAGCAAGCCATGGGGAGTAAACCAGTAAGTAGCCCTGTTCCATGGTGTCCATTTGAGTTCCTGCCTCCAGGATAGTGATGGGCTCTCACATGTAAATGTATGGCAAATAAACCCTTTCCTCTCCAAGTCGCATTCTGGTCATGTTTTTTATAACAACAGAAAAGTTTGCTTGGGCTCCATCTTTCCTGAAAACTCCCCTAGATGTCAGTGGGTTTTCCCTATGCTTGATCCTTGTCTGCCTGTTACAGCCTGTGCATGAGACTCACAGAAAGACAATAAGCACCCACTCACGCCCACACTATATCCTTTACATCATAGTTACAGAATCAAGAAGGCAGGGACCGTGAGGGGCTGAGGGGAAGGAAAAGAAGAGGTCAGGTTTTCTCATTTGCTCCTTGTTCTTGCTTTGATGTCTGAAGAATGCATTGCCTGATGTCTTTTTAGTCTCTCAGTCAGAAACTTACTATATGCAATACATTGTCATGTGGGTTGTTTTTTTTTTTTTAAATGCCTCCAAGTTCCACATGCTTGTCTATACCTGTGTGGCAACTGCTTTACCAGGGAGACTAACGTATGGTGTAAAACATGAGAGGTTTACTCACCTTCCGGTTCCCTCTGAGAAAGGCCGCCACAAGGGGGTCCCATGGTTTCTTTAACAGTTTGGGCTCTGAACAAGAATACTGACTGCTGACTTTTCCCCTGCAGGTGTGTGTTAGAAAACACAGAGGCTGCACACAGGTTCCAGGTGTACCAGGAGTCTGTCCACGCAAATCAGTGCCAGCAAATAGTTTCCCATGTGTCCCTGGATAGATCTCGTCTCCCTTGACTCCCTCCTATAAGAAGCCTGGCAGGCTGTGGCCTGTGCAAAGAGAAAAGCTACCAGTGTATGGGGACAGAAAACAGAGGACTCTGAGAGATGTTGAAGGGTTTTTTTCCCCAATTACGTAAACAGCTGGGAGGACTTAGATGTGGTCCCTGTGGTATCGAAGCATAAAACAGAAGTCATGGGCCCAAGCTGCAGCCCTGTGACCTTGGCCAGTTCTAACAGTCGCCACTGGCTAAACGAAGCGGGATCCCTCATAGCCAGGGTAATATAGGAAAGTTCACAGTTCACATAGGTAACAAAGGATGAGCCTCACGGGCAAGATCAGCCAGCTCCAACTCCCACTAACATAATAGAACCTAATTTTAAGTGGCATAAATGTGGCCTTTTAAATTGTAATTATTAATTATTTCATTATTATTAAAATATATGGCTAATAATAACACTTTGAGACTCCTCACTAATAAAGGAGGCTATTGTAACTGTTTTACTTTCTTTTTCTTTTTTTTTTTTACATTTATTTCTCATACACCACTATGAGAATGGAGCAGTTAGCATCCTCGTGTTTTGCTGGGCAAAGAAAACACAGAGAGATGGACTCACTTGCTTAAGGAAGAAAAGGAACCAAGAAGAGAAGGAGCCAGGCTCCACAGTCTGGTGGTACATTGTTTTCATATCTACAAGATGTGTTTAGAATGAATCTAAGCCCAATTCTTTGAATGAGAAAGGTCCCCACCCCTACCCACCCCACCCCCCCACCGTGGGCTCAGATATTTGAATACTTGGTCCGCAGTTGGTGGCGCTGTTTGGGTAGATTCAAGAGATAGAGCCTTGCTGGGGGCAGACTTTAAGGTTTCAAAGCCACATGCCATTCTCACTTGGCTCTCACTGCTTCGGGCTAACAGTTTATGGTGTGAGCTCTCATCCGTTCCAGCCTCCATGCCTGCCTACCTCCATGCTTCCCCTCCACAATGTGGTGCTGGACTCCTACCTCTCTGGAATGATAAGCCCAAATAAACCCTTCCTTCTATAAGCTCCTTTGGTCATGGTGTTTTATCACCACAATCAAAAAGTAAATAATACTCCCAATAAGGACACAATTCAGAGACACACTGTCAGTGAATGGTGGCATGGGCTGTGGTTGGGTGTGGCAAGAACGATGTACTCGGCACTCAAAGCCTGATGTCTGGGGCACCATTTGTAGATCGATGCACTCAGCACTCAAAGCCTGATGTCTGAGGCACCATTTGTCTAAAATGTTGCAGCTCCTGAAACCCAGGCCATTCTACAATCATTAGAAGTGGAAACAATCCCAAATGAAGGCTGCTCCAGAATCCACCCTGCTACGTCATCCAATACAATGTTGCAAAGTTCACAGAAAACTGCTATAAGTCAGGTGTGGGCAAACCCTAAGGAAATTTCCATTGTGACTCTACATCCTACCCCTCTACCACCACCATGGAAGGCTGGTCTGTCTTCTCACACTGGCACTCCACTCAACACACACACACACACACATGCACACACGCACACGCGCGCACACACACACACACACAGAGGCGCACTCACCGGGACCGTCAGGGCTCTGAATGTTCTCTGAATGCCACTCTCATGCTCCCTTAGTATTATTTTAGAATCACAAAATGAACTTGGCATTGTTCCTTGTCTTTCCAAATACCGCACCAAGAGGAAATAAAGAAATACAAAACAAAACGTGCCCTTTCTTCTGGGATGCAAATCCCAGCATGTAGCATCAAGCCCTGCTCTGTTTGAGCCAGGTTTGCAATGAATACGTGGTGGAGGGAGGGTGCAGAAGCCTTTAAAAACAGGCGCACCCATGCAGAGCCCATGTATCCCACTGAGACTGCACCTCAGGCACGAACCCCAACTGCAGAGGTATTATTTAATAAGCAGGCAACTTTACAAAACTCCATGGTGATTACTCTAACTGAGGTCAGAGGTTATGAATGTGTGCCTACAAACCTGTCATCAGCCTGGAAGGGACAGAACAAACGTGGGAAAATGGCTTAAGGGCTTTGTGGTAAACATCCACGTGTCTTAATCTAGTCACTTTGAGAAGTCAGACTCAAAAATGGCTTCAGATTTATTTTCCCTGAATAGAGAGCCATCTACATGAGATCTGTCTCTTTTTTTTTTTTTTGAAGAGTGCTTCACACAAACCTGCAAGTGCTCAAAGAGTCACACACCCTGGAGAGCTGAGAACAAACAAGCCACGAGTCTGTCACCCCCAATATCACATGAAATGAAAAAGAAAGTGAAACTATGTCGGAGAAATGGCCCATCAGTTAGGAGCACTTGTTGCTTTTGCAGAGGACCTGGGTTCAGTTCTCAGCACCCACATGGTGGCTCCCACCCATCTGTAACTCCAACTCCAGGGGATCTGACACCCTCTTCTGGCTTCCAAGAGCACCAGACACACATGTGGTCCACATACACACACATGCAGGCAAAACACTCATACACATAATTTTTTATCTAAAATTTTTAAATATATATAATTTTTAAAAGAATGTGCCATCAGCCCCTGGTCTTGGTCTTACTCCATGGCTTCTGAGTTCCATATCTTCTACATGAAAAACAAGACAAATGGCAGAGGTATATGCTGAGAACATCCCAGCAGGAGGAAGGAAGCCATGTTTATTCCCCAGAAATTCAAAAGTGCCCAGCCAGAGTAAGCCTGCACTGATATTTCTTAGTGTTCATGCAATGTTGTAAAACCCAGCCGCTGTGCTGTGTCTGAAACCATGTCTATTTCTTTTATATTTTTTTTCCTCTGGAAACTATAAGGTGATCTTAAAATAAATAAACTAAAAATGGGACACACCCCCAGAGAAATGAAAATACATGAGTCTTCAATGCTTAATATTTTTTTCTTCTAACTTGTGTTGGACTTTTTTTTTGGGGGGGGGGGTTAGACACAGGGTTGCCATCTGAGCTGTGAGTACCAAAATGTAGGTGCTTATCATGGGTCCAGTGTGGGAAAACTCTGCTAATTAAGGTCAAAGTCTACCGTTGACCAGATAGCCTTCTGGGGCTCAGTGCGTACTGGAGGGCTCCCTTCATTAGCAGGGCTTCTCCTTCTCTGACCTTGTCTGGGGAATTCTAAGCCCCGACACATGCCTCTACCTGCTGAATGTTAACTAGCCTCAGACTACAGGAACTTCCTTTCTTCTAATAAGAACCCACCTGAGCTTCCTGAAATGCTTCCCCATGCTAATGAGGCATGTTGGTACCCTAAGCCTTCAGCCAATGACCTCTGCCTATCCTGGATGTTCCTATCCCCCGTCCCTCAAATTACATAAGCCTTGAGTCACCCCAAGTAAAGTTGATCCCAGTACCATAAGTAAGCATAGGGCTTCTGAACCCCACTGTCTTCTCTGCTCCCTTTACCTGCATGGACCATATCAGCCGATGATTCACAAGGGCAGGGAGAACCACAAGCCGGTGCTTTCTCAAGTGGACACTTAAGGGTTCTTTGGAAAGTCGGTTGGATGGTGTTTTGCTGGGGCAAACACATGACGGAACATTTCGCTGAAGCAGATACAGGAGAGAAGATGTTCTGCTCTAAAGCAAGCATGTGAAAGGACAGTAATGAAAGATTGCTTGCTAACAACATGCATGTATGGTCCGCCTTACATTGTGTAGTTGAGCTCCATTTGTCAGGACTCCATAGAGACACACGCCAAACTTGTGGTGATGTGCTGCAGTTTGTTGCCGCTTCCAAGGACTCAGGTTGATTGGGTGTATGTGCTGAGGCAGGAGTCATGCTGAGGCAAGGCACGAGGAGGACATGTGATGTTTGGAGGTATAAATAGGACTCCACAGGGTGACAGAGACAGAGCTTGGCTTGCTGGTACAGCTAGCTGGTACAGTAAAACACTTGTGGGTCTCACAGCTGAGAACTTCTCCTGGTGTCCCTCCCCCTGCTGACTTGAGATGAGGCTGAGGTCTGGCTGTCTCTGCTAAGTTGTGTCACCGCTGTTGCTAACCTCACTTTACTGAGCTGGACTGCTAGTGTGTCCGAGTGACGTTTGTGAGTGGATCGAGCTGCCTCTGCTAACCTGTGAACTGAACTGCTGATTTCCAGACAACACAGGCAGGAGTTGCTCCAAAGAACCTTTCTAAACAGGCCCACTTCCCCCATATCCTTTCTTTTCCACTACCTCAGGTGGGTGGTGGGTTATAAGAAAGGTTAAAGCATTTAAGAATCATCATTAAAAATGAGGTTTGAAAAAAATTAAAGTTATACTTTTGCCTCTTAATTCACAAAACCCAAGACATGAGAGCAAGCCTTATTGAACTGACTTTATCCAACTGCTGCTGTGTGTCATCAATACAGGGACCCACTCTGACTAGACTCACTGTGATATGAGGGATTTTCTTCTTACCCAATTAGCTGCACAGAACATGCAGGTTGGAACCGGAAGGACAGTCGTGGAGAAGAGAAGGTTTCAGTGTTGCCCACAATTGCCTGAGATCTTCTGAGTTGCTATGAGTTGTACATGGTGGGCACACTTCCCTCTTGGATCATATTGTTAACAAAAGCACCCTGACTGGAACAGCAAGACCACAGATTGCTGAGATACAGTATTAGCAAAAGTTGGTTTGATCATTAAGCAACAGGGACTGGGTTCTTACAGTAGCTGAACTTGTCTTCTCTTAGTATCCGAATATTCTAGCTTTATTTCTTCCCTCAACGTTGCAATCCATCCTTCTGGTGTTATCCAGCAAATATCCCCAATTTCTTGTTCCCTTACCTGGAAGAGTTGGATGCTCCACAAACTCCCACCTTCTTTGTTTCCTCCAGCTGGCCAGTGGGTGCTGGACCTGGAAGCCACTCGGTCATGGCCAACAGAATCCAATACATGTCTAGCCCCATTGTCAGTTGGGCATTTGATACTAAAAGGAAATTTTCCTTCCATCTTACAGTGATTTCTCTCTCATCAACATGCAGTCTCTGCTTAGCCAATGAGGCCCTCAGCTTGATGAGAAGTGTTGAAAACTCTTTTAAGGATTACAGAACAATATGGCCTGTCCAAGAGAAGCTCGCCTCTGTCAAATTTGAAGCAATAATTTTTCGAGAATGTTTTCAGACACACAGAGAGGCCCCAGGTCAAGTTTTCAATGTGAAAACTGTATAGCACTCAGACAGGAGATAATAATAAGTCAGAAAAGTCTCCTGCAACCAAGGAGACACACACTGTACAAAAGTAACCATGGGATCCCCTCATCCTCTCTACCCTTGACAGCTCCACCCCTGACTTCACTTTCTGGTTATACAATGTGAATCTGGATTAACCAAGAAACATGAAAATGATTTTTGAAAAACTATGGGAGTGGGGTGGGGCTGGAGAGATGGCTCAGCAGTTAAGAGCACTGTCTGCTCTTCAAGAGGAGCCAGGCTCAGCTCCCAGCACCTACGTGGCAGTTCTTAACCACCTGTCAATCTGTAACTCCAGTCCCAGGAGATATGACACCCCAGGTTGTCTTGTGTGGGCACTGCATACATAAAATAAAAATAAATAAAACCTTTTAACATAGTGGGATAATATACCTTTTCTTTTCTGCTGTTACACTACCTGAGGCTGAATATTTGATGAACGAAAGAGATTTGTTTAGTTCACAGTTTGCAAGGTTGGAAGTCCGAACAGCATCGTGCCAGCTCTGGGAAAGCTCCCCACACTAGATTACACCAAGGCAGGTGGCATTAGGGCAAGGGGGAGATCACATGGTGAGACAAGACGCCAGAGAGAGTAGAGGGAGTTCCCAACTGGTTCTGCGTACAACTCACTCTTATAGGGCAATCCCAAGAGCAACTGGAATTCCACATCATCTACATTACTCTTCTCCAGGGAGAGGCAGCCCCAATTTTACCTCAACTACCCCTCATTTCATTCCTTCAAGGCTCAAACACCTCCACACAGGGCCACATTGAGAATTAAGCCGCTAACTCTTGTTCTTCGGCATAAACCACAGCCAAGTCATAGTAAGTGATAATTAATTTATAATAGATCATGACTATAATTTATAATAGATCATGTCTTGGATGTATACTTAATGGCACAGATCAGATCTTCATATTATATACATAAAGTGACAATGTTAAGTACTTTACCTGCCTCCAAATATGATCCACAGAAAAACCCAACCTCACTTTAGTTTTCTTATCCTGTAGGCAGCAACACTAATACACTATTTTTTATGCCAAAACACTCAATGTTTGGTATTTCAAAACACTGGGTTAAATGTTTTGAAATTAGGCTAGATTCTCATATACATTAATTCATATTCCTCTGAACCTTGGTACTCAAATGGCCAGCCTTGTTCTACAACATGAGGAAGCACCCAAGACCTTGCTCTGCCCTCAGCACGTCAGTAGCCTTAACTGCAAAGGAATGTGTTTGTATGTAGCAAAATGGAGAACCCTGCATCTCCCAAACCTGAGCTTCCTACAAGACAGACACCAGGTTAGAGACTCCTCCAGGGACTCTTTTATCTGGATGTCACATTTGTTTTTAAGCAAAGCAACCATGACATCAGCAACAGAAGAATTCGATTATGGTTCATGGCATAAGAAGATAAATAGTACATATACCTGGAATGCCATGGATAATTGGGAAAACTTCCCAGCATCCTCTTGTGTGTTTTTGCCAATCCATGGGCACCAGTGTAGCAGTTGGAGGACGTATAATAACCCCACAGCACAGTTACTTCTCTAAACCAAACAAGTGTCAGCAAATCACATGATTTTATGATTCTGACCATATGACATCACTGTCACGTGACATCCTCAGACTTCTGCTGCTTCACAAGCTATAAATATTTGGACCACGAGCAGATCCCGGGTGGCTGCTCTGCACCCAATCCCACAAAACCCAGAGGAAGTAGGCCTCCCAGGAGCTCTATCCCAGGCAGCATCTTAGGTAAAGAGACAGTAACACCCGCCCCAAACATGGAATAACTGGGACCCACTAGGACCCAGGAATTTACTCCTGGCCCGGAGCACTGATACCTTCTGGTCTGGGTCCGAGCACTAACCCTAGTAGTAACACCCACCCCACACAGTTCTGAAACAACCAAGATAATAGGAAAGACAGGCTCCAGTAAGAGACAGGGCAAGTAGCTCTAAGGTGATCCAGATGGCAAAACGCAAGCACAAGAACATAAGCATCAGCAACCCAGGGTACTTGGCATCATCAGACCCT
This sequence comes from Grammomys surdaster, assembly GCF_004785775.1. Taxonomy (NCBI): domain Eukaryota; kingdom Metazoa; phylum Chordata; class Mammalia; order Rodentia; family Muridae; genus Grammomys; species Grammomys surdaster. The sequence goes on along the minus strand of NW_021604781.1, from coordinate 1,572,144 downwards.
AGTTCTCCCACACTAGAAAGTCCTGATTTCCCCATATCACCAGGAAAGCAAGATTCAGATTTAAAATCACTTCTAATGATGATGATAGAGGACTTTAAGGACATAAATAACACTCTCAAAGAATTTGAGGAGAACACAGGTAAACAGGTAGAAGCTCTTAAAGAGGAAACACAAAAATTCCTTAAAGAATTACAAGAGAACACAAACAGGTGAAGGAATTGAACAAATCCATCCAGGACATAAAAACGGAAGTAGAAACAATAAAGAAACAAAGGGAGACTACCCTGGAGATAGAAAACCTAGGAAAAAATCAGGAGTCATAGATGCAAGCATCACCAACAGAATATAAGAGATAAAAGAGAGAATCTCAGGTGCAGAAGATACTATAGAAAATATTGACAGAGCTGACAAAGAAAACACAAAGTGCAAAAAGTTCTTAACAGAAAACATCAAGGAAATCCAGGACATAATGAGACGACCAAACCTAAGGATAATAGGTATAGATGAGAGTGAAGATTCCCAACTTAAAGGGCCAATAAATATCTTCAACAAAATTATAGAAGAAAACTTCCCTAACCTAAAGAATGAGAAGCCTATAAGTATACAAGAAGCCTACAGAATGCCAAACAGACTAGACCAGAAAAGAAATACCTCCTGTCACATAATAATCAAAACACCAAATGCACAAAACAAAGAAAGAATATTAAAAGCAGTAAAGGGAAAAGGCCAAGTAACATATAAAGGCAGACCTATAAGAATTACACCTGACTTCTCAACAGATACTATAAAAGTGAGAAGATCCTGGACAGATGTCATACAGACTCTAAGAGAACACAAATGCCAGTCCAGGCTACTATACCCAGCAAAACTTTCAATTATCATAGATGGAGAAACCAAGATATTCCATGACAAAACCAAATTTACACATGTCTTTCCACAAGCCTGGCATTACAAAGGATATTAGCAGGAAATCTCCAATACAAGGAGGGAAATTATACCCTAGATAGAGCAAGAAAGTAATCCTCTTCCAACAAATCCAAAAGAAGATAGCCACACAAAGATAATTCCACCTCTAATAACAAAAATAACAGGAAGCAACAATCACTGTTCCTTAATATCTCTTAACATCAATGGGCTCAATTCCCCAATAAAAAAGACATAGGCTAATGGACTGGATATGTAAACAGGACCCAGCATTTTGCTGCATACAGGAAACCCATCTCAGTGACAAAGACAGAAACAACCTTAGAGTAAAAGACTGGAAAACAATTTTTCAGGCAAATGGTCCTACGAAACAAGCTGGAGTTTCTAAAACCTCCAGCCCGAGAACACAAGGGGAGGGACTCCTGACTCCACCTGTATAGGCAGTTGAGGGTGGCCTTGTCAGGCATCAGTGGAAGTGGAGGGCCTTGGTACCCAATAGTTTGGATTCCCTAGTGTTGGGGAATTTGAGAGCAGGGAAGTGGGAATGGGAGGATGGTGGGAGCACACCCTCATAGAAATTCCCAGAATTATATGGATTAGATATGATAGAGACAGGCCACCAGAAGACTAGATTCCAGAATTCAAACAAAAAATATCTTGATACTAAAATTTGTTTTGAGAATTGCATATTGCAGAATACACAGCCTTGGTGTATCTACTCATCAAGTAAGCTAAGCAGACCTGCTCGAACCTCTGATGTCCTGGAATCTCAGCTGAATGCAGTGAAGACACAGATGTCAGAGGCTTATCAATTTACTCTTCCCCCCACCCCTCTTCTAATATCTCAACGCCAGTAACCAGCTTGAAGAAGTTAATGAAGAGTCGGTGCCCTTATTCCCTGGGCTGGGGGACTGAGGTGGTTAATATTGGGCTGTCTGTCTAGGGAAAAGTAGTGGTTTTGTTGGAATACGGAGGAATAGCTAGGATTTATTGCATAGCCATAACCTGTTGGTAGAAATATGTATAATTGTTATTAAGCTGAAGTTTTAATTTCTTAAATGGTACAAAATATACTTTGATTTCAAATTTAAGGTTTTCATTGGTACAAGTTTCTTATTGATATAGAAGTGAGATTAATATTGTTACTCTTAGGCATTGTGCCTTTATAACACATTTAGGAATACAAGGCTTAGGCCCAGTCCTTCTTTAACTTTTTTGACTGATTAGAGATGGTTAGCCTGTAAGTTAAGGGCCTATAGCAAATTCATGACTCTGAGTTTATTGTTAGGGTGTTTTCTATGTTTTATTTAGAAATAGCTGAGAGGAGTTAACAGACAACAGTCCAGATTGCCTTACATGGATAGTTGGTTTTCAAAACGTCAGAAGTCCACAGAATTGACATTACAAACATTTCTGTATTAAGGTTCATTTTGATTAGAGACCTATCTGCTCCTGACAGCTTCCTTTCTTGGATTCTAAGAAGAAATTGAGCATCTTTGGAGTTACTCCAGTTGTGGTGAGACAGCCACTAGGCACGAATTGCCTCTTTTCATCTACAGCCAAATTACTGTCCAGAAAAGGACACACTTGAGGAATAGTCAACTGATTATATCTGCCAAGACAGAGTAATCAGTCCTTAATAATTCTGCATCACTAGGTCTGTCAGATGATCCTGGGCCAGAAAGCTGAAGATCGGATGCTCCAATGTTTTGTAGTATAGGCACTGTCCAGGTGTTCAGTGGTCTCTATAAATTGGCTAAGTTTTAGAAGCTATGCTTTGTGCTTCCCATAATTTCAGTTAATTCAGTCATTCTGGATTTCTGACGGGGTTGAAGACTTATAGTCTCATAGCCAATCCCGGCTATTTACTTTGAGAGAAAAGACTTGAGAGGATGGTTTTCAGCTGACATTCATTCTAAAGCCAAGAAAAAAACCAGGTTCAGAACTAAGTCTTTTAGTTAGGAGAGGTGACAGAGGTTCTGGTTAGTCAACAAAATGATGGACTGGGTATTAGGTCTTTCTTGTACCTTACTGATACAAATTGGTATAGTTATGCTCTAATTGTATTTTGAGAGAAAAGTTTTATCTTAACAGGAAGGGTGATATGTAGGACGAGCTAAGGTAGGAGGAGTAAGGAGAGGAAGAGGAGGACCTAGAAGACAAGAGAGGGGGAGGGGTGCAGGAAGGGGAACATGGAGGTGGATGTTCGAGTGTCTCCACCAGCCAAAGATAGTTGGTATAGGTATTGGGTTACACTTCTGATTATATGGGTATCTTGTTATTTAGCATTACCAAACTTATAAAGCCTTTGATTAACATTTTTTAAAAAGTTACTAATAAAAAAAAGGAAAAACAAAATTTGGACCAATTTGCTTTCTCAATGATGCTAGAAATGAGCCTTGGGCTTGGAAGGGCTGGGAAAGCTTTCTACATGTACAACTCTAAATTGTTTTAATTGTAATTTTTAATAATCCCATCAGTGATATGAAACCAACATGCTATTGAAATAAATATTTTCATTGCATTTAGAAATAAAACAGAAATAGTCAACATTCACATGTTTATCTCCCAGAAACAAAAGCAGTTACAGAACCCGAGGGGTCAGAGAGTGGCTCAGTCCCCTGCTCTTTTTCCAGGGGACCCAAGTTTAATTCCCAGGACCCACATCAGATGGCTGACAACTGCCTGTAACTCAGGCTCTGAAGGATCCAATGCTCAGGAAAAGCTGGGCCTGCCCCTAGATCCAAGGGACGCTCATCTCCATCACCAGACACAGGTCAGGAAACGAGCCAACTTAGGCAAAAGATAACGATCCAAATCACACTTCATACAGACTTTTGGGAAAGACTTCTCTCAATAATCTTGTTAGATCTTAGGAAACTACTTCCTCCTCTGGAATATGAAGTGGCGAGAAGCCTTAGGATCCCTTGAAGATATGAAGAGGGTGGAGCCAGGATTGTCATGTGGGCATGAGCTATGGCTACTAGATGGTGTCACATCAAACTCATATCTAAGGCATATATAATACCCAAAGGCAATTTTTGGAGTCCACATGGTCTCTATGAATCAGAACTTACTGTAGGGAGAACACATGTAGGACCTTCGCCACGCTCCCAGGTACCAGGCTCCTGACAAAAGGCTGCAGATCTCTATAGAGTTGGGTCCTTCAGTCACTTAAGGGCAACACTCCTACTAGCCTCTCCACAGTGTGACTACAGGCCACGGAGCCTCAAGACAGATCTCCATATTAATGAGGTACCTAAAGGCCAGAGGGGCATACCCAATTAAACATTCCTTCCCAGACCCTTCTCCTTGCAAAAGATATTTAACCTCAGGCCTGCCCTGTGGAAACTGGGGTGCAGTTTTCATCTAGTTTTTGCCATGAGAATAAACATCTTAAGTTCATGGACTGTTTCTTTCCTTCAGGATCCTCAGTGGGGAACAGTGGGGGGAGGGGGAGGGGACAGGCCTTAGCTTACAGAGCCACCATCTAATCTCTGACTGACAACCTTTCTGTGTTCCCAGCCATGGAGACAACCAACCCAAAACCCAAGCAAGCAAGCCGAGCCAGCTGCGACCCAGCCAAGCAAGCTAACTGGACCGAGAACTCTCATCCCTTCAGTACACAGCTGGAGCACTCTCTCCCTTTCTCTCCCCTTCGGCCATGGGCCAATCCAGCTCGTACACCCTCACTTCATTCTCAGCCCTTCAGTGCCCCCTAACCCCCACCGTGGTGCCAAAGATCAGAGCAGGGTCCTGCAGCTTCACATAGCCTGGCCTGCCCGGCACCAGCATGGGGAGAGTACAGTCAACTTCCAGTGCCTCTATCTTTCCCAAGAGGCCCTAGCCCTGTGGCGAGACAGACATGGGACCCACACACCATCAACCCAACAACTGGTCCAGGACCAGCCCACACATTCAACCCAACAAACCCAGACGCAGTAGTAAGCACTGAGGCTATCAAAAGCATGGTATCCCCAGGTAATCTCATTCTTAGAATGGCTGGGTGCCTCCCCCTCCCAGTTCACCAGAGAGCATCTCATCTCCAACTGGAAATTAACTCCTATACTCAACAAACCTTGGAAGAAACTGCCAAGAAGACGGATGGCAGAGACCAGGACTAAAGTACAAGAACTAAAATATTCCTCACAGAGTCATAGTTCAGCTATGCAGAAGAATGTAAATACTAGCATCCCAGAACAGGCAGCCATATCAACATGTTCCTGTGTAACATTCCAACACACACCTAATGCCCATCAATTAATAGTAATAATAATAATGATGATGATGATAATAATAATAATACCTACTACATGTGTTAGCAAGCAAAACATGTCATGAGTAAAAATATTCTGCAACATTATGAGAAGCATAATAAAATCATTGGAATCACTGTGAATCATTCCCTAAGAATATTTTTTATTAATATATTCTTGCCTAACATATCTCAATGGGAAAAAACAAATTTTGATTTAGATATGCAGTTTTATTTTACTCTAAAGATTGTGAACACTCTAGAGCAATCCCATCTAACCAGTTACAACAATTTAGCTTAACAATTTTCTCCCAGGAAAGAGGCTAAGCCCCTAATGAGACAATCATACATATTAATTTGCAAGGATTGTTTTCCTTCTGAGGTAATCCATACTGCATCAAATATAAACAATAAATAAGTACCTGGGCTTGGTAGTTACTCAGTAAGGTACTTGCTGCATAAGTGTGAGAAACTGAATTTGATCCTGAGAACCCAAGAGCTAGTGGCAACCAATGGCTGCTGGAGAAAGAGTCAGTGTCTACAGAGAAGTCTCTAAGAAGCTACCTATGCTCCAGTGTGTGGTCCTATACCCAAGCATGTATTAGAAGCACTAAGTGGACTCAATAGGTTTAAAACAAAACATATGAAGTTAGTGTCATGGTATAAACACTCTCGGCCCAGGGAGTGGCACTATTTGGGGGTGTGGCCTTATTGGAAGAGGTATGGCCTTACTGGAGGAGGTGTGGCCTTGTTGCAGTAGATGTGTCCCTTGATGAAGGAAGGGCATCACTGTTGGGGTGGGCTTTGAGACCCTCCTCCTAGCTGCCTGAGGACACTTGGCTCCTGGCTTCCTTCGGATGAAGATGAAGAACTCTCAGTTCCTCCAGTGCCATGCCTACCTGGACACTACTGTGCTTCCTGATATGATGATAACGGAATAAACCTCTGAACCTGTGAGCCAGCCCAACTAAATGTTGTCCTTTATAAGAGTTGCCTTGGTCATGGTGTCTGCTCACAGTATTAAACTCAAACTAAAACAATTAAGATTAGACCCAAACAAATTAAATTCATGTATAAAATTCTAAAACAATAACAAATAACTCCTGACTAATTGTCCTGTGAATTTTACCAGTTATAGCTATTACTGAATTGTTTCTATCTGCTTTGCAAATCTCTAATGAGAGACAAGGGCTACATTTATATGTGGATATAAGAAAAAGTATTTAGAATGCAGTTAGAGATTTTACTGGTTTAATAAAATGGTATAACCAAGTTTTCTTCTAAGGGTCCATGACTGTAGGATAATGGAACTTGCCAGGAAACTTGGTAAGGTAGAGCAGGTCTGAGTCCCTGAAAACTTGGGCACACACTTGAAACAGTAGGAACATAAGGAAATGTGACCTGTGGTCACGTAGGCCCAGGACAGAGTTCTCCGTGCTAATGAGGTACCTAGAGGCCCTAAGAGTTTAGCCTCCCTTCCCAGATATTTCTTCCTGCAAAAGGTATTTAATCTCTGGTCCACCCTGAGAAGTAGGTATGCATCGATTTTCCACGATGAATAACCAATGAACAGTTTGGAACCAAGTACTGTCTTTCATCGAGAACTGCCATGGGGAGCATGGGGAAGGCCTTTGCCTACAGAGCTGCTACCTAAATCTCCCATAGAAGGCCTCTTTGTGCTTCCAGACAACAGCGTCTACCTTTGCTCATGAGCTAAGCCAGAGCTCCCAGTCCCAGCCCCACTCCCAGACTAGATGCTTCTAGCAGCCCAGGGAGTCAGATTCGAGCTCCCCACATTTTTGCCTCCCCATCGGCCATGCCTAGCAGTGGGGCAGAATGCGGACCCACACATGACCTTACCAGTCATGAATAGCTAGCTAGATTTACAGTACTAGGCCTAAATTCCTTCCTATTGAGCAGGACTTAAGGCCAATTAAAAGGTTGTAAGTTGTCTCCAAGATAGAAATAGCACTATTGCACCCAGAAATGTCATATTGCAACTCACGGGCTTTATAACTAAGCAGGATTATTGCTTGCTCTTCTCCCTTGGCAGCTTGCATAACACCTTCAGGCAATATTAGAGCTAGTCCTCAGGGAAGAGATTTGATTCCAGGCCAAAATATAGAGGACTAACCATAGGATGCTCAGCCCCAGATGATACATCTACAGTACAACCCTTCACACAGGCTCAAAGAACATCAGGGAAGAAGAATCAGAAAGTTTGCAAGACCCAGAAGAGCAGGACACCTGCTGTGAGATATCATGTAACAAGGATGCTGCATCCATGAAATCTCAATGTTGCTGCCTGAACAAGACCTGAAATTGACACCACCAGTTGACACAATGCTAACATGGTCGGAAGAAATCTCACTAGGTCCCACCCCTAGGTGAAGAGCTACAGGTAATTAACGGCTGCTGAGAGAGGATCATTCCCATCTAGGGGTAGGCCACATGATCACTGGATCCTAAGCGGTCACCCCTAAACACATGTACAAATGAACAACACCAAATGAATTCAGTATGATGTATTTATATGTGTGTGTATAAAAGAATAGAAGATGTATGTATGTATGTATGTATATGCATTAATTAATACCTGACAAACTTGACTTTAGGGTAAACAACTGTCAACAGAGACAGAGGGAAAACCAAATGGAATGCATCTTCAATGAAATGGATCACACAGTAGACAGAATAGCATGGTTTGAAGACAAGGTAGAGGAACTGGACCCCTGGATCAAAGAAACATGTAGCTATTAAAGCTCATGAATAGAATGTTTAGAAAATATGGGACACTGGGCAAATAAATCTACAAATTATGGAATAAAAGAGGAATTCCTGGCCAAAGACACAGAAACACCCCTCCTCACCCCCAAAACACACACAGTAGATTTTGTTCCTCCACACTTTCATACACAGGCACTATGTATTTTGGTCTCTCTCTTCTCCTTATCCTCTCCCATTTCCTTCCCAACTTCCTCAGCTCCCATTCCTCCTACAAATATCTTCCCCATGCCAGCTCCCTTCCTCTGTAAAAATAGCCTCCCTGTGTATTAGTTTTGGTCTTCTTTTGTGTCTCACTGAGTCTCACCAGGGCACCCTGTGTGTTGACTTTGGAACTAACCATCAGAGCCTGACAGACTCACCAGTGGGTACACAACTGGACATCAGGCCTCCTCCTCCCTCAGCATCTATCCATTGACATCACATCAGTGGTACCTGGGTTGCCTCATAGCTGTCTACTAGGAGGGCCTGACCTGTAAGGACCCAGCTCCAATACACACAGCTGCTGTGTTCAGGGTTCCCATGTCCGCAGCCTACTTACAAGCTGGTATTTTCCAGCCCCTCTCTAGCTTGTGGCTCAGACACATTTTTGACCCATCTTCCACAACAGTCTCTAAACGTTATGAGGGTAGTAGAGGTGTCTTATGTTTTTCTTAAATGCAAGAACTAGTTTAAACCAAACAGATATGAAAAGGGAAAAGGAAAGAGCCTTTGTTAGGTACCCCAGAGGGTTAGAGCCATAAGCAAGTCCCATTGAATAAGAGATACAAAGTACTTGTTCAATTAATAGCAATAGCCTCTGATAAAAATGTTGCACAAGATTAAACACTGCAGTTCTTTCAACAAGGTTCTGCCTTCCCCATCTGCCAACCGCCTCCAAAGTTGTGTAGCTTTGACTCCAAACTTTATTGTGGTTTCAGGGCTTAGCTGAGAAATAATTTAGGAATTATTTATAAAACTTAAACACTTGCTTCAGGTAGCAAATGTATGGTGTTGCATTTTTTTATTTATTCATGATCCCACCGCTGTCCTTAAAATCTTCCCCTGAATTATTAAATCCCCTTTCCAATTTCAATCAACTTCATATAAATGATTAAATAAGTGTCTATTAGAGCCACTTCAGCAGGACAGGCACAGTGGCCACTGCAGAAACGTGTTCTGTCATTAGTTCTCAGGGTCATAGCCAAAGTGGAGCCCAGATTAACACTGTGGCAATTAATAAGAAAACCATAAACGCTTTGCCTGTAAAATGCTCTACATGGGGGCTGGAGAGATGGCTCAGCAGGTAAGAGCACTGTCTGCTCTTCCAGAGGTTCTGAGTTTGATTCCCATCAACCACATGGTGGCTCACAACCATCTATACTGGGGTCTGATGCCCTCTTCTGGCGTGCAGATAGAGTGCATGTGTATATGTATATGTGTATGTGTATATATATATATGTATATATATATATATGTATGTAAAATATCTAGCATGCAGGTACAGCACTCATATGTATGTAAAATGAATAAATAAATCTTTAAAATGTTCTATATGAATAAATATGACTATATACATACTTATATATGCTTATAGAAATAAAAACTTAGATTAAATTATCTCTGATATGATATAAATTACATAGAGTTGTCTTTAAAAATCAGATAATTACATCAAGGGTGTTAATAAAAAGATAATTTGGGAATCCTGGCTTTAAAAAGAAATCAGGATTTAATCATTTTATAATCTTTCCTACAGAACATTTCTAATCTAATTTCTAATACTCCAGAGGGGCTGGTGTCATAGGAACCAGCAGTAAAAGGCATAAGGACCACATGCCACAAGGCCACAGGCAGGACTAGCTCTTCATGGCTGGCATGCAATACCTGCACGATCCAGCTGTTTCAAGTTCAGATATGAGACTCTAAACATCTGAGTTTTCACTAGGAGAAAAAGCAGACTGTGGTAAGCTACAGCTAAAGTAACGTTTAAACTCAGGAATGGTCAAAGTAATGAAATAGTACAGCTAACAGCAGCCATCACAGTCGAAACAAGCAGAAAGGCCAGTGCACACATGAACTCTGGTACAGACTGCAAGCATCTTCCTGCTAATTAGCATCCAGATGTCTACCTAGGGATGCACTAACAGATTCTGCTCATGAAAAATGAAACACACGGCCAATAGATGCTCCTCTCTGCAGCACACACTTGGCCTCCCAGAGACAAAGTCAAAACCTTACAAACATGTCATTCGGTTCTGAAACAGAAGCAAGTGAAAAGCCAGACTCTAAGAAGCAGGGCATTCCACAGCATTGGCTGGTTTGCTTCTAGTTTTGTTGTCAAGAAGCAATTTGGCTCATTCACCAAGGAAATGGCAAGCAAAAGCAGTTACCAAGCCCTCCAGATGCTGGGCATGCTCCAGCATGTCACCTCCTGGCGCCAGTCCTCCCAGAAATTGCTCCATTCGGAAAACTTCAGTGGCTCAGCCCATAATGGACACAGGATGCTCAAACAATCTGCATGCTTCTCAGCAGGCTCCTAACAGAGGCATCATGTGGGGAAGTGTGTGAGAGCCGCATGGCAGGCCACCAATTCCATGTGATGATTTCACATTTCCTGTGACTTTCATGCTTTTCATTTGACGGTGACATGTTAACAAGTCCTGTCCGGGGAGACTGGAGAAAGACCTAGCACTGGGAAGGAAGAGAAAGAGATTCCATTCCATTCTCTTTGTGCACATGCTTTCAAAACCACATTTCCTTAATTGCCTTTTTTTTATATTTTATTTCTTTATTTTATATAGATGAGTATGCTGTAGCTGTCTTCAGACACACCAGAAGAGGGCATTGGATCCCATTACAGATGGTTGTGAGCCACCATGGGGTTGCTGGGAATCGAACTCAGGGCCCCCAGAAGAGCAGTCCGTCTCTTAACCCCTGAGCCATCTCTCCAGCCCTCCTTAATCTCCTTAAACTGCAACTCTCTGGGATGCCTGCACCCCAGAGGCTAACGGTGCTCACTTGACAGGCAGCATCAATGTCTGGCAAAATCCTGCAGCTGCTCCATCAAGTACAGTCTCCAGTCCCTGTCACTGTATTCTTCCCTTGATTGGTGGCCACTGGGGTGGGGGGTAGTGGATAAAGTGGTCGGTGTGTAGTGGGTTTGCTTTAGTTGAATCACTGTATTTTTAACTGATGTTTCACCAATTATGGTCTTGTCTGAAATTAATTGGATAGTGAAAAAAACATAGAAAGACCTTCAAATACTTTATTTATTATTTAATGTATGTGTGTGTAGCACATTCATGTGTGTTGTGTGTGTGTGTGTGTGTTCACATGACTGCAGATGCCCACAGATGCCAGAAGAGGGTGTCAGATCTCCCCTCCTCCGAAGCTGAAGTTATAGGTAGCTGTGTGTTTCGTGATGTTGCGGCTGGGAACAGAACTTGGGGTCCTCTGGAGAAGAAGTGTGTGCTCTTCACCACTGTGCCATCTCTACAGCCCAGAAAGGCCTTTTAAAACTGGGGGTTGTTTCATAGCTTACTAAGAACCTCTTTAAATAAAACGGAGCACCAAGGTTCCTTAATTCTTTAAAGGTAAGGGAAGTGTCAGAGCCATAGGAACCTCATTCTAAAAAACTGGGTTCACGATTTATCACCTACAAATCTCTCTTGCGCCTGTATCCTGATTCCCCAGGGCTTACAGGACATGGTGCACTGATTATAAAATATTTACCTTTTGGGATACCACAGTAAACAGTGATTGTTATTTACCTTAAACTGTTTCCTTCAAAAAACACAGCTTTGGCATCTCACTGTGAATTCATCCTAAATATCCCACCGCCTCAAGCCAACAATGAGCCCATCTAGTGCCCAGGGCACTCAAAGTTTATTTTGGCTCAAAAGATTTTACTGAACTTCTAGAATATTCTGTTCCCTCCGATTCCTGTCCTCCTACGCAAGGCACTGCAAGAAACGGGCTTCTATTTTTAGACGCTGTTTTAAAGAGAAAGGAACACCTTTCCTGTGTCTTGTTTAGAACCAAAGGCCTCGGCTGGGGTAGTGGATGGTGCTCTTTGCCTAGCTCCAAGGACAGCAGGAGGGGACCACTTATGCCCTTTGACGTTTTCATAAGACATTCCATCAGGGTGATTTGAAGCACTCCAGGGATAGATTCATATGGAAATGACCTGACAGAACATAGAGGCTACATCATACTCTACAAGTCCCTGGCTGAAGAATGATTTGGTCTAGCCCTTCTGGACTTCACAGTTGTACAAAGCACTCAGTAGCAACCAAATTTAAATTCTGAATTTTGATCTTTTCCAGAACACAGAAACAGGCAATCTGAAGTACTTCTGAGATACTGGGTGGTAGATGCTCACTGGTTTGGGTGGACTTAGTATATTGTCAATCTACAATATTTTCATTGTGTGCTGGGCTAATTGGACAGATCTCATCACAAACTGTCCTGGCTAGTTTTATGTCAACTTGATATAAGCTAGAATCATCTGAGAGAAGGAAGCCTCAATTGAGAAGATGCCTCCAGGAGATGAGGCTGTGGGCAAGCCTGTGGAACATGTTCTTAATTAGGGATTGATGTGGGAAGGCACAGCTCGCTGTGGATGGTGCCATCCCTGGCCTGGTGGTCTTGGGTTATAGAAGATAGCAGGCTGAGCATGCCATGAGTAACAAGCCCGTAAGCAGCACCCTCCATGGCCTCTGCATCAGCTCCTGCTTCCAGGTTCCTGCCCTGCTTGAGTTCTGTCCTGACTTCCTTCAACGATGAACAGTGATGTGAAAGTGTAAGTCAAATTAACCCCTTCCTCCCCGCGCTGCTTTGGTCATGTTTCATCACAGCAATGGTAACCCTAACTAGGACAGCAATCAAGGTGGGCCTGTATCATCTGAAATAGAACGACCAAGTGCCTGATGGTTCTCAATTAAAAAGCAACCAAAATTTCAAAAGTACTAAGCAGAGACAGAAATTACCTGAAATAAGGTGATTCAGACTCCAATTAGGAGTTTCTGGTGACCAATCAGGTGCAATAGGAAGAGCACCAGCTGCCATGGAGACCAATGGGGACTGAATAGTCTACAAACTGACCCATCCTCTTTCTCACTGAGCAGGCTGACTTGACTCAGCTCAAGACACTGAGAAAGACATACAAGGCCAGCAAGGAAAACCCAACGCAGACTCTGTATACCCTTCACCCAGCTTCTCTACCCCACCTATGAAACACTCCACATCTGTCCCCTCAATCAATCAGTCTGAATCTCCCAGGTCCCCATCAGGACCCATGCCCCAGTGAGACCAACTTTGGAGGTCTAGTCAGCTACAGCAGTTGATCCTCCAGGGCCAACCTGATGAGCCAAGAGCTGGGGAAGTGTCCTGGCTGTCCTATAGACCAGGTACCCTGGCTGTCCTATAGACCAGGTACCCTGGCTGTCCTATAGACCAGGTTGGTCTTGAACTCAGAGATCCACCTACCTCTGTCTCCCTAGTTCTAGGACAAGGCAAAAGGTACGTACCACCACTTAACTCTGGGTCCCAGAGAATGCTTGGGGGTGGGGTGGGGGCAGGGTAGCAAGGACTAACAAACAACAATCAGATTTGTCTTAACAGAACAGAATATGGCTTGTGACACCTGTAAAACATTACTCTGTTGCTAAAACAGCCTCTTTCATTGTCTCTGGAATGGCCAACCCAGGCAACTTTAGGAACACAAATACACCAATCTTATGCTACATTCTCCCCACTAACACCTTTAGCCCTCTCAAACGCCTCCAGTCTTGGACTATATCAGGATGATAAAAGGATGGGCACAGACCCACAGATAGTGAGAGGCCTACATATCGGCTCAGGGCAGGAGTCCCAGAGTCAGATCACAGTCTGTGTCAAACTCACTTGTCTTCTTCCTGCGGACCAGATGTGTCCCTCAAACCAGCAACAACTGACAGTCACTGATGAGAAGTAGATGACCTTAAATGTCTGACTCAGAAAGGGAACTGAGCATTGTATTCAGGAATTGCAGGTATACATACATATATAATACATACATACATACATACATACATACATACATACATACATGTGTATACACAGAGGAGGGGGACAAGACAGCCTCTAGATCTAATCCCAAGGGGACAAGAAGTCCATCACTGGACAAACACAGGAATTAAAAAAGCAAGAAGAAAAGGGAAAAGGAAACCTTGAACCTCACAAGCTTCAGGTTCTGTGTTCTACTCTTAGATCAGGATGAGGCAGGCCCTCCCACAACCCCTCCTGCTCATAGGTGAGTTCTCACGGGAGAAGAGAAAAAGTTGTGTGAATAACTGGCATATGTTTGCGTCTCCTGTATTACGCTCTTGCTCTTCTCCCTCAGTGGAACAATGATAAATACGCAGACGCACACGGTAGCTGCCGCTGTGGCTCCATGGCCGAGTCCTGACTTACCATGAGAAAAGCCCTGAGCTCTGTTTCCAGAACCAAAGTGGTGGAGGGGGTCGGAGGGAGAAGAATGAAAAGACGGTTGTTTAGCCCAGCTCATCAAGGGTGGCACACACCTTTAATCCCAGCACTCAAAAGGCAGAGGTAGGTGGATATCTGAGTTCGAGGCCAACCTGGTCTACAGTGAGAGTCCCAGGACATCCAGGGCTATACAGAAAAACCCTGTCTCAAAAAACCAAACTAAACAAACAAACCCTGTTTAAAATTATGAAAATTATAAAACAAATAACAAAATTTCAGCATGCTTGAAAAACAGACAATAAAAGGAAGAATGACTCAGAAATGTTCACCCTACTGGGAAATATCTTTGACTATAGGGGATTTTTTTTTATAAACGTTGAAGAAAGTCATTTTGTTATATAAAATTATGACTCCTGTTTTTCTATTACTATATCCCATTAGGGTTTTGTTGTTGTTGTTATTTTCCCTATGTCACAATTATTTTCAAACCCATCACTTTTAGTGACTGGGGAATTCACTCAAGGGATGCATCCAGTGTCTGAGCCTTCAAAAATCTCCCAAGTTTCCACCCTGAGAAACAAGCCTGCAGTCAAGAACGTGTGTGCAGAAGGCTTGCTTTCCCATCCTACCTCATCGGGGACAAAGTCACAGGAATAGGAGAGTAGAACATGGGTGTCCCCACACTTGCTAACTTTTCTGGATTACCTTTCTTGCTTTCTTTACTTTTTTTTTCCAGTCCATGTAGTTTCTGTTTCCCTTCAAATTCAGTAGGCAGTTCCTTTCCATTTGATAGTTCCTTGTGTGGCCACCCTGTTCCCTATGTTCAGCAGTCACAGTCCTCATGGGACCCCGTGGTCCTTGGCCTTCTTCAGTGTAAGTAGGGCCATTTGCAAACACACCAATCCCGTCTCACGTCTGCAGCAGGCGTATCTGTCTACATTTCTTTCCCTCGTCAGAGGATTTTGCTTCTAATAGAGTGAAATTTCTTGAATACTTACAGTCCTTGAAAGGCATCCAACCTCTGGGGCGTATCAGCTTGAAATCCTATTTTCTTGTGGCTTTTCTAAGATTCAATTGTGCTGGCTGTGTTTGTGTTGTTATTCCCTTTGTAGTCACGTGGCAGTTGGGGCTATCCTGTCAGAAATGACCCTTGGGAACAGCTACTTTTCAGTTATTGTGATTAAACACTATGATCAAAAGCAACTTACCAAAGAAAGTTTATTTTGCCTTCGAGTTGAGGAAGGGATGAGCCTATTGTGGCAGGAGGACGTGGCAGCAAGCAGCAGGCAGGAGGCGTGGCAGCAAACAGCAGGCAGGGGGCGTGGCAGCAAGCAGCAGGCAGGGGGCGTGGCA
>NW_021604781.1:1544589-1556368 GCF_004785775.1 Grammomys surdaster | reverse complement strand
GCAGCAAGCAGCAAGCAGCAAGCAGCAAGCAGCAAGCAGCAAGCAGCAGGCAGGGGTCGTGGTAGCAAGCAGCAAGCAGCAAGCAGGGCGTTAGGAATTGGAAACTGAGAGCTCATGTCTCTTAGGGCAAGAAGAGGCAGAGAACAAGCTAGGAGTGGTAAATAGCTTTAACCTGGAGATGTACATACTTCCTCCAGCAAAGCCACACCTCCTAAACCTCCCCAACAGTGCCCCAAGTGTTCAAGCCTACTGGACATTTCTCATTCACAGCAGCACACACTTAATAGTTTCAAAATTTCAAGCCAGTTATGTCATAAATCATGCTGAATAACCCCTTCAGACTACACTGGGCTATTTCTCTTTTCATAATCCTGGGCTATATAACTTTTAAAGTATAAAAAATAAACAAATGACTCAGGCCATCGGCATCCTACATTTAAGAACAATCTGAGACACCTGGAGAGGTGGCTCAGTGGTTAAGAGTACTGGCAGCTCTTACAGAGGACCCAGGCTCGAGTCCCAGCTCCCACGTGGTGACTCACAACCATCTGTAACTCCAGTTCCAGGGATTTTCCCACCTTGTTCTGACCTCTGTGAGCACCAGGCACACATGTAGTGCATATACATGCAGATAAAATATTCATACACATAATAAGTAAATCTATGAAGAACAACTTGTCTCCCAGAGCTAAGGACTTCTTAGCTTCTCTCAGCTAGCCCCTTTCTCTATGAGTACTTCTAGGAAATTCTACATGCAGAGTGGCCCTTTGAAAATGGTATTAATTTGCTACTGTGCATTAAAGTTAATCTGCTAAATATACTCATGCAAAAGTCCCCAGAGCAAGTCAGGCACCAGACCAGGTCCAGACCAAGTCCCTAGAGAAACATTCGCATCTCCCTGGAAACCCAGTGTTGTGGGGCTGTAGAGCACACATGAGCGTGGGTCCTGTTGAGTTGATGTGTCCCACTTGTCTGCCAATCCAAGAGGCTAGGGCCGCAGCTCAGAGGGCAGAAGCGCAGGAATTCGACTGAGTTCACTGTACGCAGAGTCGGGCGGATGCTGGGCTGTGAAAAGCCACAGGACTCCGCTCTGGGATGGAGAGAACACAGTATGAGACCCCTTCGAGGGCAGAGCTCTTGGGTTGGGGGTTCCTGGGCCAGATGGTGGCCGGAGGCTGGTCTCAGCCCTTGGGCTCTAAGACATCGCTGAGAGGCCGCAGAAGAACCAAGACGGGGCATATGGGCTGGAACGACCCGAAGACAAAAAAGGGCAAGGGGGAGAAGCTACCCCCACGGGGTAGATGAGACTCTTGGTGGAGGCAACTCGCTTGGCTGGGTCATTGCTGGCTGGGCTAGCTTGCTTGAGTTGATGGGCTCCGTGGTAGGAGATTAGAGGACAACAGCCCCGTAGTTGAAGACCTTCTCCACAGTTCCCCACTGCGGGCCCCAGTGATGAGAGGTAGTCCATGATCTTAAAACATTTATTGTCATGGCAGAAAGTAGATGAAGCTGTACCCCATGTTCTCAGGGCAGGCCTGAGGTTAAATACCTTTTGCAAGTAGAAGGAGGGTCTGGGAAGGAATGCTTAATTGGCTATGTCCTCTGGCCTTTAGGTGTCTCATGAATTTGCAGATCTCTTGAGGGGCTGCAGCCTGTAGTCATGCCCTCTACCTGTGGAGGGGCTGGTAGGGCCATTGTCCTACGTGACTGAAAGGCAAGGATCAATGGAAGTCTTTGCCTTATGTCAGGAGCCTGGAGTCTGGGAGCATGGCGAAATGCATGCTGTCCCTTGCAGGGAAGCATGCTGGGTCTCCAGCCATCTCTAGCCAGTGCTCCACCAGAAACCATGCTGTCCTTTCATGGTCCTACACAGTGTCTAAGCTGTTCAGCTGCTACAGTGTTTTAATGGAGTGCTAAAGAACTTGCAATCTGGAGCCCAAAGAGGGAGGCCAGTCTGAGCGCTGCCTCCTCTCAGCTGTGGATCTCTGGGCCTGCTGCTTACACAAATCTAAGCTTCTCCCACCACCACACTGGACTCAATACTGCCTAGAGAACTCAGTAAGTTAAAGTACATGAGCACATAGTAGGGTTTCTCTTTCATCATGACTGCCTTCTATTTAGTGAGACACGTTTAAGGTTTAGAGACAGACGCCTTTTAAGTTCCATTGCTCAATACAAATCAAAAGTCCGAGCAAAGAGAAAATTAACTAATTGGTATTCTTCTGTGAACACAGCCCTTACTTAGGCTATTTTCAGTTTAACTCATGTGCTAGCCTATTTTATGTTACTATAATGACATGTCTGAGGCTGGGTAGCCTTATAAAAAAATGTTTATTAGACTAACAGTTCCAGAGGTTAAGGGGCTGCTGATGGCCCTAGGAGTTCCTAGACAGCACAAGGCTTCCCATGGCAAGAAACCAGGAACCTCTGGTCTCCCTCTCCACCTTATAAAGGTGCCAAGGTTCAGGTGTGGAGGACTTCACCTAAAGACCATATTTAATCCCTGTCACCTCTCGAAGGCCCCACCACTCAACACAGCAGGTTAAGTTTTCCATCCTAACACTTCACAACAAAGATTAAATTCCAGCATATAAGAGAAGCACACACAAGCCTATCCAAAAACCACAGCAACTAGGTAGCAATAAAAGAACATTTTAGCATTCGGTAAACAGATTTCTCAGAGAGATTTCCCCAGACAAGTGGCAGAGCTCCAAACAGCAGATGCATACAACTGCAGACATCAGCATCATGCTACCCGAGCCAAAAGGACAGGACAGCAACCCTCCATGCTGATCACCCGTGTTGCTTGGGCTTCCAAGAACCTCTCTGCTACTCCAGCCATTCAATCTGCTCTGCAGAGGTCCCTGCCCTTGGAGATTCCCAGTCCAGTCAGCTATGAATTTCAGCTTCAAAATACGGCAGGCCGAGTGTGTATTCATTCCACCCAGGTGGCTGAGTCTGGGCCTCATTACTGCTGAAGATTTCCTGAACAATCTGGGAGTTTAGTACACAGTCAGCATCCATTCACTCCAAGGATATTTGGTGTGTGCAAACGTGTAGGGCACTCACTGTGCAAGGCAGGAATGTGCAGAAGGCAGCTCATAAAGATTTTGCAAGATGCTCATTTTAGGGACTGGGGAGCTGGCCCAGAGGTTAAAGGTAGTGGCTGATCTCCCAGAAGAACTGAGTTCAATTTCCCAGCACACTCAGGGCAAATCACAACCATCTGTAACTCCAATTTCAGAGGATCCGACGCCCTCTTCTGGTCTCTTTAGGCACTGCATTGACAGGCTTGTAGACACACATGCAAACAAAACAATCATACACATAAAATAAAAACAAATACTGTTAAATATATTCATTTTGAAGGAATCAGCTTCCTTGACTTTAAATTGTCCTTTTCCCCAACCTTGTTCTTGAAAACATCTTTCTTCCTCATAATTGCCCATCTTCCTGTCTTAAAGAAAAGATACACTGTCGTCCTGAATCTGTGTGGCACACTGTTATTAGGTATACAGTCTTCCAGTGGCCACTGGTCCACTGCAGGTTGCTAGTCAATCAATGGAAACAGACTACTTCTCAGGAAGAACACAACCAGGGAAAACTGAGCACACTTTATTTTAGGCACATGGGGGATTAGCTTAGAAAGAGGGTTGCACAGATGAAGGGGGATCTGAGAAACTAACAGAAGTCTCAGGTGAGCCACAGCAGGAAGCAAGTGTCTTCCCTCACCAGACATGACAGAACTGTCAGGGCCAGCATCCCAAGAAGAAGCTTGGCCAGTCAGAGGACCCTGCTGCTACTGCTGGTGCCAATTTCAGAGAAAGGGGAAGGCACGATATGGCTTCTATTCCCTAACCTTGCTGAGAGCCATACTGGTGAGCTTGAAAGCCTTATGTATGCCGGTGCTTTTTTTTTTAAGATTTATTTTTACTTGATGTGTCTGAATGTCTGGTCTGGATGTCTGTGCACATGAGTGCCTGGTGCCCACAGAGGTATGGTTGGTAGGAATTGAACTCAGGACCTCTAGAGCAGCCAGGGCTCTTAACCACTAAGCCATATCTTCAGCCATGGCTTTTTCAATCCCACATAGAAGGGGGAAGAAAATATTCATGGGAGGTAGAGGGAGGGAGGGACATAGGTGGGAGAGGGGAGGAGGAGGGGAAGGGAGAACAGGATCAGATATGGAGGGGGGGACAGGAGAGAAGCCCAGAGAGCCAAGAGAATGAATGGAAATAAGCAGCCTTGGGAGTGTGGGGGGGACTTTCTAGAGAGTACCAGAGACCCGGGAGGTGAGACTCTCTCAGGACTCACTGGGGGTGTCCTTAGCCAAAATGTCCAACACTGGGGAGAGGGAAATCGAAGAGTCCACCTCCAGTAGATAGACAGGGCCCTAAGTGGAGGGTTGGGGTTACAAACCCACAGTCAAAATTCCTGACCCAGAATTGTTTCTGTCTAAAAGAACTGCAGGGACAAATATGGAGAAGATACTGAAGGAAAGGAGGTCCAATGACAGGCCCAACTTGGGATCCATCTCATAAAGGAACACCAACGCCTGACATTACTATGCTATGACGTGCTTACAGGTAGGAGCCTGGCATGGCTGTGCTCTGAGAAGCCCGACCAGCAGCTGAGACAGAAGCAGATACTTATATCCAATCATTGGACTGAAGTCAGGGGCCCCTATGGTTGAATTAGGGAAAGGATTGAAGAAGCTGAAGGGGAGAGTGACCCCATCAGAAGACCAGTGGTCTCAACTAACCAAGATCCCAGGGAGCTCCCAGAGACTGAGCCACCAACCAGGAGCATTCACAGGCTGATACAAGGCCCTGGCACATATATAGCAGAGGCCTGGTTTGGCCTCAGTGGGAGAAGATCTGCTTAATCCATGAGAGCCTTGAGGCCCCAGGGAAGGGGACGGCCTGGTGGGGGGAGAACACCCTCTCGGAGGCAAAGGGGAGAAGGACTGGGATGAGGAACTGTGGGAAGGGGGACTGAAGGGGGAGAAACAACTGGAATGTAAATAAATAATTTAAATTAAAAAGAAATAAATAAAACCTGAAACAAACAAGCAAACTCTCCATGGTTACAATAACCTAAAGATTATTTTGCAAACTTTTATACCTACAAAGCTCCCCACTGTTGCCTTTTAAAATGGAACCATCTATACTTTTTCATGCTACATTTAGAAAAGACCTCAGCAAAAAGTTTTACAGACCTGCACTGAGAAACACAAGGCTGAAGAACAGCTGTCTCCATCCCACATAGTCACAGAGGGGACACTGGCTGGAGTCTCCAAGGCTATTACCACCAACCCTCCCAGGAAGCCAGGAGGCCATCTCTATTTTAAAGATGCAGAAACAGGGTCCAGCTAACTGCACCAAGTCAAGTGTGTAATACCAGAACTGAAGTTCAATGTCAGCCCTGCTGGCTCCCTGACTCTTACTGGGAAGGGCTACCTCATGGGTGCAGATACACCTGTTATCACAGATGCACCCAGAACAGTATTTCTCAGATTAGAACATGCACATGAGTCCCCTGGGACCCTTTCTGAGCTGCAGATTCTGAACCTGGAGTACTGGGTAAGGCCCCAATACTAGATTTCTAGTAGGTTTCCAGAAATGCATTCTCTCGAACAGTAAGATGTTTCAGCAAAGGACAGCAAGCCTTCTTGAATGGACACCCCAACAGTAAGAAGTGTCTTCTGACTACATATACATACTTCTAATACATATACATTTGTGTCTTAGTCACTGGTCTATTACTGTGAAGAGATACTGTAATCAAGGCAACTCAAGAAAGCATTTAACTAGGAGCTTGCTTACAGTTTCAGAGGTTTAGTCCGTTATCATCATGGCAGGGAGCATAGTGACATGGAATGTGGCAGCAGGCAGCTGTGGTGCTAGACAAGTAGCTAAAAGCCCTATCCTGATCCATAGGCCGAGAGAGAAAGAAAGAGAGACACTGGGCCTGCCATGAGCTTTGAAACCTTAAGGCCTACCCCACCCCCAGTGACATACTTCCTCTAAAAAGGCCACATTCCCTAATTCTTCTAATCCTTCTAATCCTTTCAAATAGCGCCACTCCCAGGGGACTAAACATTCAATGTATAAGCCTACGGGGGCCAATCTTATTCAAAACACCACTCTTGCTTAATACTATGTAAGAAATTTTGCCCAAATAGCTAACATAAACAACTTAGGGGAAGACAGGTTTCTTTGACCTTATGGATTCAGAAGGCTTAGCCCACTGCCTGTAGCCCCATTGCTTCTAGGACCATGATGAAGGTGATTATCTTGGTGGGATGGAAATTCTGGGCAGCTTCTGGTCCACAGGATTGGACTGTCGTTGTTTGATAATTTGCTAAGGGAACTTACACGAACAGTATTGGAAGCAGCAGAAACTTTGCTTTACTTTTCTAATTTATGTGCTTGAATATTGTGGCTGTATGTATGGGCCCTGGGGGTGTGCTGGTGCTTGGGGAGAGACTGGACAGAATAGGACACTATATACCCTGGAATTGGAGTTATGAATGGTCATAAGCCTCCGTGGATACTGGAAACCCAAACCTGGGTCCTCTGCAAGACCAAGCAAGTGCTCGTATCCGCTGAGCCATCTCTCCAGCCCCCAATTTTGCTGATTCTTGATATTCATTTGTATGTTAGCTATTTGCTGTCATTGTCAATTTTGGCTTTTTATGCCCCTCATCTAGTTTGACAGTTAATTTAGATACAAGTGGGTACTATGCTTTGTCATGTTCCTTAGCCCCACCCACATAGGCTGGGAAAAGTCATGGTGTCATTTCTCCACGCGATGGAGTGAAGCTGCTGTTTTGTCCATCTTTATTTTCTTAAGCATATTTGTGTCTGATGTATATTTTACCATCCACCCCACAGCAATCTTAATGATCTCACCCGTCTTGCATGGCTTCTCTGTTGCTATGATGAAACATTCTGGCCAAAAACAACTCAGAGAAGAAAGGGTTTGTTTCATCCTCTAAGTCATGGTCCACTATTGAGGAAACGAAGGCAGGAACTTGATGCAGGAGCTTCAGGAGGAATCGTAAGCAGTCTGTCTCATGCTCAACTAACTTTCTTATACACCCCAAGCCAAGCCCACCCGACTAAAGATGGCACCACTCACAGTGGGCTGAGTCATCCTACATCAATTAGCAAGTAAGAAAATGCACCCCATAGACTCACTAGCGGGCCAATCTGATATAGGCAATTCTTCAAATGAGGTTCCCTATTCCTGTGCGTGATAAAATTGGCAAGCAAGATTAACCATCACCCCTCTACCACCAAGCACTGGGATTGATATAACCATCCTAGAGAAGAGACTGTCAGAATACTGAACAGGGGATCACATCCACACTGTGACATGCTCCTGCTTTCACAATTGTTCGGCTGGAACCCCTGATAGTCCATGCACAAGCCGGGAAACCCTGTCTGCCCTCCTTCTCCCAAATCACTCCTCCTGAGAAACTCTGAACAAAGGCATGGTACCAAAAGCCCAGTCCCTAATACGGTAGCCGATACAACCCAATGCAGTAGCCGATGCAACCCGCCTTTCTGACATGGCCAGCCCACCCAGGTACCCTTCCAGGGGCTTAACTTTTGGCCATACTTGAACACAATCCCAGCTCCTGACTGACGGACATCATCACCCTAGCCTAAGGTCTATAAAACCTCCTATAAAACTTACCCCAGGTACACAATTTCCTCAGCCCCTTTCTTTGGGATTGATGAAGCTGCCCTGGAGCATCACCTAAGAAACCTACATTTATCTACCTTCAATCCAGCCTGATCTGGTTTATATTTGTGTCACTGAGAGAGAGAAAATACCTAGTAATGATCAAGGTCATTTCCAAAACATTTAACAAAAGTTCAATCAGCAGGCAGAAAAAAAGTCAATATTTTTAACTTTTAAAAATTACACTGCCGCCGGGCGGTGGTGGCGCATGCCTGTAATCCCAGCACTTGGGAGGCAGAGGCAGGTGGATTTCTGAGTTCGAGGCCAGCCTGGTCTACAGAGTGAGTTCCAGGACAGCCAGAGCTACACAGAGAAACCCTGTCTCAAAAAAAAAAAAAAATTACACTGCCTACGATTCCACATGGATCCTCTGAAACATTCCCTCCATTTCCCGGCCCTCTAAAAATTTATTAATTCTCTGCATTTATGTGTCTTGGGTTCTTATTATGGAGACACCTGGAGGTCTGAGCATCCTTTTGCTGAGATATTGAGAACAAACCCATCAGCTCCTGTCCCCATGCCAAGGTTTTCCATCCCTTCTAGCACATTCTAAGCTGAGTGGCAGGAAGCAGGAACTGTGCATCCTCCCAGAGCCCCCACGCCAACTGGGAGTCAAGTAGGCTCGGAATATAGTAAATAGTGCTCCAAAGAAAAGGGGTCCCAGTAAAGAGGGGCTGAGAACTCAGAGGAGTTCCAGATGGTATGGTGAGGACAATCCCCCAGAGAAAGGATGACTAAACAGGAGGTGTATTGCCCAGCTTTCTGTACCCCTAATAAAATGCAAGGCAAGGCAGACAACCTGCACAGGGAAAGGTCTTCCTTTGACTCACATTTTCCAGTTCATGATCAGACGACCTTGTTCCTTTGAACTGACAGAGCAGCAGCATATCATGGGGGCCAGGGTGTGAGTGAGGAGTAAAGCTCTCCTCTTCACCAGACAGCAAAGAAAAAGGAAGAGATAAGAGTCCCAGGATCCCAATAGTGATAACCAAAAGTGCCAACTAAGCCTTTAACTCATGGTTCTTTGCAAAGCACACGTCCAACCATCCAGCATTCTGCAGTGCAGTGAGTGCAGACCCCAGGACAGGAAGATGACTAGTGTGTCCAATTGCAGGAAGGAGGCCTCTGGTTGGTGCTTTGAGAAAGAGGGGGAAGGGAGAGAGAAATGGAGGGAGGAAGGGAGGAATGGAGGGAAAGAAGAAGGGACATGGGTTTGGTTACCTGTGTAAGGGCAATGACATCATCAAAATTCCATTCTAAAGGTTGTGTGGGCTGCTGTGTGCAGAACACAGTCCAGGGCAACAAATGTGGAAAGCAAATGTACCCCAAGTGCTACCTCCTCAGGAGGTAATGCCCACAGCCCAGGAGGCATGACGGGTCCTACACTAGCATCTTCATGCATGTCCCACCAGGTCTGGGGACAGGATTATGACTCTTGAGAGCTCCTTGTACACACAAGCCCTCTGAGACACATTCATTTTCTACCAAATTATTTTTGATAAATTACATTTTCTGTTATTGTTGTTGTTTTCAAGGCAGGGTTTCCCTGTGTAGCCCTGGCTGTCCTGGAACTCACAATGTAGGCCAGGCTACCTTCAGAGATCCACCTGCCTGTGTCTCCCAAGTGCTAGGATCAAAGGCCTGTGCCACCACCACTGTCTAGCTGAATTTTTTTTTAGTGAGAACCCTGAGAATTATGCATCTGTTAGGCCCTTGATCAGAGTTCAATATACCTGGCACCATAAGTGTTTACAACTCTTTCAACTGTAAACTTGTGGAAGGGACAAAAACCCTGTCACCTTTCCTTTTATATCTAAGATAGCTTCACAATGTTTAATACCTAGTGGCCGCTTGGTGAGTACTTCAAAAGTAAGTGTCTTTGTATAAGTGTGCAAGAGCATGTAGGGGGTGGACGTGTCACGCACATGTGTGTGTGCAGGTATATGCATGTGTTCAAGTATGTGAGCGAGTGTGTGTGTAAGTCTGTGTGTTTGAGCATGTGTATGTGTGTGTGTGTGCGTGCATGTTCTGTGAAGACTCATCCTGGTTGTCAACTTGATCACATACAAACTATACCATAAGCTGCTAGCCATTCCTGGGAGGGATTTTCTTGATCAGATTATTTGAAGCAGGAGTCCCATCCTAGAGCTGGATCATGCCTTCTGGTGGCCACCCAGATACAAGGACTTAGAGGAAAGAAGTTTTTGCTTTTTGCCTGCTTGTCCTCCTCACTCTTGCTGGCAGGTCCATCTTCTCTGCTGCTGCTGCGTTCCTTCCCCAATATTAAAATCAGCTTCACAGGATCCTGATATAGCTGACTCCTAAGAGGCTCCGTCAGAGTCTGACAAATACAGAGGTGGAAACTCACAGCCAACCATTGGACTGAGCACAAGATCCCCAATAGAGGAATTAGAGAAAGGACTGAAGCCGGGCAGTAGTGGCGCACGCCTTTAATCCCAGCACTTGGGAGGCAGAGGCAGGCGGATTTCTGAGTTCGAGACCAGCCTGGTCTACAGAGTGAGTTCCAGGACAGCCAGGGCTACACAGAGAAACCCTGTCTCCAAAAAAAAAAAAAAAAGAAAAAGAAAAAGAAAAAGAAAAAAAGAAGAAAAAAAGAAGAAGGAAAAAGAGAAAGGACTGAAGGAGCTGAAGGGGATTGCAACCCCAAAGGAAGAACAACAATATCAACCAACCAGACCAGCCCCCCAGAGCTCCCAGGGACTAAAGCAGCAACCAAAGAGTACACATGGAGGGACCCATGGCTCCAGCCACATATGTAACAGAGGATGGCCTTGTTGGGCGTCAATTCGAAGTCTCAAGGCCCCAGTGTAGGGGAATGCCAGGGCAGGGAGGTGGGAGTGAGTGGGTGGGTGGGGGAGCATCCTCATAGAAGCAGGGGGAGGGGAGATGGGATAGGAGATTTCTGGAGGGGAAACTGGGAAAGGGGATAACATTTGAAATGTAAATAAAGAAAATATCCAATAAAAGAAAAGAAAGAAAAACCAGCTTCTCTGGATTTCAACACAAACCAGAACCTCTCTAAGAATTCTCCAGCCCTTCAACTGAGAAAAATCCAGCCTCACAGACTAAACAATTCCCAGATTCTACCTGTCCAGTGTGAGACAGCCACTGTCAACCACAAAGACCATATCCTGTAAGTCAATCTAACAAATTACCCTTAATACATGTACTGTTTCTATCGGCTCGGTTCCTTTAGCGAGGCCTGACTGACACACGTGCTCCGATTTCTTTTCTCCATGGATCAGTAAACTCTTGAGTACTCCTGGCCATTTAAGATAGCCTCATCAAGATCAATGGCCAAGTAAGATGCTCACACAAGTGGCATTTACAAACATAATTTAAGATTTTTCAGAATCATCAGCCCTGCAATGATATTACATAACTAACTAACAGGTTTTTACCCTGCACAGACCCATTCTAGTTATTTTTTTCCCCACCTTTCTCATCCTAACCCAACAAAAGCCTTCATACTAGTACACAGAAAACAAAAAAACAAAACAAAACAAAAAAACCTGCAGCCCAGAAATAGCTCTCCAGGATACCTCATGGCCCTTGGGGAAGAAACAAGCTTCAGGCAAGAAGAAACTTCCACCACTCTAGAATACATTTTAGCTTACAAATAAATGATCCTCCTACTTAGTAACAGTATCCCCTTCCTCTCTGGCAACTGGAAGATACACTCAGCTATGTACACACCACACACACACACACACACACACACACACACACAGTAACTGTCATCTAAAAATATAAAATCAGAGTAGACAGGCAGCCAAATATTCCAGTATCCAATGATTGTGGAAAAAGCAAAGAAGCCACTGTGAGAAGGATGGGTACAATGACAAAAATGTAACGCTCGGCATGAGGTTTTTTAATTTACTGTATCTGTCTTGGGTTTTCCCTGTAGAATGAATCAACTGTCTAAAGACTTGTCTCCAAGATGGAGAAGAGGTGCCAAGAGCAAAAGGTTTCTGTAGCAAAAGCAAATTTCATTTTTTGAGTCCCA
>NW_021604781.1:1509952-1544189 GCF_004785775.1 Grammomys surdaster | reverse complement strand
CCTTCTTAAAGTCCTCTATCATCATCATGAGATGTGACTTTAAATCATAGTTTTACTTTTCTTGTGTGTTGGGTTATATAGGGCTCACTGTGGTGGGAGAACTGGGTTCTGTTGATGCCACATATCTTTTGTTTCTGTTGCTTATGTTCTTGCCTTTGCCTCTTGCCATATGGATATCTCTGGTGTTTGAGGGTCTTACTGACTCTGACTATGGCTTGTCTCTCCTGCAAGTCTGCATGGCAGTACTCTTGGGAGAACAGTTCTTTCCTGGATAAATTTGGGTATGGAGAGCTGTGACACAGAGTCAGCACCAGGTGCAAATGGAAACCTGAAAGGTCCTGTCACTGGCTCTTCCTTGGTTCCTGTGTCCTGATGACTCTGAGCTGATCCCTCTTGAGCCAGGAATATACATAGAAGAGTTGGTGTTACCTGTGCTCACAGGTGTACCAACACTGCTGGAAGATCAGCTCTCTCCCAATGATATTTGAGTATGGAGCACTGTGGCATAAAATCAGCTCTGGGTGCTGTTCATATGCAATTCTTTTTCCCTTCTTTCATTTAGTATCTTTGAAGGAAGGTACTTGTGAAACTCAGTCTGAAGGTATTAGAGTTTCTACATGCTAGAGAGCATAACTTCCTTTAATTTTGGAAGGGGGCATTCTTTGGCAGTGAAGAGTGTTTTTGCTTTTTATTTACTTATTTTTCCTAATACTTATTTTGATCTGTACAGGCATATGGAATTTTTTGGTGTAATAATCCAATGTTATTTAATTTTTTTTGCTCACATTGTTTCAGTATCAGAATATGGGGCAGGTGATTGTATTTTAGTTTTTGTTTTTAAGGATAGTTTTTAAAGAAGACATACCTGTATTAAGATCACCAAGTCAGGCTTGTAAGACTGTTCATATAATGACCATGTATTTGAGTGCATTGTATGATGTACAACACTTAGGAAAATTATGAGAATTGTAATCTTTTGTAGAGAGACGCACTAAAATTTAATTTGAAAGGCTTGAAATCCAATGATAATATCTCAGCTTATTGTGTATCATAAAGCAATTTATAAATTTGGATTTCATTATAGATTTTAACGTAGACATCTCATCATCACCCTGTTAACATGTGTATGTGTCCGTGTGCAGGCATTCAAGTGCCTGTTATTTTTCAAACAAGTGAAGATTATTCATTTTTTCTTTAAATATTATGCAAGTGCTCCATACTTTCAAATAAATTCCACATCATCTTCTAGCTTAGCATCACTTCTTAAAATCATCTCAACTACTAAAACTTGGTCAGAAAATATAAAAAGGCATAACATATTGAATATATATCTTTGAATATAAAACAATATTTATATTTTAAGGCTCAAGATATTAAACAGTTTTATTGGAAAATACATTAACTCACAAATTTCAGAATCTTTCATTGTCATGTAGTGGCAGTAATTTTTAGTATTCTCTCCTATTAACATTCTGTTAAGCCTTCTACATATTACAATGAAAATTATCACGCTCAGCAAAAGCTCTATTTACGTTTCTAACCTGAACTTTCCGTCAAATAATACTTGAAGATTAATATTTTAAACTGTTGTGGAGTTGACATTCTGATCCACAGATTTATTTTTATAAGTTCATTAAGTTATCCAAAATAAAAATGTTCCCAGTGTTTTGTGAAACAAGTTTAGTATATTTATTTGTCATATTGCCTGTTTCTTTTTAAAAATAATTTTCTTAATAACTTTAAAAGTTTTTATTTATCTTAGATTTTGTTTGAGCAGATAACTTGAACTTTATGTTAAAATAAGAATATGTTGCACAATATCAAAAAAGAAAATTATGTGCATAAGCACAGTACATTTTATTAATGAGTTGTATAGTTCAGTTATATCTGCAATTATTTTAAAGTGTATTTCCCCTGTTTAACTTAAGTTTCTTGTTATTTGATTAACATACCTGAAGGCACCGCCCATAGAGCAGTGGTCAGCTTTCACTCATACTTTCTTCTGTCAGTTCAGTTTTTCTACATTGCTACTCAACGATATGGATGATCCTGAATGATTTTCTGTTAAGTGAAAAAATAAAGAAACAAAGTGTAAACACACTGCTTTTAACAAAAATCTTTTGGCATATATTTCTTAAAAAAAAATCAAGATTGGATCTTCAGACAAATTCCAAGCTGGAAAAGCACTTTTAAATTCCTTCCTATGTTGCATTTTCTTGTTTGGAGGAAACCCATTCTAGATTCTCCCTTGGAATGTAATCATTTTGCAATCTTTTAGTGTGGTAAAATGTAACACAGCTTTTAGTTTCCCAATACAGCAGTTTGTTTATTTAATCAGCTGGCTGCAGCAAATGAATTTTCCTTTACAAGAAATACTAGTATGAATCCAGATATTCATATATTTCTAGCTCAAAAATTAAGCGAACATTTTCTTTTTTAATCATCAGTTATTCCTTATTGTGGCTATTCTATAATAAAATACAAATTATTTTTTAATCTAAGCATGCAAGTTATATTTGAATACTTTTTAGCATTATTAAAACACAAGTTAACTACATTTGAGTATTCTCAAATACATCTTCTTCTGGGAAGAACCCCCTAATTTTTATCCAATAACAAGCAGACAACCAGAAAACATGTGCTTACAAGTGTCTAAATGGACTCATCAGGTTCTGAGTGCAGATTTATTATTTTTATTCATATATATGTAACCATAATAATTTAACAAAGAGGCCTTTTGCACTGATTGAACTCATTAAAGATTAAAGACTTTATCTGATTGCACACATTCCTCATGTGATTCTTCCATATGGGAATAAAGTGTGACTGGTTTGAATGCATTAATGATATACACTGAGTCACAAATAATACATATAGATTTCTTTAAGAAATACATAAAAGAACTATATTTGTTGTCATTTAGCCAAGTGTGAGTTCAGATTTGAATTCTTTACTCATGATATCTGTGTCTTACATCCTTGCATCTCTCTGTGGTATGAGTCTGAACCTGTGCCTGTCTAGAGGATGTCTTAGAAATAAATTTCTCCCTGTGTATATCCCTGTGTATCTGTGTCACTCTTTCTTTGTGTGACTGTCTTTATGTCTGTCCATAACAAATGGATTAGCACTATATCTATTGAATACCACAGAAAGAATTGGATGTGGGAAAAAATAAAATTCTTCAGGGAAATATTTCAGAGTTTTACAAGGAATTAAGTCACAAATTACAATGACAAAATTAACAAACAGCATTAAAAAATGTTGCTGATCACTCTGTATTGAAATATTGTGTTCAACATCGATGATGAATATTCATGTTATAAGGTTTCTTACAATCTCTACTTTCACTGTTTTTTGTCGAATTTTCACATGAATTTCTCTGAGCACAGTGAATGCAAGTGTATATAATTTAAGATTACAGCTATGAGTAATCTAGTTGTAAAACTTGATTACATGAGCAATTCAAGACAAGTAAGGTTGATTATTGTATTTTTCTCTGAAGGCAAGTAAAACAATCAGAAGTACCCAGGAAGGCAGCAGTCTTTTAGGACCTTGAGGAGTATAATTAACTGCACTATGAAGTTCAGCAAAGTTTCCAGTCTTGTTAAATATAAACTATACTTTTATATTATTGCATTTCTGTAGCCATAAATTTGAATAAAGATATGGAGGAAAGACACATAAAAAGTTGGAAGAAGGAAGGGAGGAAATGATATAAACAAGACACACATTAAATTTCACCAAAAATTTACAAATAAATCCAATTAAAATAAAATAACAAAAATAAAATTTTTAAAAAGAAGCAAGTTAATTATTCATTAATTTATTCATTTTAAGGAAATCTAAATGACAGAATTTTACATGAATTCTCTATTGGCCTGAGCACAGGGAACCTCAAAGAAGGACCTGAAGGGGATTGCAACCTCAAAGGAAGAACAACAATATCAACCAACCAGACCAGCCCCCCAGAGCTCCCAGGGACTAAAGCAGCAACCAAAGAGTACACATGGAGGGACCCATGGCTCCAGCCACATATGTAACAGAGGATGGCCTTGTTGGGCATCAATTAGAAGACTCAAGGCCCCAGTGTAGGGGAATGCCAGGGCAGGGAGGTGGGAGTGAGTGGGTGGGTGGGGGAGCATCCTCATAGAAGCAGGGGGAGGGGAGATGGGATAGGAGATTTCTGGAGGGGAAACTGGGAAAGGGGATAACATTTGAAATGTAAATAAAGAAAATATCCAATAAAAGAAAAGAAAGAAAAACCAGCTTCTCTGGATTTCAACACAAACCAGAACCTCTCTAAGAATTCTCCAGCCCTTCAACTGAGAAAAATCCAGCCTCACAGACTAAACAATTCCCAGATTCTACCTGTCCAGTGTGAGACAGCCACTGTCAACCACAAAGACCATATCCTGTAAGTCAATCTAACAAATTACCCTTAATACATGTACTGTTTCTATCGGCTCGGTTCCTTTAGCGAGGCCTGACTGACACACGTGCTCCAATTTCTTTTCTCCATGGATCAGTAAACTCTTGAGTACTCCTGGCCATTTAAGATAATCCCATCAAGATCAATGGCCAAGTAAGATGCTCACACAAATGGCATTTACAAACATAATTTAAGATTTTTCAGAATCATCAGCCCTGCAATGATATTACATAACTAACTAACAGGTTTTTACCCTGCACAGACCCATTCTAGTTATTTTTTTCCCCACCTTTCTCATCCTAACCCAACAAAAGCCTTCATACTAGTACACAGAAAACAAAAAAACAAAACAAAACAAAAAAACCTGCAGCCCAGAAATAGCTCTCCAGGATACCTCATGGCCCTTGGGGAAGAAACAAGCTTCAGGCAAGAAGAAACTTCCACCACTCTAGAATACATTTTAGCTTACAAATAAATGATCCTCCTACTTAGTAACAGTATCCCCTTCCTCTCTGGCAACTGGAAGATACACTCAGCTATGTACACACCACACACACACACACACACACACAGTAACTGTCATCTAAAAATATAAAATCAGAGTAGACAGGCAGCCAAATATTCCAGTATCCAATGATTGTGGAAAAAGCAAAGAAGCCACTGTGAGAAGGATGGGTACAATGACAAAAATGTAACGCTCGGCATGAGGTTTTTTAATTTACTGTATCTGTCTTGGGTTTTCCCTGTAGAATGAATCAACTGTCTAAAGACTTGTCTCCAAGATGGAGAAGAGGTGCCAAGAGCAAAAGGTTTCTGTAGCAAAAGCAAATTTCATTTTTTGAGTCCCACCTGCCGTTCATATTTCACATGTTAATGTTAAACACAATCTCTGGGCAATTTATGTTTTTAATGTTGTTTCCGTAAAGAGAGCTGATCAAAACTCACTGCCACTGGAAATGCCAGACAATACTGTAAAGTTATGAGCAGAACCTAGGGACAGGGTCCCTGGTGAGACCGGAAGGATGCGGAGCCTGGCAGGGCTTTCTCAGACTGTCTGTGAGCTTGCCACTTCCGGAACACAACAAGAGTTGCCCATGCCTTCTATGCTGTCCTGGAACCTTGGAAAAACAAAAACTGGCTTGATTGTACCTGTGTCCACACACTGGATGGAACCACATGCAGATAGACAGTTAGAGGGAAACCAGCTTATTTTAGCTCACAATTCCATTACTGAGGGGAAGTCAAGGCAGCAGGAACTTGATAGAGCTGGTTGAATCACATCCACAGTTAAGAGCAGAAAGAAATTCGAGCATGCTCAGTGCTCAGCTCACCTATCCCCACTCCCCAACTTACACACTCAAGAATCCCAGCCTTCCCACATGATTCTGCATTACGTCATCGGACAAGTAAAACGAATCAGTATAACAGACAAGCTAAAAGGCTTTTTTTAGATTCCTGTGCTATATCAGAACCATCACTCCCACCTTAGGGCAGAGGGTTGTGCCCAGGCCCAGGCAGACATTTATACTCTGGTAGCTGCCAGAACCAAAAGGGATGACTGTTCTTCCTACCCCTATTGTCTGCTCCAACAACCATCAAAAGGGATGTTTGTCCCTGGGTGGTTATTTAGGCGAGTGTTCTGCCACTTAGCCACATGCCACTTTTACACCTGAGGTTTCCAAAGAACAGTTTTACTGGCATTCTTATCCCTACCCGCTCCTCGATGCTTACATGCCAGCTCACAAGATACTAATGTCTGTCCCCGAGAGCCTCCGAAGCCCCAGTAGAAAACCAGACCAACCAGGACTACCAGCTCTTGCCTGAATTCAGAGGAACAGAGAGAAGGTAGAACCGGGATTATGAAGGATTTCTAGGAAGAGTTTCACAGAGGACGAACTGTTAGAGCAACAGCCTAACAAAGAAAAGTCCGAGGCCAGGAAGAGAGATTTAAAAAAAAAAAGACACAGCTCTGGGCAGAAGGTGATGAGCAAACAGGTAGAGGGAGCGCGGTGCACGGTTAGAAAGGTCGGGCTATAGCAGGGGGTTCATGCAGGGAAACGCAGAGAGGTTGGGATGTGTCTGGAGCAGCTTTCCCCCTTCAGAGAGCACAGGGTTGTCTGTGCTTGCTGTGTAGCATCAGGTAATGGCTCAGCTTGGGTCCTACGTGGGTTCTGCTAGAGGCCAGCTGAGCACGCATTTCCCCAGAGGACTCTGGCAGGCCTGATTCTCCTATTATAGGTTTGTGTTGAGTCTGCTTTTTGGCACAGCTGCTTCCTTCATAGAATATTCCTCTGTGGCTGTAGCCAGAGTGGGCCGGCAGGATTGTCTTCAGGGTTTCTGCACCATCAGCTTTTCCAAAGAAGCTGATGCTGGAGTCGACTCCAGCACTTTCTCTCTCACATCCCTCTCTGGAGAGCAGGTGTTCTCTTTTTTACTAACCTAATACTTGCTTTGAGTCTTAGAAATGATTCTCAGAAACCTTGGTGCCGGCAACTATGTAACTGTGAAGTGTAAGAGAAGGATCTGGAAAACAAACAAACTACTACTGTTTCCAGGAACATAGCAACAGTGGATTTGTGTATTCCCACGAGGGCATATGAATTGTGGGTTATGTAACAGAGTCTGCTGGATACAGAGATGCATTACTAAAGTTCTCAAAAACATGCTAAGCAATAATCAAAACAATTTAACTTATGGATTAATAAACAAGAAGGAAGTCTTTTCAAGAAGGGAAACCTATATACAGCAGAATCCAAAACAAAACAATGGAAAAATCACAACCATGTTTCCACCTCCTGACTGTCCTCCAGTCCCTATTGTCCAAAGTCACTGTGGTGATTAACACTGGTGGTCAATTCTAGGATCTAGAATTTTCTAGGGGATAAACTTCTGGGCACATATAAAGGTTTCTAAATTTGGGTCACTGATGTGAGAGAATCCACCCTAAACATGGTGGCTCCATTCCAAGGACTAGGATCCTGGGCTGAGTAAAAAGAAGAAATTAGGTTTTGGAGAGAGAGATGGCTCAGCAGTTAAGAGCACCATTTGCTCTTGCAGAGGACCTTTGTTCAGTTCCTAGCACCCATCTAGTGGCTCACAACTGTCTATAACTAAAGCTCAGGGAAATCTGACGCCCTCTTCTGGTCTCTGTAAGCACTGCATGTATATGGTACACAGGCAAACATCCAGGCAAAACACCCAAATACATAAAATAAAATAAAGACATAAAATAAAAATATACAAATCTAAAAAGAAGGAGAAATTGAACTGGGCAGAATTTGTCTCCCTTGGCTTCCTGACTACAGACACAGACGCTCTGCACATCTAGCCCTAGGTGTTTCCATCAGGGTGGACTATATGGTCTCAAACAGCCGAAACAAGCCCTTCTTTCCCAAAGCTTCTTTGTCTAGCTATTTAGTACCTGCAATGAGAAAAGTAACCAGCATAATCATGGGATGGGGTGTTTTGTTTTGTTTGTTTTGTTTTACTTTGTTTCATTTTTCTCTATATTGTGGACAAAAATATTACTTTTTCATCCAAACCATTGTCGCAACTTTGGTGTGGCTCATCTTCAAATAAGAAGTGGGAATTTATGGTTTTGTTGGAGATACACTTTTGTCACATGATATTTTTCTGGAAACTGTCTTATGAGAGGATGTTTTGCTGAAGCAGACACAGAGGATGTTTTGCTGAGAACAGACATGTGGTGCTTTCTTGCCTGGTGAAAGAGCATGTGATGTTTTGCTGGAACGGACACTTGAGAGGACATGTGATGTTTGAAAGGAATGTAAGTATAACCCAACCAACAGTGGACGATGATCTTGCATTGGTTCCCCTTGCAACTCTTTGCTGGTCATCACTGGGCTCTGCTGATGCTGGTCTTTGCTGATGGCACTTTAACATTGATTTGCCTCGATTCCAAGACTCATGCCAGTCAGTGAATCCTTGAGGTTTCTTCTGGATTGAGCAGCTGCTATTGATTCGTTATTTGGTGTTTGCCAAGTGGACTGGACTGCTGACAACTAAGACTGAAATGGCCCCAAAGAACTGTTTCTAAACAGGTCCACAACCCCCATTTACTTTTAACCTTTCTTTTCCCCTACCTCTGGTGGGTGGTGGGCTAGAAGGGAGGCTGAAGTGTTAAAAAAAATAACTGTATTAAAGTATATTTTGAAAAATATAAGCCTACAGAGAACCCAGTCTGGAGGACTGTCCTGTGTGTTAGAGGACAATCAGAAGCATCCTTGACCTCCAAACACAGAAGACACACAATTATATTGACAAGGACCCAGGGTAAGAGGAAGAAGAATCTTGGGGCTCTAGACCATTCTGGCCAAAAATACACACCCCTCAATGGCAGAGGGACTGATGAGGAAGGAAGCAGAACATAGATACCACAAAAAGCCAACAAAAATATCTGCTGTGAGATTCCTCTGATGTACTTTCTTTTCGTCTCTGTAATCACCAAAAATGGTGGCATGCCCTTACAATCCTAGCACTCCAACAGGCTGAAGTGGGGGGAACCACAGGCTCAAGGTTAGCCGGAGCTTCACAATGAGACCCTAATTCAAATTCAGATTTATTTTTTTAACAAACTGTTCTTATTTTAAGTAAATAAAATCAACAAATATGAAGTAGGAATATTAAAATATAAATGAACATAAGACAACATTTTAAACTTTTAAAACTTAAATAAAAACACACAACCCAGAGAGTATCACCAAATCCCATACCATCTTTCACAGGTCTTGCTGATGAAGTGTCAGGGAGTGACTAGGATAACACGATGTCTGTATAGAAAAACAGAACAAGGAACTAGGTCAGGGACTTCTACGATAAAGCTACCCTCACATTAAGGCGGTTACATGGCATGAGGATTGATGTCCATGCCTTTAGTTCCTCAAGTGAATCCTTGCCTTCCCCTCTCGGTTCTTTTTTGCTCTGCTGAATGTGGTTGAGGCTGCGCACCTTCCTGTCCCCTTCCATAGAGAGGAATACAAAGGCACTCCACTTCCCAGAGCGGCAAGCTGCTCAGGTGCATCCTTTCTGCAAACATTCAGTAAGCACCCGTTGCTTGTCAAGTCTCCACTGTCTAAAGAGCCAGGAAAATAGTTGGGAACCGACCAACAGAATCCCTGCCAGGATAGTGAGTACAATGACTAACAATATGAAGAGGAAGAGAAAACAAAACTCTGCCCCAGCAGGAGCAGGTCGCGAGTCACACCTTTAGAAGGTCATTTGGTTCATTCTGCAGTTGTTACAAAGAACCAAGCTAGCCCTTTCAGGAGAGCAACTATAAATGGATCTCCCTGTGGGTAATCCCAAAAGTTTTTACCCTGAGAAACCACTGTCAAGTGACTGATGTCAAGAAGGAAGAACCCACATGGGATTTAAAATATGAGTGGATACAGCAACCTTATCAAAAACATTGGAGTAACAATCTATCCATTTTCAGTTCCTCTGCAACTTTTGGGGTCATTTCAGACAGGGCGAACCCCTAGGAAACTCTGAACATTGCAGGGACTTTCCCGAGGTTCTGACTGTAGTGCTTCACAAATGGGGAACCTGCTTAGATACCACACAGGTACCGGCTACCAAAGTGAAGCCATTTTGTCTACCTACCAGCAAGCTTACCCAATTAATTACCAAAGGTGGCACAGTGCCAGCAGGGACCCAGCCCCGTGTGTATGCCCTGGTGACCTAGTTAATAAAATCTAGCCTCAAATCCAATGGACCACAGAATTAATCCTTGACTATAGAAGTTATATAGCGGTATACAGACAGAGGTGCTGGAAGCTGGCCCTGGAGAGCCCCCTTTAACAAAGGACAACAAAGAGGCTTATGTGATTGTTACCATTTTAACAGAATTGCCCATGAGGCATTTACTATCTCCCCCATCCCCAACAACCATTTCCTAATAATACCCCAGGCCCTGGCACTATGGATGCAAATATTCTAA
Source organism: Grammomys surdaster (assembly GCF_004785775.1). Taxonomy (NCBI): domain Eukaryota; kingdom Metazoa; phylum Chordata; class Mammalia; order Rodentia; family Muridae; genus Grammomys; species Grammomys surdaster. The sequence continues at coordinate 1,533,801 of NW_021604781.1, read as the reverse complement.
TGCATTTGGTAATTTCTTCTGCATTTTCAGCTTAAGGAATAAATATATTAGAAAGTGATTGCCCTCATCCTCTCTAAACAAATGCTTTCTAAAATCCTGGCGCATCTAACGTATTCCTGAGAGTCCTTTTATTTTATTTCTTTTAATTATACCTATTTGTTACGCATGTGAAGGTGCAGGCTTATGTCAGTAAGTCAGAACATGTGGGAGTTGGTTCTCTCTTTCTACTATGTGGGTCCTGAGGAACAAACTCAGACCACTGGGCTTGATGCCAAGCATTTTGACCCACCAAAGCCATCTTACTGTCCCCATGAGGGTTGTTTTAAAGCAGAAAATAAGACTTACACACAGTGATTTTTTTTCTTTTGCTCCAGATATGCAGCTATTTCGGTCACATTTGGTTGGTATCTAGGTATTTCAAAATCAGAGTGGAAAATCAAAAAGAAAAAAGAAAAAAAGAATAACACTTAACACTCTGTGAGAACTCAGGAGAGCAGGATAACAAGTGCCTTCTATCTCATTTATTTCCAGGATTCCCGTGGCCTTCTTCATTTATTATCTTCTAATGCCAGGAATTATCTGCTCCATTTTAAAATACAGTTCTGAGGTGGGGACCGTTAGATTTCTAGAGTCTTCTGTGTAGTATATGCGTAATGGTTCAGAGGACCTTAGGTCAGTCATTCGTACAGGTCAGGATTTGTACAGCCGTGGTTCTCAACCTATGGGTCATGACCCCTTTGGAATCACATGCGGCATATCATATGTTTACATGACGATTTATGACAGTAGCAAGATTACAGTTATGAAGCAGCAATGAAGTAAATCTTGTGGTTGGGAGTCCCTACAACGTGAGGAACCATATTAAAGGGTCACTGTGTCAGGAAGGTTGAGAATCACTGTTCTCCTGTAAGGACACCTGCTTTGTTCAGTCCTATGCTGGCCCTAAGACACATCTCCTACTGTTTGTTTCTTACAACACCCATAGGCAGGTGATGTGTCCTGAGTTGAGAGAAGGGAGCTGGGACTACAGTCCTCTTCCAAAAACAGCCGGCACAATTATTTGGACCGCGTAGTGATGAGACACATCCGACCACTGTCAGATCCAGCATGCTACCTCATTTTAACATTCGTTAAGCTACTGTTTGCAAACATTCCCCCTGGTGTCTCCTCCAAGCAAATTGTTGGTTACTTGCATGTTGAGAGGGTGGGGAGAACGTAGACACAAATAAGAGAAATCCACCCAAAATCTCATTGGTTCTTCTAATTACGTTCCTATGCGTCTGTGTAAACAACCCCAAGTCCCCCAGCTTGCAAAGGCATGGGTCACGGGAATAACACAGACACAGCAAGGGTGTTCACAGAAACAATGGCTACTGCCCAGGTCTGTTCAAGGCAAGATGTACAGGTGAGCTCAGGAGTACATCTCTGAGAAAACTGCCTCAGTGTTCCTCACACTGGAGACCCCTCGAGCTTCCCTGATCAACTTGGTAACCAGGGACGGAAAACTATTTATCCGAGGCCGTGTACTTTGTATGTGTAGTCTGACATTCTTTGTTTCAATGACCTGTGTGTGTGCACACCATGTGCGTGAGGTGTGAGCAGGTGTGTACACATGTGCAAGCTTGTGCGCATATGCCAGCAAAGACCAGGGGTCAATTGGGTGTCCTCCTCTATTGTTCTCCACCTTGTCTTTTTGAGACAAGGTTTCTTGCTGAAGCTGGAGCTTGCTGGTTCAGCTAGCCTGGCTGCCCAGTGAGGCCCAAAGATCTTCCTGTCTCCACCTACCTCCAACGTGGGATTGTAAATATGTAACATAGGTGCTAGGGATCTGAACTCAGGTCGTCATGCTTGGATACCAAGCACCTAGCTGAGCCATTTCCCCAGCCCCTCTCAATAACTTTTCAATCACTAATCACACCCTCCCACCCAGTACCCCAAATCTGGCCCCAGTGTACTGTGCCCGTTCCTCTGTGCCTGTCAATCAATATCTACCAAGCACACATCAACACTAAGATAATATCTCTTAATTTCTTCTGAAGATTAATTATGAAAATGTGCAAGGAAGGAAGGGGTGGTCCTTATGGATACACTGAACATCCTAAACTTTAGTTCAACAAACTGGAACTAAAAATAACACAGGCTTAAGCAGTCTTTGCAAGTTAAAGTGCCACATAGGTGGCAGCCTATCTGTGTAACAAACTCACTTGAGTAAAGAGGGAGGTGGGTCTGAAAATGTATCTTGTAACACCATCCTAGTTTGCTTCTTGATGCTGTGATGAACCAGTCGTTGAAAGCACTCTGGGAGAGAAAAGGGTCTAACTCAGCTTACACTTACAATCCATCATCAAGGGAAGGCAAGACAGGAACTCACAGCAGGAACTGAAGCAGAGACCACAGCTGCCTTCCTTACACAGCCCAGACCCACCTGCCTAGGGATGGTGCCGCCCACAGTTGACGGGCCTCCTACATCCATCAGCAACCAAGAAAATGCCCTATAGACAGGCTTACAGGCCAAGCTGATGGAGGCAATTCCTCAAAAGGAATTACTTCCTTCCCGGGTGTGTCAAGTTGACAGCCAAGCACAGGACTGCAGGAATTAGCTAGAATTTAAAAAAAAAAAATAGTTTCCATTTCCTTTCCTAATTTTACCCCCAGAAAGATCAAAATACTCCCAAACCCATAGAAGCTTTTAACATGTCTGTTAAATCCCTTTCAAACCACCAAAATTTCCAATAAAAGCCATGCCTCAAACTCCTATTTCAACCCATTCATCTCCTATGACCAGAACATAATAAAAAAACTCCTTTTCCCACCTACCATGAACTGGGTTCCAACAATGCAGAACCGCCCTGCAGGGGGTTCAGACTGTGCACAGTGGATAATTGCCACACTCCACACTCCGCTACTCACATTTCAATTATTTTTAAAATTGTATCTCTCTAAAACTTGGATACATTCCTGGTAGGTAATTTGACTATTTACATTATAATTTTCTAGCATATGGTAATAAAGTATCTTTTTCCAACAATCGGTTTAGTTCAACAATTTTCCAATTAGATGGGAATAAAATGTCATATGGAAGGAATGCTTTTGTCTAATTTGCACATAATGCCATATGGGCCAAACATCCCTCCCCCAGAAGAGCTTTCCTCGCTGTTTGAAACTCTCCATGGCCACGGCTGCTACTGTAGCTTCTGATCTTGGTTAAATGGGTTTTATTTATAGAGCACTGACTTTGCCACCCATACAGCTTTATTCTCTTGGCTCAGGGTTTCTTTCCTGGTCAGTTTTTGGTTCTAAGACAGAGATAAAGCAGCTGAGTCTGACCTGAAACTTTTACTATGTAGCACAGGCTCGCCTCCAACTGGCTGTAATTTTGTCTCTGCTTTCCAAGCGCTAGTTCTGCAGGTGCAAGCCACCAGGCCGCCTTCTCTGGGTAGCTTTATTTATCAAGTACAAAATTCAGCCAACCCTCCCACCACCACCATCACCATCACCACCCAGCCCCGCTGCTGCAGCTTCTTGTCCTGTTTCTGTCCATCGGTGTAACTACAATAACAAGGTAACCTTTTGTCCTAGTAGAAGATTAATTACCACTAAGAAAGAGATGTCTATGGCATATGTAAAATCATTAACAAAACATGAAGCTTAAACTCACGTCTCAATTGCCATCTGAAGGTATTCTTTGCACTTTTAAATAGACAGAAGGAAGTAAGCTTTCAGAGGAGAATTCATCGTCAGTGGCCTTTTAAATAAATGATATCGCTTACAAAAACATAAATAAAAACAGTGGCAGCCCTTTACTGGGAGACAGCAGGACTTGTAAGGCACTCAAGAGGTAACTGAGAACCGAATAATAAATGAAAGAGGACTGTATTTGAACTCACCCTGACCCCTGACCCCTGAGCCCTCACCCCCAAAACAAGCTTCCAGATCACTGGTCATAATCTGGTCTAGCAGACAATCCAGCTATGGAAGCCTGAGAAAGAGAGAGATACCTGAAAACACAGGAGAGAGCCAGCAAAACACAAGTGAATAGCCTCCATAGCATCTTGATGCTGCATCCCATGTGATGATGCATCCATGGGAATGGGGCTTGTGCTGAGTTTTGGCTCTATACTGTAATTGTACAAACGTCCAGTTGGTGTCATCCTCTGAGTTCCTACGGGCTAAACCTAGTATTTGGGAGCCATTTAGTCTTATTTTCTGGTTAATCCCTTGTGGATTACGTGACTGCATTTTCTCTCTGTCTTCATCCCTTGAGTGGTTAATGATCATGAAACTCCCACAGAAATGAAATTATTGAAGAAGTTGACATGGGGGGAGGGGAGGGGAGACACGCCTCTGATTCATGATGTCTGTGTCCGTTGTGTGGCTCTTCAGTGTTGTAAATGCTACTAAATGTAATCTCTTCCATATTAATTTTATTTTACTTCAGGAAAAATTAAGAACCAATGAAACTATGGACCTGCCGGGCAGTGGTGGCGCACGCGTTTAATCCCAGCACTTGGGAGGCAGAGACAGGCGGATTTCTGAGTTTGAGGCCAGCCTGGTCTACAGAGTGAGTTCCAGGACAGCCAGGGCTATACAGAGAAAACCTGTCTCGAAAAAAGAAAAAAAGAAAAAAAAGAAACTATGGACCTTAAAATGTTGAAAATATTAATTACATCCTTTTAAAAATTATTTCCAAAAATGCAGGAAAAAGAAAACTTTTTTTCTCAATCACATGACAAAAAGACCCAATGTTAAATAGTGAGAAAGACACAGATTTCTCTCCAAAACCTGCTGTAATAGATATCACAAAATGTTTGCTCTTCTTGAGCTGAGGGACAGGCACAACGTTCAATAGTCAACCATGGGAAACAAATGGAAAATTCAAAATTTTTCTGGAAAAAAAAAAAGAGGGACAAGATTGAGGAGATTATTATAAACAATTAAATATTCAAAACTATTTATTACTTAACATCAATCAATTTCTTCTCTGTGTCATTACCCTTGATACCCAAAAGATGATAACTGCATTCTCTCCAAATCTGGAGGTCTCTGAGCAGCTTCTCAGTTCTTTCTTTCCATCCTCAGCAACCAGCAATGCCTTCCCAGGCTCCTCTTCGTACTGCAGGAGGTCTCTCTAAAAGCAAAGCTGTGACCAGGATCACAGGCATGGGGGAGGGAAGAGGGGGAAAGAAGAGCTGGGCTGAGGATGGATGTCAGAGCTAGAGGGGTGGAAACAGGGGGCAGGTGTCCACATGGGAAGTACACACACCACACTGAGGAAATTAAGCAGGTCCAAAGCCAAGCTCAGACAGAATGGAAAGAATCCACTCGTTTCTGATAAATATATTAATAACCCATCTATCTTAAGAGCCTACCACAACCCCCTGCCACACAACCCTTGACATAATTCATAGTTTGCACAGTACTGTTGGGAGGAAAAGCCAATGAAAGAGCAGCCGTGTGAATCCCTCAGTACCAAAAATTTACATGTTCAAAAACGTGTTTCTTTCTGAGTGGGAACAGGAAAGGGTGAAAAGTGGTTCCCTGCCACCAGGAGACCCATTAAATCAGCAGCCTCCCATCGGTCCTTCAGTTTTACTTGGTTTATTTTCGCTCTGTGTTCATGGACAAGCACCCTCCTACCAAATAAGCATATTGATTTCTTGAGTACCAGTCGCCTGTTTTATGTCCCTATTTTCTAAGCATAGGAATGAAATATAAAATCAAAATGTGACGTCAAAATCGCCATTGGAACTCTACTAAAGAAAAAGTCCAAGCTGGCAAGCTAGGGAAAACCAATCATTTCCCTCATAACCAATCAGACTTCTCAAAGCTATCAGAGGGTCGTTAAGGGAGATGCAATGGAAAAGTGGCATTCAGAGACACTCTGTCTGCAGGGTCCCCATAGTGGCTGCACCTTAAAAACAGAGATATTGTGACCTACACTGACTGCCACAAAGCTGAAAGTGTGTCAGTGAGAGCAATTGCTGAGGGGAAGCCTTAGCAATCAGAGAAAAGCATGTGTTGCTATCAATGTTATTAATGGCCACACAGAGCTACTGAAAACTAAACAGCCCTGATCATTTGGAATCATAGAACCCATAGTGAAGAGGAGACGGGAGACAACGGTTTGCTAATAAGGAAATAGGGACTCGGAGGAGAACTCAGGTGTTAAAGGGCTCACCACACAGAGCAATAGGACCTAAGTTTGATCCCTATCAGCTTCGTAAAAGGCTAGGTGAGGTTGTGATCCCTACACTAGGGAAACAGGCAGCTGAAGCCTGGGGCTCACTGGCCAGCCAGCCTAGCTTCATTATCACATTCTGGGTCTCAGTAAAAGATCCTGTCTCCAGAGGCAAGAGGAATGGCACACCAGGTTGAGCTCTGGCACACTTATAAGTTCACCAACGAAAACATGTATGTAAGAGTCTGAACGAAGTTAAGGTGTCCTAGCGGGTCTGTGAAAATGATGTATGCACGAGTGAAAGCCAGACTGGATTCGGGCATTCTGTGGAGGACTATGGGCTGGCCAAGAAGCAACTGGTGAACCTCACACAGAGGAACCCTGGGGCATAGGGAATGATCATTGTGGCCAGCATGGAGTCTCTAGACCATTGCTAACAACAAAACATGGAAGCTGGTATAACTCTCTGGGCCTCAGATAGAAAACGGCTCAGGAGACAGACTTTGAACATTGGGAAACAATCAAAACCAGGTATCTACACACAGAACACAGACATAACTCCTAAATACCAACTCCAAGGTTGATCCTGATGCTCTGTGGATGTATATTCTTAATAGTGTTCTCTGACTGCACTAGAGTGCAGCCATATTGAAGAAGCACTATGAATTTAGTGTATGGACTCTACTGGGGAGATGGTCTATACAGTCATGGGGGTCATAGATGGAACCACTGCTAGCTCCTTTAATCTTCATAATAACCCCTGGGATCTCAATAAAGAAGACTGAAGGGAAATTTTAAAAAGTCAATGACTTGTCTGCATGCTGAAGCTAGAACACAAACCCCACTGCGGGGCTTCCCTTAGCCTGCTAACAAGGAAGAGCATCCAAGTTTCCTAGCAGGTGGTGTCCCATAGTTCAGTCTCCAGCTCCGGCTCAGCCACCTGACTCCCTAGGCAAGCTGTTCACACGCCTGCTCCAAGTGAACCAAACTGCTGGGCACGTGCTAGCAGCGATTCTACACACACCCCTGCCTTTCCTCCTGGTGTCTCCTGAAGTGCCCAGCCCTTCATCTTCCCAAGCATCGCCTGAGCAAAGCCCTTCCTGTCCACCTCACCCTGACCCAGGCTGGACTCACAGCTTCCTCCACCGGATAAGGGAGGACAAGAAAATGACGCCATGCTTGTCTTGGTATGGATATCTCACCACAACAGCAGGTTGTGTGCTTTTGGAGAAAGAATGTGAGTAAATGTCTTAAGAATAATGCTGTGTTAGAGGTGATGTCAGAATTTTTCGTACACCATGGTGCATGTCTAAAGGCCTGAAATCTACATAAAAGTCATCGACTCGATCGTCATTCACACAGACATGGCTACTGGGTACCAGAAATGCAGCTAGCCAGTAGTACTAAGGTAAATTATTAGTATGAAATACAGAATTCTGAGCTGGATGTGGTGGCGCACACCTTTAGTCCCAGCACTCAGGATGCTGAGGCAGGCAGATCTCTGAGTTCCAGGCCAGGCTAGTTTGCAGGGCAAGACCCAGGACAGCCAGGGCTACACAGAGAAACCCTGTCTCGAAAAACCAAACAATAAAATCAAATGAAGGATTTGGGGGTTGTGCGATGTCTCAGCAGGTATAAATGAGTTCTACCTCTGGAACCTAGCTGACTCCACAATTTGTCTACTGGTCTCTACATGTGTGCCTGGGAAAACTAACTTGGGAAATTACCATATTGCAGACAGATTAGATTAAATGAAATGCACTGTCACTAATTCTGTTTGATTTTACTCTTCAATGCAAATACCAGAAAGCAGCACGTATGTGGCTCACATTACTGTGCCGGGTAGGGTTACTGTTCAGGTATAGTCATTCCCAGCTGTGTGTCTTATAAGTTTTGTGGGTTTTTTCTATTTTCACTTTTTTGAGAATTTCATACATGACGACTGCATTGTATCATTTCTACCTCACTCTTCACCCTCCAGCTCTTCCTTGCCCCTCCCCGCTCCTTCCCAAATCCCTTATTTAATTATTATTGTTACACACACACACACACACACTTGAAAAATGGAAAATAATTAGTTAACCCTTTTTATTCCAGGAATGTCCAACCCTTTGATTTCGAGTCACAAAGTCACCTGCAAAGTTTATGCTTTAGAACGACAACAGTCAAGTTACAATAAATGAGTCTTGGTGCCTTAAGTAAGTATACATTGTCGAGCCATATCCCATATCCATAGCCAGATGTGGCCACACGCAGCCGGCTACAAGCAATGGGTTGGATACTCCCGTAAACATCCAGACTCTAGTATTTTGTTATAGCAACAAAAAACTAGCACACTCAGTGATGGAAATGGGTTTTTTCTGAATAATTTTAATATTATATATTGTACACATTATAAGATCCACCATTTGGGGGTCTATTGTTGGGGGAGGGGCTGTTTTGAGAAGAGGTCTTATAACATCCCCTAAGATGATGGGCTCAAGTATCAGGCTCCAGAATGACACTATGATAAAGGGTAGCTTGGGGGTGAGGGGTGGGGATTTCTGCTCTTCTGTTCTCAACCCCGTGAACTGAAATACCAGCTCTAATTCACATGCACAGTTCTTCTCAGAATTATAATCCTAAAACCTAGCAGAAACTTTTCAATATGAAATTTGAGGACCAAAGACAGCATATTAAAATAACTTTGTAGGAGCTAGAGAGATGGTTCAGTGATGAAGAGCTCTTCCAGAGTAGTGGCTGCTCTTCCAGAGGACCCAGGTTCAATCCCCAGCATCCACAAGGCAGCTCACAGCCATCTTTAACTCCAGCTCCAGGGGGGATCTGCCGCTCTCCTCTGGCCTCCACGGGCACTACAAGCACAGTGCACAGCTGTATGTGCAAGCAAAACATACGTATACACATAAAATAAATAAATAATTTTTAAAATAATTAGGAACTAAAAATGGTTTGGGCATATGTGACAAGTTCCCATCTGTGTCTGTACTAAAAAGATTGTCTGTGCTGAGAAGGTATTTCGCATGAGTAATTTCAAACCATTCAACGCAGAGACAATTAATTAATTCCGGTAGTTTGAGATTACTTCTCCAGTCATTTCGCAGAGACTGTGTTCATATTGTATTTGGGATTAGTACTTTCCAGCAGCCATCTGGCAAAGTGTGGGGACTTAGGTTTCCTACTGTTTGCCTCTGTTGTCATTTCCTGTAATCCGTGGCTCTATGGTCTGTGCTGTCTCCCCTGTGCTCCTAGAAAGCACGGAAAATCATCGTATCAAAGAAAATCATTGTATCAATCTCAACTTGCTTCTGGGCAGCTGTAGCTCATAGTTCTTGCTGGCCTCTTCTGTCTGCAGGAGGCTCAGACTTCCAGCTCCAATACCAACCAGTCACCAGCACTGGGCTGACCGCTCACTTCCTACACACGATCTAGGAGCTGAATCTTCTGTTTCAGTGGGGCTGTAGGTCCAGAGAGGGCACAGGACAAACATGGAGAAGTACTGAAGTGCCATCAAGATGCCCTGTCCAAGACAAGGGCCATTCGTTATCCTAAAAGAAAATAACCGTTCTTGCGAAACAGAAAGCAAGCACTGTATCAGCAGACTGAACTAACCAGCTCCTCTCTTCCCAACTAGGGCACACTCTGGTAACAAAACAGAAAATAAAAACAAGAGACCCAGACATTAGTCACTTGCCTTATTCATTCATTTAATTATTTGTTTTCTATGTACTTAGCAGAAGGTAAGACAACTGCCCTGAAACTTGCTATTATATGGACCAGGCTGGCCTCAAACTCACAGAGATCCACCTGCCTCTACCTCCCAAGAGCTGGGGTTAAAGGCCACTATGCCCATCTTAAATCTATTTTGCAATCCATTTGGAGTTTACATTATGCATACAGATTGATCTGTTGTAATGGTCCATTCATGACAGTTGAAAGTACCAAAAAAGCCAGGAATGTCCTTAAACCTGCATCTCACAAGTTTACAAAGCAACACAAGATACAGCAACAGACTCAGCAGCCACCCATAACTGTCACCTGCACGTGCTCATCAAAACCGTTATGAGGTTCCTTCTGCCACTGCAGACCAAAGAACCTCCACACAGGAGGCATCTCCCTGCGTTCCTGGAGGTAAAATGTGGCTACAAGCCAGGGTCTTTTAAAAGTAAGTATTTAGCCTAGACTTTGTCCTACACCTAAGCTCAGCCTCTGAGCCCAGAAAGGGCATGTAAAACAGCAGCCAATTCCAGCTACCGTTCTCTCAGGGGCTTCTCTACCTTCTGGGCTAAAGGTTCTATGGAAGTCTGGGTCCAAGTGCACACATACACACAACCGTTTGTCCAAGCCATGGGATGCAAGGTCTGGATGTCCAGGATCCTCACTGCCACACCCTTCCTCACATCGTACAGCCAGGCTGCCTTCACGTGGGCTTTTCTCTGGCTCGTTTTCTTTAGCTATCGAAATCTTCCTCAAGGGTGAATTTTGTGGTTCTCCACCACAGCTCCAACACATTCCTAAGGTGAGAGGCAAAACTCCAGGTAGCCATGGAACTTGCCTGCTGGTCTCTTCCTAAAACAGACCAGGATGACTCCAAAGTGAGGACATATAATCTTTCTTCCTACTCAGTGGTCCAGAACAGGTTTCTGATGCCGAGAAACCTTGGTTCCACATGTCGCTCTGACATCAACTGATAAGCCCTGCAGCGGTATGCTGGCACTCACTCACCCACAGAGAACAAGCTGCTGCCTCTTCACTACTATGTTAGCATGAGAATTTCCAGGCCTGCCCCTAGCCCTGGCTCCCAGGTGTCAGCTGCACTCTGTGCTCAGGGGCCCCCATGGGCTCCTCCCTTGCCAGGAACCCTTGAAGATCAGCTCTATAACCCTTCAGTGAGCTTTCCCTGACCATACAACTAGAAATAGTGCTTCTCTCCTCCAAACTACTTCTCCTCCATCTGACTTATTTTCCTCCATTGCACCTAATCCATTCGACATTTTACTTAAGCTCATCTGATTCTTTAAGGGTGCTGTGTTTTTCCATTTTCTTCACTATGTATACCCTAGTGCCCAGAACACTGTATGACAGTGACTGCATTTTAAATCCAGACACCAAGCTACAGTAAGCACAGATTTTATTCAGGGCAAGAGGAGAGAACTTAGAGCTTGAACTTGACAAGGTGTGGCGCACACCTTTCATCCCAGCACTCAGGAGGCAGAGGCAGGTGGACCTGAGTTCTTGGCCAGCCTGCTCTACAGAGAGCATTCCAGGACAGCCAGGGCTACACAGTGAAACCCTGTCTCAAAGAAGAGGAAGAGGTGGAGGAGTGGGGGAGGAGGAGGAAGGGAAGAGAAGAAAGAAGAGAGGAAGAGAAGGAGGAAGAAAAACAACTACTACTACTACTTCTTGACCTTAACTCCTGTCCCTGAGTGTGGGGTCAAAGTCATGGGTGTAGTAATATACAAAAATAAGGCAATATTCAATGTCTGTGATTGGGGGTTCTGTCTGCAGACTAGCATCACTGTGGTTACGTCTTATCCTTCTGCAGAGACAGGAGACAGAGCCTTGGGAAACAGAGCCTTGTCCTTCCTAGTGAACACATTTCAAAGGGACTCTGAGAAAAAGCATCCCTGGGTGATAGCATCCCTGGGTGATAGCATCCCTGGGTTTGCATCACAAAGTAATGGAGGGATAATTTACAATGTTAAGGTTTTGTTTCACCTTTTTTTTTTTTTTGGTTTTTTTTTTTTTTTGGTTTTTTTTTTTTGTTTTTTTCGAGACAGGGTTTCTCTGTGGAGCCCTGGCTGTCCTGGAACTCACTCTGTAGACCAGGCTGGCCTCGAACTCAGAAATCCACCTGCCTCTGCCTCCCAAGTGCTGGGATTAAAGGCGTGCACTACCACTGCCCGGCTTGTTTCACCTTTTAAGTAAATGATGTAACAAAAGGAAATCAAGCTAAAGTCTCCGCCGGGTCATTCCATGCCCACTACAAGCTGTGTTAGAGATTGATCAAGTCTCCTAGCCAGGGGATGGAAGAACAAAATCATTCATGCTGAAAGTGCAGATCTTCTAGGCCAATGTCAAGCCCCAGCTGAGGAAAGGGTGCTTAGGGGAGCCTGGTGTGTTTGGTGAAGGACAGCATCTTTATACATGGATGGGTGGTTCATGATGGAGGATGGATGGTACTCAATGGTGGATGCTAGACGACAGCTGATGGACAGATAATAAGTATCAGGTGACCAATGGCAGATGATGATGGATGAGTATCATGTGCTGTGGTGGGAAGCGTCGAAAGGGAAGGTCTGAAGACATTCAACCTCCAACAGAAACTAGAAATCGGGTCAGAAAAAGGAGACTGTCCTCAGCAAAGAGTTGTTATAAAGAGTAACAGCTCCCGCTCAAGCATGCTTTAAAGGCTCTTATCCATTGACAAGGCTGCTAATCAGACAGTCTCGCGTCTCATCTGGTCCTTCCCAACATACTTTGCTTCTTGTGGGTATTTCCCAAGCCTGGGTTTGTTTGTTCACTATTTGAAATTCCTACTTGAGATAGATGCTAAAGAGTTTGTACAGGAAGGTCTCCAACAGAGCCGGTGCTCTCTGTCCCCATTAACATATTTTAATGAACATCTCATAGTTGTTTTGTTTTTTCTTCCTTCTCTCTTGGCAACCTGCCTCTGAGATGGAGAAGAGCTGCAGCCTACTTTCCACACATACCCTTCGCTGGTGCTGGCTTTTTTTTTTTTTTTTTGGTTTTGTTTGTTTGTTTTTATTTTTTCCAGATCATACTCAGATCCATAAAAAGGTCCTGAGAGGTGACAAACATGGATCTGGTCTTCAGGAACCTGTACGATGGGAGTAGCTCCATGAGGTTTGGGGGAGGAGGACTGGGAGGACAGCTCAACAGTTAACATCATGGCTGCTCTTCTAGAGGAGCTGGGTTCGATTCCCAGCACTCACAAGGGAGCTCACAGCCATTTGTATCTCCAGTTCCAGAGAGATCTGATGCCCTCTTCTGGCCCACATGGGTACTGCATACATGTGGTACACAGCCATTCAGGCAAACACATACACAAAATAATTGTTTTTTAAAAAAGAAAAGGCTGGACCAGAAAGATGGCTCAGCGGTTAATAGCACTGACTGCTCTTCCAGAGATCCTGAGCTCAATCCCCAGCAACCACATGGTGGCATTACAGCCATCCGTAAAGGGTTCAGATGCCCTCTTCTGGTGTGTCTGAAGACAACTACAGTGTACTCATATACATAAAAAAATAAATAAATAAAATTTTAAAAAGAAAAGGCTATTTTATAAGGTAATATTTAGACATAACAGTAAATGGAACAAATTCAAGATTCATAGAAACTTGGACTTATATGACTGGGGGCTGAGAGGGTAGCAAAGGAAATCTTCCCTATTTAAAAAAGAATCCAAAACTACAAAACCACATAAATAAATACATGGCCAGTGCTCTTCCCAGGGCCTCCCAATGTAAGTCCAGGTGAGGGACCAGAAGCCCAGGATTCCCCGCCTCTGCATCTCAGCCAGCATGTGCAGTAGTTTCCAGCCAGCATTGAGATCCCTAGAAAATTGCTAACATAACAGTTATCTATTCCAGTCATCCTCCTGACACAGTTCTTATCTCCCGTTCACAAACGACTATCCCTGCTGCTCCCTCTAATTTGGCAGCATCGATTCATTATAAAGCCGCGTGTGTGTGTGTGTGTGTGTGTGTGTGTGTGTGTGTGCATCCACACGAGCCTGGGTTTTTATAATCCTCCCCCACCATTTTAGCTCTGACAGCCTAGTTCCATGTCAATTATGTAATAGCCAAAGCAGGGAGTTTAACCGAGTACCAAAAGCACCGTAGTGGCTCTTACATAAGCTCCCACAAAGCCTCAGTAAGCCCGCCCCAAGGTGTGGAACTGTGGACTTATAAAATATGCCAGCTTTCCCTCTGTTCTTAAAAATACCGAAAAGGCTTTTGTGCACCTGACTCACTAGTTTGCACTCCTATACAGTATATGAAAACATCCATTCAATAAGAAAAATAATCCTTGATGAAACTTGATTTTTTTTATCATGCAAACAAAAAGATGCTCCGTCTCCCCAAGACTACTTAACTTTCAGGGTTTCCTCTGCACAATACACTGTACCCCACTAAGACTCCCATGTGTACTCTCTGTGGAACTAAGGGTCCCTGATACACACAGCTTTTCTCTGCAAGAAACACAAGCAGGAAATTTACTTAGATGAAAAGAGACCCGGGCTAAAGACTATTAGCGTCTCTCTGGTCCAACACAAGTTTCTCTCCCTATTTGCCACATGCATGGCTGGGGTACCTCGCGCCCACCGAGCCATGCCTTACGTTGTACAGAGACTAAATGAAGCACGAAGCGATGCCCACCAACAGTCTTATCCCTTGAGCACACACGTCAAGCACCAGAAAGCCATACATAACAAACGCCATCACCAGAAACCAGTAAGAAGAGAATGCGTATCTGGTGCTTTCTACTTACATCTTTGTACCTGAAAAATTACTGCACGTGAGAGCGGAGATCTTTAATAACTGTCAACTCACAATTAGCCATGTCCACGTGACAGCAAAATAAAATTACCTAACGGTTTAAAAGCCAAAAGGGCTACATGACGGGGATCTATTTCTTTAAATCACTTCCCACCTATTTCTTGTCAGAGACGTCCCACTGGTTTTCATAACAATTCACAAAAACCTGTTTTGCGTCTTAACGCTTGAGATTCTACCGTATGAATTTTTCTTTTGAAAGGACCTCGCGTCACCTTTAAATGATATGGAAGCCATCGCATGCTTATCCTGAAGGAAAGTTTTGAGCTAAGACAGAAATTATGGCTCTGACTTCCTGCGCTCTTCCGTTCTCTGGTAACCGCTCCTAACTTTACCAACCAGCAAATATTCCTGTGAAGCACTTACATAACAAAGAGTGCAGGCGCCTCTGGCACGCCGCCAAGCGTACTTCTCCGGGTGTTTGTATTTAAAATAGAACGGTAGTAACATCACTTGCAAGCCTGTAGTTCCTTTCCCTGCACAGACTCAGAATGAAGGGGGTTGAAAAATGGATGGAGCAAGCCTTACCATTCTAGAGCTCCAAGGAAATAACACATCGGTGCTAAATTAAGACGAAGACACGGACCGAATTATCCCGAGTTGGGGGTGGAGAGGGGTGGGAGCTCGCTTAGGCTAACCCGCTGTCGCCTCTGAAACACCGTGCTCAACCTGGCATCCCCGGAAGGTGCGAGTGGGCTGCAGCCTCTCCGGCGGAGCAGAAGATGTGGGCAGAGGGGAGCGGGCGCTCAGATGCCAGAGAAACCAGCAAAAGGCACCGCCTCCGCCCCGCTCTGCACCTGTCTCCAGCCGGATCGGGACGCGCGGACAGCAGTCGCTCACCTGGGTCTGGAGGAGCCAAGAAGGATGGGCAGAGAGACCAGGGCAGCCTCCGGGAGCATCCCGGGTCCGGCTATCTCCGCACGCAGCTCCTTCGCAGCTGGAGTTTGCAACGCGCCCACGCGTCCAGACTACAGACCCACCCGGGTCTTCTGCAACTTGACAGAGCGCGGGCAGAGGTGGCGCAGGTGGCGAGCTTGGGGCACCGGGGTACCTGGGGCCGTGGCCGCAGCCAGCCCTCCGCCCGCGCACTTCACCGCTGGGCACCGCCCAGGCCGCCCGGCTCCGATCACAGGGATGGCCCGGGCTGAGGACGCCTCGCCGGACAAAGACGCCGCTCCCGCCCACCCTCCAGTGAGGTGCCGTCCGCGGTGACAGAAGCCGGGCTGCAGCGGCCCAAGGCGCGCACCCCCTCCCGGCCGCCCGGAGATGCTCGCGAGCCCCGGCGCCTCCTCTCGGCCGGAGCCCCGTGGGGGGAGCCGAGCGCCCTCTGCCGGCCGGACACGACCCTGCAGTTCACAGGACCACAGCGGCCGGGATCATCCAACCTCAGACCCCAGAGAAAGAAGAAACAGCCTGCGGTCGCTGACCTAGAGCCCGGACTCCCACGAGTGGGATGTCCTGTGGACCAATCGGAAGAGAGAGCCTCTTTTAATTTCGTGCAGCGGGAAGAACTGGAGTCCAGCGGGAGAACTTGGAAGGGATGTAGGGGACCTAAGGAGACTAAAGTGGTCTCTGGAAGGGTTTTGTGTGCGGGTTTGGCGAGGTAGGGGTGGGGTAGTTGGAGTGTCTTTTTGTTTGAGGCAGGATCTTACTTGGGACTCACAGATATCCTCCTGCCTCTGCCTCCAAATCTAGGGGTAATCCGTAGCCGGCTACCTACTTGAAAGGCTCTTGTCTCAATGCAAGGTTGTCTGCTTCTTAATTCACAGCGTTCCTCAGAAGTAAACATGAACGCAGGTCACCTCAGAGCAGCGCACCTGGGAAACCTGAAGACAGCCCAGCCGGAGGGCTTCTGCAGCCTCTGGTTCACAAGATTTAGGACACACGGACAGAGAATGACTACTAGGTGCTGGCAGGGTGGGCTTGCTGATGTGCTTGCTCTCTTTCTCTTGGGGATGGGGAGTGTGGGAAAGTGGGCTCCATCCCCCACCTCAGCACTGCTGTGCTGAGCAACATTTTTATACTAGCTGAAATTTTGGACTAACTGGTCTATATAGGGAAGGGAAGTCATGAAAGAGCACTTTTCACACGGCTGTCTTTTTATATTATTCTTGGTGGCCTCCCATTTCTTCTGGAAGAATCTAGGGCACATTTTATCGCTTTTCCTGTCACCTTCGGGTGTTAACAAGCAGTCTGACTGGCTGTTATTACAAAGTCCAGTCCAATCTAAATCAAACTTTAAGCTCATTTCATTCAAGCCTTACATCCTTCCTTCCCTAACTCACAACCCCCCTGCCTGACTTAAACCTAGAAAGATAGAAACGCCTCCTTTGCACCCTTCACTTTCCTATTTGGGTGAAGCCTGGGGCCTCCCAGGTGGAAGGAATGAGGTCCTGATGCTACAGCCCCTTCCTCGGGCCACTCCCACTCCTCCAGGAACACATCCCCAGCCCACAAGCAGACACGACCATCTTCCACCACTGTCAGTCCACGGTGTTCATTAAACTCTCTACCAAAGCTCTGATTAGCTTCTTCCTTGAGCCTCACACTCCAGGCGACAGGCACCAGCTTCTTCAACATTTCTTCTCTGGTTTGTCTTCCCAGCACGAAGTGAGTGAGCCCTGCCTCCTCGCCCTGCTGGTACCTGGCCAATCTCACTGCTGAGCCATCAGAATGCCCTCCTAGCAAGGATCACCGAAAAAAAAAAACCAATACCTCTAGGCCAGTGTGTACCTTCCTGTCTCCACGGCAGCACAAGGCAAGGCATTGAGATCATGGGAGCAGAAACAGCTAACGGCATACAACTGTGACTCCATGGGATCTGCCAGGAAAACAAAGAGGATGCCAATATCTTGGTGGCTTTCTCCTCCTTCTTCCTTTAACTGTGCCAGGGTCCCTAGCCCCATAGCACGGTGCTATTCATACACTGAAGACAAGTCCTCCCTCATAGGCTCAAATATTTGAATGCTTGGTAACCTCTCGGTAGAGTATTGGAAAGGGTTAGGAGGTATGGCCCTGTCAAAGGTGATGTGTCACTGGGGTGGGCTTTGAGGCTCCAGAAGCCCACACCAGGTCTGGTGTCTGTCTGCCTGTTGCCTATGGATCAGGGTGCAACTCTCAGCTCCTTCTCCAGCACCATGGCTGCCTGCGTGCTGGCCATGCAACCCACCATGATGATAAGGGACTAATCTTTTGACATTGTCACCGACCTTGCCTCCGTCATGTCTCTTCACAGCAATAGAACAGGGACTAAGACAAGAAAAGAAAACATACAATGTCCAGAACCCTGCTGAAGGAACAGGCTTACCCTCACAGGATGCCTTGAGGATACCCAAGAAGGTGTCTCAGAATGGTTATTTCAAAGTTACCAGGCTGAGCATTGACTTTCCTTCTGGTTCCTATTCTCTATTGATAGGAATCGCCTTTGGGCCCTGAAGTCCCCAAATCTTCCAGGGCTTTAGAAAAACAGACAGCATTCTGGTGCTGGGGAACAACCAGCCTGAGCCTAGTTCACTAGGCACACCCATAAGAGCTTGAAAGAGGGCAGAGAGACCAAGAAAATGTACAGAAATAACACAGGAGTGTGGGCAGTCCAGCAGCTAAGACTAAATGAGTAAAAGAAAATACACTGTATTCACACAACATAATATTATTCAGCTTTCAAGAAAGAATAATTCAGGTAATTGTGGCAACGTAGGTAGACCCTGAGGGCCTTACACCAAGGGACACAGAGCAGTCATTAGAGATAGAACCCAGGCACTGTGGTACACACCTTTAATCTCAACTCTTAGGAGACAGAAGTAGGCAGATCTATGAGTTTGAGGCTAGCCTGAGCTGTACAATGAGTTTCAGGACATCCAGGGCTACACAGAGAAATGCTACCTTGGGAGGGGAGAAAGGAAGATGGCGTGCCTAGACTAGCCAGTTATGTAGAGACAGACATAGGATCAAGGTTGCAGTGGTAGGGTAGGGAGTGATGAACTGAGAGTTAATTTTTCATGTGAGTACATAGGATCTAGCTCCTCAGATGAAAAGGATTCCGAGGATAAACAAAGGGATGGGTGCTCTACTTACACCGTGCAAATGTTCTTAACCCTGCTGTCTTAGTTAGGGTTTACTGCTGTGAACAGACACCATGACCAAGGCAAGTCTTATAAAGACAACATTTTATTGAGGCTGGCTTACAGGTTCAGAGGTTCAGTCCATTATCATCATGACAGGAAACATGGCAGCATCCAGGCAGGCATGGTGCAGGAGGAGCTGAGAGTTCTACATCTTCATCTGAAGGCTGCTAGTGGAAGACTGGCTTCCAGACAGCTAGGGTGAGGGTATTAAGTCCACACCCTCAGTGACACACCTACTCCAACCAGGTCACACCTATTCCAACAAGGCCACACCTCCAAATAGTGCCACTCCCTGGGCCAAGCATATACAAACCATCACACCTGCTGAAACAAATAAATATGTGTGTGTATGTATATGTATATATCATATAAATATAGTATATATAACATACACATAATAATAGTTATAAGGTATATTTTATGTTGTATATGAATTCTAAGTTGTATAATAACCCTTCATATGGTGTTGTGTGTATGTGGCACATGTATAGCTTGTATGTATGTTCATTTGCTCACACATGCCACACAGTGCATGTGCAGATGATACAGGAGTCTTAGGTGAGGAGTGAGGATCAAAAATTACACTTGGAGGTAGCAGGGATCCAAATACCAGACTGAAGAAACACCAGCCAGAGAGAGAGAAAAACAGAGAGGGGGGGGAGGAGAGAGAGAGAGAGGGAGAGAGAGAGAGAACTGAGGATAAACAACTTCCATCAAGGGGATTTGAGGTGCCACAGTCAGGAGTTGGAGGTCTCTGGGCTGGACTTTTTGTAGCCCTCCAGGACCCTCCCCTTTCCACCCCTCCCCTCCCCCTTTCTCATTGGTACTGCCCACCCCTTGGGCTGTTAGAAAGCTGTAGAGGTGGCAACATTCTTTGGGGAAATGGGGTATAACCCTGGGAGCAAGGAGCAGCCCCTCTTAAAGAGGATAGTCCTTGTTTTCCATATTGGCCCAGTTCCCCAGACCCTCCTGCATGGAGGTGGAAGGACAGCCTTGAGTGCAGTTGTTTGCCTCCTGCCTTTTGTAAAACCCCCTCCTTGTCCATTGCAGCGCAGTCCAGGTGAACTGGCCCACGGTCTTCTCCTGACTCTGCCTCCCACTCCCCCAAAGAGGGAACAGGGATTACAGATTCCTCCATATTGCTCTGAGAAACATAGGCCTTCCTTTCATAGTAAGAGTCCTGGATACTCAGATTAGGAAAGGCAAGACGGTTTATTTTTCAACTTTGCCAAATATGGCGTCATCCCAGAAGGGCAGGTTCACTGACTGAGCAAGAGAAGTGGTTTTGATTGGTTGGTTGGTAACAACCTCTGTAGACCAGGCTGGACTCGAACTCAGAGATCCGCCTGCCTCTGCTTCCCAAGAGTTGGGCTTATAGGTGTGTGCCACCACCACTCTACTCAAGAAGTTTTAAACCAGAATACAAGCCCCTTTGTTCTTGCCTCCTTGGCTGAGTATTCAGAAAGGTACCAACTTGCACATTGTAGATCATGCTAGCTCATGGCTTTCCTTATGCCATTTACTTTTATCTTTTTCTCAACAAAAACTGCTTGCAGATTCATCTCCGAGATTTGTAACCTGCCTGTTTTAAAGCTTATCAGGCACATAACTCTAACATGTTTGCACCTCATGAAGCAAACTTGGCTCCTAGTAATTTCTACTCTAAGGTTTTTGATGGGGGACTGGGCTGTAGCTGTAGGAGCAGCGTTTGGGTGGTGGTGAGCAGTTTAGCAAGCTGTCAGCAGGGGTCCGGGGTTAACTGTTCATCTGCTCTTTGACCTAAACTGCAGGCACCTTTGAAAAGGAACCATCAGGGTGGGGCAGTGGTGGCGCATGCTTTTAATCCCAGCACTTAGGAGGCAGAGCAGGTGGATCTATATGAGTTTGAGGCCAGCCTTGTCTAAAGAGTTCTAGGACAGCCAGGACTATACGCTGAAACCCTATCTCAAAAAAAAACAGAAAGAAAGAAAGAAAGAAAGAAAGAAAGAAAGAAAGAAAGAAAGAAAGAAAGGGAGAAAGGAAGAAAGGAAGAAAGGAAGAAAGGAGGGAGGGAGGGAGGGAGGGAGGGAAGAAAGAAAGAAAGAAAGAAAGAAAGAAAGAAAGAAAGAAAGAGAGAGAGAGAAAGAAAGAAAGATAAATAAATAATAAAGGAAAGGAACCATCAGGTTCTATTTCAGGTTCTATTTCTTACCTTCCCTCTGGGCTTTACATGGGTTCCAGACCCCCAGCAAGCACTTTAACCACTGATCTATCGTCTAGCTCTATCTTTAAATGTGTGTGTGTGTGTGTGTGTGTGTGTGTGTGTGTGTGTGTGTGTGTGAAAGAATCTAAAAGACAAAGTGTCCATTTTCAGAAGAACTTCCCTTGCATCAAGAATTCCAGACCATGTGTCCCATGGTCTTTCTAGGCTTCTCATCCTGACCCAGGTAGGTCTACAGTGGAGACATTCCCATTCAACAACAGAGCAGCACACTCCTGAACCATCCCCCAGAATCCTGGGACAGTGTTTCCTCAAGGTCTCAGTGCCTCTGCCACCAGCAACCGGCTACTAGCAAGAAGGCAAACCTCTTCTAAACCAAGGAAAGCAGAGCCCAGCACACAGACGCCTGGTGGAAACAAGCTCTGACAGTGTCACCTGGTGCTACCCCATCACCCTGTCCTTCTACCAGGGTTCATAGCATGTGATTGTTAAACACTTACTGTCCATCCCTCCTCCCTCCACAGATGGACATTGGATACTGCTCTTGTGTCCCGCCTGGGATTCATCCTTGGTGAGAGTATAGGATGCCTTGTATTCTTGATATTCTTGCCAGCCAGAGTTTACCATGCGTAGCCAATGACCCGAAAGACCCAGCATATGGCACTTTGACCAGATTCTGCCTCAACAATGTACACACGTTTCCCCTGCGGGTCCAATTCTCCTTATTCTGAGCTGGCTCTGCCTTTGTTTCTGGTGGCAAACAATGCAAAAACTCATAAAATTCTCATTCTAGACATAAGGCAAATTCCCCCTAGGCAATTATGCTTGCCACAGCTGAAGCACCAGGAAAATAAAAATGGCTACAATCCTCTTTTTTTTTTAAATGCCATTTGAATTTCAAACGCATGAGTCCCTTGAGAATAGGGCATTAATTTAAGGCTGTAAGTAAAATACTACCCATCTAGGGTTTTTTTTATATCCTGTTTTATATGCTTATAGTAAAATAAAATTCACTTATTATGGCAAAACCTGTCAGAAACTGCATGTATACATTATAATAATATGTAGTGCACAGAGGTCTTTGGAGGAAGCCGGATATATTCAGCCTAGTTCTTCTAATGCCCCAGATTCCCTGCTTTCTATTTTATGTTATAGTTTCTAAACACACAAAACAACAACACACATACATATATAAATTTATATATATATCTATATATATATACATATATATATATGAAAAATATTTCTCTTGAGGTCAGTGAACACTGACGGAAATATTAGGCCATTGTGATAGAGGGCCGGGGAGCTGGTTCAGTGGTTAAGAGCATTGACTGCTCTTGCAGAGGACCTGGGTTCAGTTCCCAGCTCCCACAGGGTGGCTCACAAATCATCTGTAACTCTAGTTCCAGGGAATCTGACGCCCTCTTCTGGCCCCCATGGGTGATACAAGCATGCAGTGCACATAAGATACCTGTGGGCAAAACACACATACGCATAATAAATAAATAAATAAATAAATAAATAAGCTTTAAATGTCTTTTAAAAGATTTTTTAATTAGCCTGTTGTTATAACTAGTTCCCAAGCTATATTTTACCTAGTATTTCAATGGTTTCTTAAATTTTACATAGTTAGATGTTCATTTTCTAAATTAAAGTTGCCTAATTTTTCCAGTCACCGTTATATTTTTTAACTTAAAAAAAAAATCCTTCCCCATCCTGAGATTTTACAATTAATCAATTTTATCTTCTTTTTCTCTAAAACTTTTAAGATGTGTAAATCTGTAATCTGTCTGGAATAAAAAAGGCAGGTTAGCCATTCGATTGTGATATAGATGAGAATTCCAATTTATTTCTATTTCGAGTTTGAGAAAAAAAAAATGTTCAAGTTGAAACCTCATTAAGCTTAAGTAAGTAGGTACCATTTTCGCTAACATGTTTGTTTTTCTCTTCACATTTTTAATTAAATTAGCATAATGATTTCACTATTGCAATTATGTTGTATTTAACTAAGCTGAAATTAAGCTTTCCTTTCTGTCCAGTTCCTCTAGTGAATTTAAATTTACCAGAGCCTTCTAATAATCCACATTGGTCTTCTTGATTGGACAAAAGAACGTAGTTTTAAAAAGAATTATTACCAATTTCAGTTTGATCTCAAAATCCTGTGCTCTGTACAACCACGCAGTTGAGGATACAGCTCAACAGAAAAGTGGTTTCCCAGCATGTTCAAGGCTCTGCATTTGATCTTGACATTAAAAATAATAATGAGAAGATGGGCACGGTGATACACGCCTTTGATCCCAGCATTCAGGAGGCAGAGGCAGGTGGATCTCTGTGAGTTCAAGGCCAGCCTGGTCTACAAAGCAAGTCCAGGACAGCCAGGACTACAAAGAGAAACCTTGTATCAAAAAAAATACAAATAGGGCTAGAGATGGTTCAGAGGTTAAGAGAACTGACTGCTCTTCCAGAGGTCCTGAGTTCAAGTCCCAGCAACCACATGGTGGCTCACAACCATCTGTAATGAGATCTGATGCCCTCTGCTGGTGTGTCTGAAGACAGTGTACTCCTGCACATAAAATAAATAAATAAATCTTTAAAAAAAACCCACACAATGACAACAGTAAGGGCAGACGTGGTGATACACACAATGACAACAGTGAGGGCAGGTGTGGTGATGCACACAATGACAACAGTGAGGGCAGGTGTGGTGATGCACACAATGACAACAGTGAGGGCAGGTGTGGTGATGCACACAATGACAACAGTGAGGGCAG
>NW_021604781.1:1502959-1504952 GCF_004785775.1 Grammomys surdaster | reverse complement strand
CACAATGACAACAGTGAGGGCAGGTGTGGTGACACACACAATGACAACAGTGAGGGCAGATGTGGTGATGCACACAATGACAACAGTGAGGGCAGACGTGGTGATACACACCTTAAATCCCAGCACGTGTGAGGCTGAGCCCATCTTGCTCTACAGAGTTCCAGAACAGCCAGGGCTACACAGAGAAACACTGTTTTGAAAAAAGACAATAATAATAATCACAATCATAACCATAATAGTGAGTAAAAACTAGGGCTGGAGACACGGCTCAGCAGTTAAGAGTGCTTACTGTTCTCTCAGAGGACTTAGGTTTGGGTTCCAGCACCCACACGGTGGCTCACAGCCATTTAAACCCTGTAGATCCAGAGACTCTGATGCTCTCTTCTGTCCTCCAAGGATACTAAATACATGTGGTACACACACACACACACACACACACACATGCAGGTAAACACTCACACCCAGAAAATAAAAAAATAAATATATTTTAAATCTTTTACAAAAACCTAAAAGACTAGGAGCTGGAGGGACGGTTTATTTATTAGGAACATGTACTGATCTTCCAGAGGATTTGAGTTTGTTCCATAGCAACTCCTTCAGGTGGCTCACAGCTTCCTGTAACCTTCCAGTACCTCTGGCCTGTGCAGGCATCTGTACTCATGTTCATACACATACATGCACATGCTCACATGCTTGCGTGCACATGTGCGCACGCACACGCGCGCTCGCACACGCACACACACACACACACACTTGTTTTAAAGACTAGAAAAGCACTGTGTGACTGGTACCCCCATACTGAAGGTACGCGCAGACTGTGTGTCTTGTGTCCTTTGGCAGACCCTTCCCTTGTCCCTGAGGTGAAATTTGCTGGGAAAACCCACATCAGTACGTCTATAGGACTTACGGCCCAGTTTGCTTACATACTCCTTCATCCTGCTTGGCTGAGGACACACTTCATTTAATTGTAGTTGGTCAGCATCCTCCTGGCACTCAGCACATGGGAAAGGCCAGTACATATTGGTGGGTTGTCGATCAGCTGACAGTCGGGCTGCCCTGGTGATGTTAGCCTGAGCCACCTAATTGGTGAGCTTCACTTCTCTTTCTGGAACAGTTTAGGACATGAGCCGTATACGTGAGCAATCAAAGTTTGTGAAAATGACATCCTCCTGTCTCTTAACATAGGAAGTTATCGGAGGCTCCAGATACCATACAGGAGATAGAGAAGAACGCAAAATGGCGGTCCCCGATTCTACAGCTCGGTTACGCTAGCAGTTGTAGCCCATTGTCGTCCTAGTTTGCTTTCTAGTGCTGTAATAAACACCATAACTAAAGCAACTTGGGAAGGAAAGTGTCACTAGTCAAGTGTAGGTCACACTCCATCACTGAGGGAAGCCAAGACGGGAATCTAGGTGCAGGAACTGAAGCAGAAGCCATGGAGGATCACTGCTCACTGGCTTGCTCCTCACAGCTTGCTTAGCCTGCTTCTTTATACAACCCAGGACCACCAGCCCAGGGAGGGCACTACCCACAGAGGACCAGGCCCTCTCACATCAACAGCAATCAAGAAAATGTCCCCAAAGATATGTCTGCAGGCCAATCTGATGAAGACAGTGCCACAGTTGAAAGTCCCTCTTATGTATGTCTAGTTTTATGTCAGGTTGAAAGAAATGAAGAAGACAGACATAAGTCCATGCCACTGTGCTTGGCCTACAGAGGGTGTAGACAAAGACTTGAGTTGTATAATAATACTATTTATTAATATACACAATGGAATCTCATATTTCACCTTTCATTTATGAAACGCCAATAAGACTATAATGTATATGTAACACACACGGTCACATACACTCATCCCACACACATACACACACACATACACACACATACAACATCATTCACCCCACACACACATACATACACACACTGCATATACTCACCCTACTCACAAATGCACACACATACACATACCACACACAAATGCACACACATA